>NC_045448.1:5949911-6118020 GCF_002776525.5 Piliocolobus tephrosceles | reverse complement strand
GATAGATAGATAGATAGATAGATAGATAGATAGATAGATAGATAGATACATACATACATAGAGAATAGTTGGGGGGGTATTTATTATGCAATATGCACTTGACATATGTGATCTAATTCTCAGCACCACTTTGTAATGTGAAGATGATTCTTATTATACAAATGAGGGAATTGAGGCTTAGGAAGATAAGTGTACAAGAGTCAGTGATAGGGCCTGGATTTCATTCTTAATAAAATTTGCCCTGAAACCTGGGCCCCTAAACACTTCTTCACAGTCATCTCTCTGCCTGATGAGATGTTCTTGGAGTCTCATATGTTTGCCTTTCACCTGCTGTTTCATGAATGTCATGCCACCAGGAAAATGGCTAGTTGAATCAGATATACAGGAGAATACTTGCAGAGGTCTATACGTGTGTTCTGTTGGAAAAACTGAGCCAGTGGGGTGAGAATGGGGGCTTCTCCTTCCATCTCCAGGTAACTCAGAGGGTTCTCTGATGACAATTTTTTCCTAACTGAATCTATTGTAACTCTTAGAATATTTTTTTTCCAAGAGGAAAGTTTTGAGCCAAGTCCTACATTTTGGTGGGAATCTTTGTGGACAAGTGGTATCTTGAGTCTTCTCTTAAAACTAATTAGTTGGCTATTGTCCTTTCTGCACAAATGCAGGGAGAGTCCTGTGCTACTGTTACAATGATGTCTCCTTATTGGGCTGAAAGCACTCTACTAACCATCTTGTCAAAAGTGCTAATGAGTATATTTATATTTTCAGGGGAGTATCAAGGGTTCTTCCTTCCCTTGATCTTTTGCACAGAATTAAATAAAACACACCTGGGAAACATACTTATAGAACAAGGTTGAATTATCTCTATTTAGAAATTGATTTGAGAAACAAAAGGGTTTGAGAAAGAAAGAAAAATAAAATCAAAAAGTTGATTTGGATTAGAATGAAGAACGTTGTCGTGAACGTCAGATCACGTGTGTTTGACGATCAGCTCACCTCTGCCCTTTTAATGTTTTGTTCCTAGGATATTAAGATGCATCAGACACCATGTCAACGGCCCCCAGAATTTGAGACTTACATCTCAAAGGTTGTCACATCCCCTGTCTTGCAGATTTCTTGTAGAAAACCATACCTGCCTTATAAGGCTGGTTCTGATAAGTCCTTTAAGTTTCGGTGTCCGATCAGTTACTAGTAGATGCCAATGAGTTTATGTTTTAATTACAGACTTCAGCTCTTATTTTCTCAATTATAACACTAAGAATTGTCCTTTGAGTAATAACATTTATATTAAACCTGGAGACTAGACAAGCACAACTTTTCTCTTTTACCATTCTATTCTTATCTTAGTTAAAGTATCTTTCTGTGTGTGTGTGTGTGTGTGTGTGTGAGAGAGAGAGAGAGAGAGGGAGAGAGAGATAGGGGTAGGGTAGAGAGAGAGAGACAGAGAATGAGAACAAATCTGGACTTGGTAAGGAAAAAAAATGTTCTATGACAAAGGAACCATGAGTTGACCAATGGATACCGATCTCTACCGTACACAAAGGATCAAAGAGAGTCCTGAGGGCTAGGCGGAAGAAAGCATCATAGTGACCCTAACCTGGTATTTAAATTTATTCTGTAGAAGTTAACTAGGCTGTAGCCAGAGCAATGCAGTGAGTAATCACCAAGTCATGTTTCTGAACTCACATGACTCCTCTGAAACATGTGGTGAAGATATTTGAGGCATTATCAAACACCTGGAGATTCTCAGTTCCTCATTTCTTGCTCATGTGATTTATTAACAGTTCTGCTAATGCAGATAGAATGCAGCCTCAAATGACAGCAGAGAAGCGGGCTGAATGCCGTGCAGCCTATGCTATTCAGAGTGCAGAATATCTGCAACCTAGTTGATCATTTTTGAATCATCAGCTCCATCTTTATGTTAAATTAACAATTTAACAGCTGCTTTCATCAAAGTTCTTTTGTGTCTACCAACATGATACTCTAATTTTTTTTTTCTGAAATACCATTTCCAAGATCATTTCTGTGTCTTTTCAGTCCCAGATTACTGATTTGCATGTTTGATCAATTTGTATACAAATGTTCAGGCATTTATATACCATCTAGGGAGCATGAAACACCCTCTAGAGCTCTAGAGAATAATTGGATCCATCTCATCATTCGCTTACTTGAATTTATTTTTCATTAAGGACAGGTGATGAATGAAGGCAGTAAAATATGACTGAGCTTAGGTGCACTGTTTCCTAAATAGGAAATATTGTAAACCAAAAGATTTTCACAAAATTCCAGTAAGTGGGAATACTGAAAATTGAGTCAGATTTGTCACAGAAAACACATTTCTTCTCTTTTTACCTTTTGTGTTAGTCAGTTCGGGTCACATTACCAAAATACTATAGACTGGGTGGTTTATACAACGGAAATTTATTTTTCACACTTCCAGAGGCTGGGAAGTTCAAGATCGAGTTGCTAGCCAATTGGTTCTCTGTCAGGGCCCCCTTGTTGTTTTGTAGATGGGCACCTTTTTGTGACATCCTCGGTGCATGCAGGCGCACACGCGCACGCGCGCACACACACACACAAAGAGAAAGAAAATGTTCGGGTGTCTCTTCCATCAGATCAGAGCCGAGGACCTTATCTAAACCTACTTATTTCCCCGAGGCCCCATCTGCAGACACTGTTGCATCAGGGATTAGGACTTCAAAGGATGCAGTTTGTCTGCAACACCTTTAATAACGATTCAGTCTGCAACACTTTTTCATATCTCAAACAATATTTTGACTTTAATTTAATTGATTTTAAAATCATTATATTTCTAAGCTATATGCATAATAGTACAGCCTGATGTCTTGAGCTCAAAAGAAGACCTTTGGAAAACAAGGCACCCAGATTTTCAAGGACAATCTATGCTATGTTTGTGGCAGAAGTCACTTGAATTGGCTGCTACAACTTTCTTTCTTGGCCACTGGATCTCATTAGAACCAGCTTCTCCAGATTGGAATGACCTCCTTGAGGGCCCTGAGTATCATCTTCTGTTTCTAGTTAAATTGAGGAGGAGGCACAACCTACTATGTAGCCTTCGCAATCTGGAACAATCAATTCCCCTTGAGCATTCCTCAGAACAGGAACTGTTCAAATCTGCCCTGTCTCTGAGCTTGTGGGTCCAGACAGTGCAGGAATAGCTGGACAGGTTGGAGGAAGAAAAGGCCAGGAAAATTTCCGGAAAAGTCCCTGAGGGATTCATTGGAGCCAAGAGTCAAGCTCAAGCAGCAAGGTACCAAATACTAACATCAAGTCCAAAGGGTAAGAGACTGAATTAAGATGGGCTAATCGAATAAGAAGTTCTGGGTAAGTGGAAACAAAGTCGAAATAAGAATAGCCCCAAAGCAAATGAAGAAGTTCAGGTTTATTACCCCAAACAACATTGGGCCAACTGTAGCTTGCCTTATCAGCTACTCCATGTTGGATGAAGACAGCTTTGATCTTCTGGCTTAAAGGATGAGAAGCAGTGTGAGTAGAAACTCAACTGTTTCCCAAAGGATGGAAAAGTGAACGACATCGCAAAACACGACTCTCAATGCTGTGGCTTAGATGTGATACAGGCCACATTCATTTACATGCTGTTGGCCAAAGCAAGTCACACAAACAAGCTTGATGTCATCTGGGTGAGGATACATACTTCTCCAATGGGAGACACTACAAATCTTGTGCATGATGCAACTGCATATAATTTCTTTACAAGAAAGCACAGTGAATAGGTAGAAGCAATAATTCAATCTACTACATCTTTTGAAAATAACTTTCCCTTTAGAAAGGCTGTCATTTCTCTTGCATGCTTATTGTTTCCTTCTGTTTGTTTTTCAAAACACTGATCTTGGTTAGATTCACATAAAGTCTTCATGCCTTTATCTGTGAATGTGAACACCACTATAGAATGTTTAGAAAAAGACAAAAGAGTATAATATCATCTTCATACATTCATGATTAATAATTTAACTTCTCACTCAAAAATTCTAAGAAATCCTACTGGTTTTCCTCTAATAAGCTCATTCTCCCACTCTCTGCGCTAATTATTTTAGACCTTTGTTTTTCTTTTTTCTTTTTTTTTTTTTGAGACGGAGTCTCGCTCTGTCGCCCAGGCTGGAGTGCGGTGGCCGGATCTCAGCTCACTGCAAGTTCCGCCTCCCGGGTTTAAGCCATTCTTCTGCCTCAGCCTCCCAAGTAGCTGGGACTACAGGCGCCCGCCACCTCACCCGGCTAGTTTTTTGTATTTTTTAGTAGAGACGGGGTTTCACCGTGTTAGCCAGGATGGTCTCGATCTCCTGACCTCGTGATCCGCCCGTCTCGGCCTGATTTTCTATTCAAGCTCATCCCCCATCACTCCCCTCTGCGCCACTCCTGCCACATGCTGCCTACAGATGGCGCTGCCTCTCACTTCATTAGAAAAACAAAAACCATTGGATGCCCCCCTCACCTCCCCAGCACCGACTGTGTGCACGTGTCTGAGCCTGGACTCATCTTCTTTTTTGTTTATGGAGGAATTGGTCCATCTTCTAACAAAGGCTCTTTTTGCTACAGGAGCTCTGGATCATGTTTGTTTGCTTTTTTTTTTTTTTTCCTTTACAAGTGCTTCATTTCTTTAATTATACTCACTCTCTCGTATCATTAAATTCCCCTCTTTCCCCAGTCATTCCCCTTAGATTATATGCTTTCCTTTCCTTATCTTACAAATGTTAACAAAATACCATGACATCCTTCTGGAAATGCTCACATAACTTGACCTGTGACAGCACCGTCATCTGAGATTTCTCTTACTTTTCTGGCTGTTCCTTCGTAGCCTCCTTTTGTGACTCACCTCCTTTACCCAGCCCTAAAATGCTGAACTTCCTCAGTTCTCTGCCCACTCTAGTGAATAATACTCTTCCTAGGTGATTTTATTCATCCCCATGGCTGTTTGTACCACTTGTTTGTAAATATCCTCAAATTTCTATTTATATATTGGACTTTTCTCCACCCTCTAGATTTATGTATTTGATACCATCACTTGGTATCTTGCAGGTGTCTCTGCTTTATATTTTCTCAACTGAACTCTTGACATTCTTCTTCACCCCAAACTTAAATAATGCCCCTCTTCCGACATTTCTCACACCATGAGATAGCGAAACTATCCAGTTGCTGAAACAAGAAGTCTAAAAATTACTTATTTATTTTTTCACTCTCTCCCTCCTATATGCAACCCAGCAAACACCAAACCATAATAGATTCCAGCATCAAATGGTGTTGAATCCACCTAGTTAGTGATTTCTGTCTGTGTAACCACCAGCCTTGCCAAAGCAGTTTCCCCTATTCTCTAGATGACTCTTTTTCTGGTGCCCTTCCTTCTGTGCCCACCCTGTGAATCTGTCTTTTAAAACAGAGGTCTCCGGCTGTGCGCGATGGCTCACGCCTGTAATCCCAGCACTTTGGGAGGCCGAGGCGGGGGGATCACTAAGTTGGGAAATCGAGACCAGTCTGGTCAACATGGTAAAACCCCGTCTCTACTAAAAAACCAAAAATTAGCCAGGCATCCTGGCTAACACAGTGAAACCCTGTCACTACTAAAAATTCAAAAAATTAGCTGGGTGTGGTAGCGGGCACCTGTGGTCCCAGCTACTTGGGAGGCTGAGGCAGGAGAATGACATGAACCCGGGAGGTGGAGGTTGCAGTGAGCCGAGATCATGCCACTGCAATCCAGCCTAGGCGACAGAGTGAGACTCCGTCTCAAAATAAATAAATAAATAAATAAATAAATAAATAAATAAATAAATAAATAAAACAGAGGTCCCTAATGCCCCAGCCTTGGACGGGTACCCGTCCATGGCCTGTTAGGAACTGGGCTGCACAGCAGGAAGTGAGCAGTGGGTGATGAGCATTCCCATCTGACCTCCATCCCCTGTCAGATCAGCAGTGGCATCAGATTCTCATAAGAGTGCAAAGCCCTAATATGAACTGCGCATGCAAGGGATCGATGTTGCACACTCCTTATGAGAATCTAATGCCTGATGATCTGAGGTGGAACCGTTTCATCCCAAAACCATCCCCCCATCCCCCCATCCCATCCTTGGAGAATTTGTCTTCCGTAAAACCAGTCCTGGCGCCAAAAGGTTTGAGGACCGCTGTTCTAAAACACAGCAGTCAGAAAAAGGCTGAATTTGATCATGCTGCTAAAATCTGTCAGTGTCTTGCTTAATATGACCTTATAATCTTAGCCTGGAAGTCAGGACAGCCCAGGTTCATCCTAGGGCTCACTTCGCTCCCTTACCAGGCTCCAGATCAGGCTTTTGCAAGCCAAGCTCTCCCTTCCTTCCTTCCCTGCACCGTTTACTGCACTCCTCACCGTGTCTCCTTCTTTAGATCTTAGATTAAATACCACCTCTTCAAAGCTATCTTCACTGAGTACTCTTAAAGAAGTTACACTGACTGAAGTTTCTCCCTTAATCCCTCTATTTTTTTTTCACAGAACTTCTAGGAATATCTAGTTTTTGGTTTTTTTTTTAAATTGTGTTGTTTATTATCTGATTCCTCTGCTAGCCTATTTTAGTGTCCTGACAGAGAGGGCACACATGTCATGCTCACGACTGCCTTCAGCCCCAGGAATACTGCAGAGCACATAGTAGGCAATGTTTAGATATTTTCTAGTAAATGAAAGAAATAATAAATTAATGAAGATTAATATTAGCTTTTGTTGCCAAATAAGCTCTTTGGCATTATAAGGCATGATTTTATTTAAAATATGAATATGGTTCTTGGTTGCGAATAACAGAGTATGCTCTAGCTAGAAATGCACTCATTTAATAATGCCATATAGCTCAGTATTCTCCCCAAAAGCCAGAGAATCAGGCTTGCAAGCTTCATGGCCATGAACAAACCAGTTGGGGAAAAGCTAGCCAGGAAAAAGTACTCAACAAGCCCAACAGACGCATGCATCACTTTGTCTTCTTCAACGTGAAACTTGAAATACTGGGCCATGCATTGCATTGTTTCATGTGTTTTGCACTCCTGATACTTTGATAGGTTTCGCTAACGTGTAATTTTGTTTGATTATTTATTCTGAGTGCCTACCTGTGCAATGCACTATTAGAGATGCAGGTAGTCAGTAAAAGATGATTTCAATCTTGAAGGAACTTTAAAATCTGGCAGGGGAAAAGGAAATGCTTAGAAAAGAGAGAGTCAACCACTTATAAGTCTTTATTGGAAAAACTCGGAAAAATTATTAAACAATTCTTTACTTTCTCCCTGTTTCAAACGAAAACCTCATGTATTCTTCCTTGATATCTGAATTTTCAATTAACTTCGTCCTGACTGTCCAAATCCTTGCTTTCCTTTTACGCCTATCTCAAGTCAGTCAGCTCATATCCTAACCCATCCCCCCATGACTTAATAGAAGCTCCCATCATTGCACAACTGGACTTTTATAAGAACTACCCGATATTCTCATACCTTCATTCTTGACCTGCTTAGACGCATCTCTCATACAACTGCTAGATAGATCTCTAAAACACAAATCTGGGATTGTCATCCTAGTGACTACAAATTGAACAAAGAAAAAGCACAGACTTCTTCTCATGGCATTCAACGGCCTCCTCCAGGCCTCCTGCAAACTTCTTTGATTTAAATTCCTCTGGGATCTTCCCTGTCTCCTATGGGCAGTCATCATGAATAACTTTCAAATGGTGAGTTTGCTGTGGATGTTTTCTGAAGCATAAATTCTTTGAGGGCACTTTGCTTTTTTTTTTTTTTTTTTTTTTTTTTAATTGTAAAATTCCAGTAAATCCTCTATGAGTCAGGTCATGTCTCAATGAAAGCCTTCACTAACTTGCCCATGCCTGTGAATCCTCATTATGGCTATGTCTACATGGAACAGAGGACAATCCTTGATGTGTATTGGTTTACTATGCTTCTCTTGGAGAGTAGCAAGCTTTTTGAAACATGGCTTTGTCTTACTCGTTTCTCTCTATTCCCCCCGTAGTACATGATGGTACATAATAAACAGGAAATTTGTGTTAAACATACTTGTGTATTTTTGTAAGTCAGATAATGTCTTCACTAAAAGAGGTGGCATTGAAAGTTACTTCCAGTGTATTATATCAAGAGGAAAATGAGGTTTAGGCCCTTTCTTTGGAATAGGGTTGGATTTGATTAGGAAGTAATGGGAGCCTTAGCAACAAGAACTCAATAGAAAGGAGCTCATACAGGGGGTTCCACAAAAAAGGATGCAGTGCAAGTGGAGTTGAAGGGAGACCTGTCTCATTTTTTAAAGCTTTGACAAGTTGCGATTGACATTTTATTTATTATTATTATTATTATTATTATTATTATTATTATTATTTTAGATGAAGTCTCACTCTGTCACCGAGGCTAGAGTGCAGTGACATGATCTCAGCTCAGTGCAATCTCTGCCTCTTGGGTTCAAGTGATTCTTCTGCCTCAGCCTCCCGAGTGGCTGGGACTACAGGCACCCAATGCCACACCTGGGTAATTTTTTTGTATTTTTAGTAGAGATGGAGTTTCATCATGTTGTCCACACTGGTCTCGAACTTCTGACCTCAGGTGATCTGCCTGCCTCAGCCTCCCAAAGTTTTGGGGTTACAGGCTTGAGCCACCACGACTGGCCTCAACTGACGTTTTATTACAAATACAGAATTGACCTTTGTCGCTGAACACTCTGGGTATAATCAGTTTTGCCAAAGTTATATGTCAACCTAAAATCACTGGTGATCCTGTCAAGACAACCAGATGAGTAAATGACTCACCAAGGGCAAAAGAACATCAAGCATTTTGAAGAGAAACTAATTTCTGAACAATGATGTGGAAATTATTATTTTATTTTATTTTTTTATTTTTTAGAGACAAGGTCTTATTCTGTTGCCCAAGCTGGAGTGCAGTGGCATGATGGCAGCTCACTGTAGCCTTGAACTCTTGGGTTCAAACGATCCCCCCTGCTTCAGCCTCTCAAGTAGCTGGGACTACAAGTGTGAGCCATCGTGCCTAGCTAATGTGGATTTTTAAAAAATTATTATTGAAGTTCTGGGATACATGTGCAGAACGTGCAGGTTTGTTACATATGTATACATGTGTCATGGTGGTTTGTTGCATCCATCAACCTGTCATTTACATTAGGCATTTCTCCTAATGCTATTCCTCCCCTTACTCCCTACCCCTTGACAGGCCCCAGTGTGTGATGTTCCCCTCCCTAAATTCATGTGTTCTCATAGTTCGCCTCCCACTTATGAGTGAGAACATACAGTGTTTGGTTTTCTGTTCTTGTATTAGTTTGCTCAGAATGATGGTTTCCAGCTTCATCCATGTCACTCCAAAGGACAAGAACTCATCCTTTTTTATGGCTGCATAGTATCCCATGGTGTATATGTGCCACATTTTCTTTATCCAGACCATCATTGATTGGCATTTCAGTTGGTTCCAAGTCTTTGCTATCGTGAACAGTGCTGCAATAAACATGTGTGTGCATTTGTCTTTATAGTAGAATAATTTATAATCTTTTGGGTATATCTATGCCCAGTAATGGGATTGCTGAGTCAAATGGTATTTCTGGTTCTAGATTCCTGAGGAATCACCACACTGTCTCCAAAATGGTTGAACTAATTTACACTCCCACCAACAGTGTAAAAGCATTCCTACTTCACCACATCCTCTCTAGCATCTGTTGTTTCCTGACTTTTTAATGATCTCAATTCTAACTGGCATCAGATGGTATCTCATTGTGGTTTTGATTTGCATTTCTCTAATGACCAGTGAGGATGAGCTTTTTTTCATATGTTTGTTGGCTGCATAAATGTCTTCTTTTGAGAAGTATCTATTCACATCCTTTGACCACTTTTTGATGGGGTTGTTTTTTTCTTGTAAATTGTTTAAGTTCTTTGTAGATTCTGGATATTAGCCCTTCGTCAGGTGGGTAGGTTGCAAAAATTTTCTCCCATTCTGTAGGTTGCCTGTTCACTCTGATGATAGTTTCTTTTGCTGTGCAGAAGCTCTTTAGTTTCATTAGATCCCGCTTGTCAATTTTGGCTTTTGTTGCCATTGCTTTTGCTGTTTTAGTCATGAAGCCTTTGCCCATACCTATGTCCTGAATGGTACTCATGTGGATTTTTGTAAATGTAATTATTATCTTCTGTTTCAGATTTCCAGAGTTGAATGAACCCAGGCTTCACAGCCTGGCAGCTGCTGTAACAGGGCATTTCTCATCACACAGTCAGGTGGGCATTCCGTGTGTTCTCTTTCTGTAAGAGCTGTTAAATCATGATGACTGAATGATGTATAATTGGTACTATGTTTCAGAAATAAGCCTCCTTAGAGGCTCTGATAGTTAAAAGAGGATTCCGGTGATTCCCAAAGTTTGCAATAGCCCATTTCTCTAATCTGTCCATGTTTTAGGCGTCCAAAATCAGCGGTTTGCAAAATGCCGACTGTTGACTATATCAGAATCATGGGATTTCCACCCAGAATCATGGGATTTCCACCCATGATTCCAACCCCTGTATTTCCAGGATAGGACCTGGAAATATGTATTTTACTGTCTGTCCAAGTGATTCTAATGCATTGCTCAGTATAAAGGTACCTATTACACAACCGAAGTTTCCTTTAAAGTTTTAGATCTGTGCTTCTATAACTTTGCCTCATAATAAAATTACCTGGGGAGCTTTTAAGGAGCCTGAGGCCCAAGTTACACTCTGGACCAATTAAATTTTAATCTCAGAGGTTAAGACTAAGAAGTTGCCATTTTCAGACCTTCACAGGTGTTTATGATGTGCAGCAAACCTAAGAACAACTTCTTACTTTCAGGGAAATGTGCGAGGCCAAGGATGCCTTCGGGCTGCACTCAGAGGAGTGTGGATGGGGAGTGCAATATCACAGCTCCACCTTGAGGAAGCCTCCCCAGGGACGGTTTTGCAACAGAAAATATTGTTCATGCCATTCAAACTGGCAAAAGACCACCTTGTACCAAATGGAAATAATTAATCTATGAAGAAAAATACTGCTGAGGCAGCATAAAATGCTGTGAAGTGTGCCAGACTCGAGGTCAAAAGAGCTGCATCTGTTGTTTGTTACATGGGACAATCTTGGGCAAGGAATTTGATTATTCTGAACTGCAGTTTTTTTACCGGTAAGGCGGATGCTGCAGTACCAGCCTTGTTATATGGTTGCTATTTTATTTCATTAAAAGAGCTGACAAGTGACATATTCAAATGGTCAGAGTGCTTTTCACTGGAATTTGGGGAGCAATTTGGAATTCCTTATTTAAATCTGGAGTTAAATCTTTATTAATACTTGCAGTTTACTTATTTGTTTTTCCATTATTAAACTCTTTTCTCACCTTTTAGAGAGCCGGTTGTGCTAAATATCTAACTCTTCTGTGTTACAATAATTTTACATGCCATTTTCTTAGTTGGCCTGGAGATTCTGTAGTATTGGTGCTTGTTTTCTCTTTTGCTGCTGAATACCAGGAAAAAGCCAAGAGTACCTTTGTTGCCCAGTTATCTGATAAAGTCCAGATGCATCTGGAAAGCATTTGGAGTTCATGGGCAAATGAAGTAGGTCATAAAATATGAAGAATTCAAGAGAAAAAATAAACTACCAAGGTTGAATTATAAGGTAAGGTCTTAGCTCTTATCTTTCTTAATAATGCCTCCTCGGCTTGCCATGGCAACCACATGTGCTGGCAGTTGTTATGGCAAAGGGAGAGGACTGCAAATAGAAGAGAACTGTAGGATTCTACAATGGAAGAAGGTATTTCTGAGACTAGTAAAAACACAGACCAACATGTATTGTTATGATCTAAGCCTCATGTGTACGAATAAGGAGGTATCACAATGAACTAAGATTTCATGAGGCACGTTCATCTTCATTTGTTTTTATTTGTTGCAAAATGAGGTCTCATTGGTGAGTCCTCATATTGATGCCTGTAAAGTTCTTGTCATGGTACTTAGCTCATAGAAGGTACTGTCTATCTGTCAACTGAATATAAATAACCTGGATGAACAGTATGTGTGTATCAGGCTGTTGGCATACGGGTTTTCTGTAGAAAAATTTTACTTAAAATGTAAGCAAGCATCAAAAGTTTGATTAATAGAGAATTGGAACAACTGAAATGAAATCCTTTTTCAAGGACACCTACCAAGTGAACGCATGCATTTTGAAGGGCATCTGATGAGTGGCCATGCCATGGCAGCACATTTTCTGTTTGCCTCTGCTGTATGGATTTGTACATGATTACAAAACCAAGGGTGACCCATTAGTACAAAGTAGGCGTAAATTTATGTATCTTTTTTTCAAATTAGAAAAGAGTTGAAATTTCAGGATCCAAAGAAACCAAGAGATCTGTTAAAGGGGTTATTTCTTTGACAGTTTATCTTTTGCTTGAAACAATGTAGAGATGCATTGACCTTTTCTCACCTAGATGTCGGCTTTTACATTTGTGTGTTTCCAGTCCTCTTTGTGCTAGTGAAGTGAATTCTCACCAAACCTAAATAATCTAGATGCTCTGCTTCCTTAATCAGTGGCTAGAATAGTGGGCCTTGGATTTTCCCCAGCATGTCATGGTTTTCATGAAAGGGATGGAGGAAATGTCAAACCCATTTGCAACTTCTCTGAGGACGGAAATGATAGAGATCATAATAAGGGAAAATTAGACTGTAGCAAAGCTCAGTATGGTGACCTTATTTTGTGTGTGTTCAATGGATGGATTCTACTTTTTCTTCACAAATGACATTAAATAGCAAGCTGCTGTCACAATGGGCAGAGGTCTCTCACAGAAACTTACCAAGCATTGCACACTACTTGTTGCAATCTGTGAAAAATAACCTTGTAATACACATCTAGAACTTAATGTAATTCTCTTTTGTACAGTATGAAAAACGTAATTTGTTATTTCATTGAAAGATAAAATATACCATGAATGTGTATGGTGAAGTCAGGAAGGTTTACACCCAGCAGGAGAATGTGATAGTGGTCTTCTCTACTGGTTTAGAGAAAACATCAGGTTCCACTTCAGGTTGGTGTTCTCCAGGTTCTATCATGTAGACCAGGGGTGTCCAATCTTTTGGCTTCCCTGGGCCACGTTGGAAGAAGAAGAATTGCCTTGAGCCACACATAAAATACGCCACCACTAGCAATAGCTGATAAGCTAAAAAAAAAAATTGCAAAAGAATCTCATAATGTGGCCGGGCATGGTGGTTCATGCCTGTAATCCCAACACTTTGAGAGGCCGAGGTGGGAGCATGATGAAGTCAGGACATCAAGACCATCTTGGCCAACATGGTGAAACCCTGTCTCTACTAAAATACACACAATTAGCTGGGGGTGGTGGCACGTGCCTGTAATCCCAGCTATTTGGGAGGCTGAGGCAGGGGAATTGCTTAAACCCAGGAGACGGAGGTTGCAGTGAGCTGAGATGGCACCACTGTACTCTAGCCTGGCCACAGGGCAAGACTCTGTCAAAAAAAAAAAAAAAAAAAAAAAAGTCTCATAATGTTTTAAGAAAGTTTACAGATTTGTGTTAGGCCACATTCCAAGCTATTCTGAGCTACAGGTTGGATGAGTTTGATCTAGGCTTTCCATTATGAGATTTAGCCTGTGTTCCTAGACAGTCCCAATTACAGCAGAAAGTATATTGACAGTTTTGCCCCAGTGAAAGCTGGACTTAGAAATTAGGCTTATTTTCACAAATATGTTTCCATCTTTGTACTAAGAATAAGCTGGGAGTATCCATGTGGCACCTCTTTCTGGCTACCATAGTCAATAAGGCTTGGCTGCAGCTCTGATTTCCTGGCCTTCCATCTGAGGCTACTAAATCTTCATGACTATTCTTGTTTGTTTCTCTGGGGTTCTATATCTAGATTTTATCTTTCTGTGAATTAAGTTAGTTTGGTATTTAGGGGCCATTCCTAGATGAATTTGGATATTTCCTTGCTGTGTACCTCTGTCATCCTTCACCAATGGGGTAGATCCAATTAGACCTATAGACACACTATCTAGATCCCAACCCCAGGGAGGGCCTGCTGCCACGCCCATTGGGGTGTCAGCCCAAGGCCCCCAGCTCTCTGCTCCTGTAAGTTCTGCCCTCAGCTGAGGAGAGCCACCTGGCCTGAGGTTACAACTTTCCCAGGGCAACCCAAGGCCAGGAGAACAAGGTTGGGGTAAAGGCCCAGACATTCTGCACGATGGGGACCTTTGCCATGGGCAGTATTCCTTTCTGGAGCTCCTGTGGGACTGGCCATGGCTCCTTTCAGCCTGCACAATGGTGTTACCTTTTTCCCAGGCCAGTTCTGTTCCTTCCTGCTTCTTCCCACAGGTGTTGATCCTAATAAATATCTTTATGCCAAACCCTGGCTCAAAGTCGGCTTCCAGAGAACCGGGATATTAGAAATGGAACTCTCATTTCTTCTACAGGGAGAAGCAGCTAAGAAGGACGACTTCTCCAGGTCCTTCTCTTTCAGGTCCTGAGGTTCTGTGATGCCAAGCAGAGTAGTCACAGATCCTCTTATCTGTTTTTGGAAAAGCAGAATTCGCATTCCTTCTAAGCCCAGAGCTACAACCCTCCCAGTCAATCACTGCCTGAGACAATATTCACCTAGTGCGAAGGACTTATTTCAACTTTATTTTGCTCTTAAGTTCTGTGATAATGGTATACCCTTGCCTTTTGGTAAAACTGTACGAAACAGAAAAGATCTTCTTTTATGTACAAACAAAATTTCACCTTTTCCCTGTTACTAAATTTTGGTTTTCAGGCAGTATTTGTCAATATCTGGCTGGAGTCCTGGATCTGCCACTCATTGCTTGAGTAACATTTTTTGTCTCGATTTCTTCATCTCTAAAATTAAACAGCACATCACTTACTTCCTTAGGTGGCCGATGGGATCAACGATATTTGAAAGTGAATAAAGAAATATGTACGAACATATTTTACATGCCAAAACATCTTATAATTGTGAGGAAGTATGATGATGACGGTTATAATTTTCTAGTTGTTTTGCAGTTGTTGGTTGGAAACTTTAACACTGTCCTCATTTTCTGTTCTAGTTGCATTTGCGACTGGTGCCTGACATTTACAAGATGGCGATGACAGGGTGCAGCTTTTTGCTGAGGGACAAAGTTCTGCCCCAGCCCAGACTTAAGTGGTTCATATGGTGATTGATCCCCTGACCTTGGGCTCATTAACTTTATCCTCTCATGAATGGAAGGAACCTGCTATAAGGATCTCTTTGTGAGTACAGTTTTCTTTGTATTTCTAGAAATCAGAGCCACTACTACCCAACTTGTGTGTGTGTGTCTTCTGAAGTGTCTACCCTTTGCTAGATAGTTTCCAGGTGTACAAAAAGTTCCCTGTTTTAAATAAAGTCACAGCATGAAAGAAAAATGTGGAAAGCATTGTAATAGTTCTTGATTGATAAGAGCAGGTAATAAAAGTGAGAACTAAGATGCTTGGAAACTTTGAAGGAAGCAAATGATGTGATTTCACATCTAATCCTGTGACAAAGCATGGGCCAATCTCAGGGCCTGGAGGAAGATTCTATTGTAAGAACTGAAGATTTCCCTCTTGTTCACCAAGATCAAATTTATCAGCTTCCTTAGTCTAGTTTGGAAACATTATCCTTCTATTTTAGCTGAACCCTTATGCAGTGCAAGGAAATTGAGGTGGGCACATTGAGAGTGGTGGTTTTTCTTGTTTTTATAAAAACACAAGATTCTCTTTAACAAATGTTTGGGGAACACCTACTCTGCCAGTGCCCTAAGGCCACACATGTAAACTCGTTCATGCATTTTCCCCCAAATGACATCCGGTATCACTCTTCCAGAGGATAGATGTGTAGAGCGGGTGGGAGGGGACTCTGAGAAGGGTAACCTGATCTCCCGGCACATCTGGGTCTTCACTGTTTCACAGCAAGGGCAGAGAGCAGTTTTACAAAGACATGATCGGACAAGCCAGGAAAAAGAAGATCCCCTTGGTCACTGATGGGCTTTTATTCTGATGGATTTTTCTGAACATGCAGGAGTCACCATTCAGAATTGCTTTTCTCTTTCTCCCAGGTGATCCTGGGAGAAAGCTACCTTCTACTTGCTTCTCCATCCCTCCTTTGCTGGCATTCCCTCTGCAGCAACCCAGGATCTGATCACAAGAACTCACTGCCTCTGTGCCCACAAGGACACACCTCTCATACTGTGCTTCTCAGAGCATCTGTGGTGAAGAACCAGATGCTTGTATGTTTTAGGTTTTTTTGGTTTATTATTATTTTTATTTCCAATCTGTATGGAAGTTACTTTTGTAAAATACAATCACAGTAAAATATTAGCAAATTAAAATTTTGAACACCACTGACAAAATACAAGCCCTGTCATCATCATCATCATCATTATCATCAACAACGTCGTCATCAATGATAACGTCTCGTTATACTCAAGAAGCCGAACATTATTCTGCCACTTCTGCTTCTTTACTTCCTGCCTTGAGAACTGGCTACAGCCAGCTTGCTGAGGGCCCCTGGTCCCCACTCCACACTGCTGGCACTATTAGCGTGTGTCTTCCATACGTAACGGGATCCTCTTCCTTCCCAGCAACCTTGAGCCTTTAAGTGCTTGGCTCAGTCGAGGAGGAGGGAAGATAAGTCAGGTACTGAGGAGAAAATGGCCAGATCAGAGTGTGTGAGGATTAGGTACAGTACAATTAGCAGGGGAGTGGAAGTCAAATATTGTACAATTATCACGGGAGTGGAAGTTCTGGAAGAGGCAGCCACATGTCTGAGAGAAGCATATGGAAGACATTGTGAAAACGCTAGGTGTCAGGGTGACAAGCCCTTTGCTCTGAATTTGGAGTTATTTATGAGTTCAAACATTGTTTTTCTGGCTACAAATTTATTATGTCTTATTATAGCCAATGTAGGAAAGCACAGACAAGTGTAAATAAAAACTTCTTTAAAGAACACCATCAAGAGACCTAAAATATTTGGAACATTTTCCTTCAGGTCTTTTATTCCATGATGCTTAAAAATGCTTCATATCTGGGAGGCCAAGGTGGGCAGTTCACCTGAGGTCAGGAGTTTGAGACCAGCCTGACCAACATGGAGAAACCCCATCTCTACAAAAAATACAAAATTAGCCGGGTGTGGTGGCGCATGCCTGTAATCCCAGCTACTCAGGAGGCTGAGGCAGGAGAATCGCTTGAACCTGGGAGGTGGAGGCTGCGGTGAGCTGAGATCGCGCCACTGCACTCCAGCCTGGGCAACATGAGTGAAACTCCACCTCTAAAAAAAAAAAAAAAAAAAAAAAAGATGCTTCATATCATACTGAACCCATATCGTTATATCATTTTTCAGCTTCTTCATTTAAAACTAAAATAAATGATTCTCCATGTTATTAGTTTAACTTTAAAATCCTAATTTTAATGGTTAAATATTGTTTCATTCATCCACAAATCAGAAATTATTTAACTATTGCTTTTGTGACATTTAGATGATTTCTGATTCATTTGCCAATATAATGAGCAAAAAAATTAATATATCTTTGTGTTTATGGATTTTTATATTTTCATAGATTTAGTGGTTATTTGTATTTCTTCTTTATTAATTTTCTACTTGGGTATGTTTATTTTCTACTAGTATTTACCTAGTGTTTTCTATATTGATGTGTATACATTTTATGTATATTAAAAAAACAGCAACCTCTAGCCAGTCCTATGTTGTGATGGTTAATACTGAGTGTTAACTTGATTGGTTTGAAGGATGCAAAGTATTGATCCTAAGTGTGTCTGTGAGGGTGCTGGCAAAAGAGATTCACATTTGATTCAGTGGCCTGGGAAAGGTAGACCCACTCTTAATATGTGTGGGTACCATCTAATCAGCTGCCAGCACAGCTAGAATACAAAAAAGGCAGAAAAATGTGAAAAGATAGGACTGGCCAACCTCCCAGTTTCCATCTTTCTACTGTGTTGGATGCCTCCTGCAATCGAGCATTGGATTCCAAGTTCTTCAGTTTTGGAACTTAGCCTGGCTCTCCTTGCTTCTCAGCTTGCAGGCAGCCTATTGTGCGACCTTGTGATTGTGTGAGTTAATACTTAGTAAACTCCCCTTTATATATATAATTAGTTCTGTCCCTATAGAGAACCCTGACTCATACATATGTCTACCTACATTTTATCTCAAAGATTACTATACTTAAATGTTAGCATACACACTTAAATGTTCTTTTAGTAGTTGTTGACCTTTATGTTGAGTGGCTGGTTTGTATAGTGAAAAGAGAATCAATAAGAGAAAAAAAAACTGAGACCAACCTCGGGGTATGACTCTGCTGGTTGCCCTTGGACAATTTGTTCAACCTCTCTGAGCCACTTGACATCTTCTCTCCCCTGGAATATTGCTTTGGAAGAGAATGTTTTATTTTGTGTTGATTTGCCAGCCTCCACACTTGATTTCTATTTCGTCCTACAAGCAGAGTCAGCATTTTCCAGCCTATTCATAGGGCAGTGAACAGTACGGTAAATACATAAAGGAGGGAAGGATCTGGAAGCTCCATATGTTTCTTCTGCTTATGTCCCATTGTCCAGAATTAAGTCACAAAGCCATATTGAGCCCTTAAATGGAATCCTTTATTTACTTAGATGGATTTCAGGAAACTACGTGAAGTGCCTACTACGGTCTACTCCTTTGGTCACCCAAATGTCTGTACTCACACTTCCACTCAGAACATACCCATTATCTCAGTCACTCAGTTATTTCCTCGACAACCAATTTCAGGATCTCTGGTTGATGGGCAGCCCTTGGCTTCAAGTGTGAACGTGACTTCTCACAGCTCAGCAGCTACAAACTAAGCTATAAGTAATAAACTGTTCACACCCTAATCTCCAAGCACATCTGACATGTGAGCAAAGGGACAGCCACTCTATAAAGTATCGTTTACAAAAGAAAAGTTTGAAAAAACACACATAATAGGTACTTTTCATAGGAAGGAACCAAGCCTGCCTTATAAGACTGGTTCTGATAAGTCCTTTAATTTTTGGTGTCCAATCAGTTACTCCTAGATGCCAAACCTTGAGTTTATGGCCACTGATGTGGTTTGGATATTTCTCCCACCCAAATATCATGTTGAGATGTAATTTCCAGTGTTTGTGGTGAGGCCTGGTGGGGGGTGTTTGGGTCATGGGAGTGGATCCCTCATGGCTTGGTGCTGTCCTTGCCATAGTGAGTGACTTCTTATGAGATCTGGTTGTTAAAAAGTGTGTGGCACCTCTCCCACTTCTCCCCCTCTCCATGTGACATTCCTGCTCCTCCTTCACCTCCTGCTATGATTATAGCTTCCCGAGGCCTCCCCAGAAGCTGAGCAGATGCTGGTGCCAAGCTTCCTGTGCAACCTAAAGAACCATGAGCCAATAAAACCTCCCCTTTTATATTTTTTTAATAAATTAGCCAGTCTCAGGTATTTCTTTAGAGCAACCACAAGAACCACCTAACATCCTAACCCTTGTAAGACATCCCTGACCACACAGTGCAGGAAGCTCTCCATGGAACTCATCTGCCAGCTGCCAGGACTTCTCTGGAAAGAGCTGACCCACTCTTATCCTCTGTTGCCCCAGCCTTTCCTTTGGGGAAGTTCCTCACTATCTGTTTTCTTCTGCTTGGAGAGGATGCTCTGTTGAGTGACTGCATGGACTTCCGTGTCCACTGCTGTTACACAAAGGCTTGGAGGTGATATTAGGGCCAAATACTCACAGGCTTTTCAAAATTGGGCTGTAATTTCTTTAACATATGATTTTCTCAAAAACTTAGCAGAAGTGTGTGTTTTCTAAAGCTCCTATACCAAACTACCTCCAAATTTCTGGCTTAAAGCAACAGAAATTGATCATCTCACATTTCTGGAGGTCAGAAGTCAAAGACCAGGGTGTCGCCAGGGTTGTGCTCCCTGTGAAGGTGTTGGCGAAAGATGTCTTCTGGGCCTCTCTCCTGGTTTGTGGTAACCTATCCTTGGTTGGTGGTAACCTCTTTCCAATCTTCTCAGGGCAGTCTCCCGCTGTGTGGGTCTGTGATCGGTATCAAATATCCTCCTTTCATAGGGACCCCTGTCATATTGGATTAGGTGTCTGTTTTATACAGGTATAATCTCATCTTAACTAATTTTATCTGCATAAACCTATTTATGGTCACATTCTGAGATACTGGGGATTAGGACATACACACACACACATATACATATGCAATGCATGGTTGATCCCACCAATTTTATATATATATATAGTTATTTAGTTATCTATATAGTTATATCTATCTATCTATCTATCTATCTATCTATCTATCTATCTATCTATAAAATTGGTGGGAAGGGCACAATTCAACCATGCATTGTAAGCTTCTGGAAGTTTCCTTCTGGCAGTTCCAATGTGTAAGTAATTGTAATCAAAACCTATTGCTCTATATAACTGCAATTCTTGAGTCCACAGACTGCTTTGTCTTCTGTGATGGTCTCTGATTCTGCCTACCTCAATTCTTATAACTCAGTGATCATGGTTAGCTTGGGACCATGTGAAACAACAGATTATCATAGAAAACTTTTCAATGTTTTCTCCACTTTTAAAAAATCTCTGTGTGTGAAACATCCCTGTCTGACAGCTCTGAAGAGAGCAGTGGTTCTCCCAGCATGGTGTCTAAACTCTGAGAATGGACAGACTTCCACCTCAAGTCGGTCCCTGACCCTTGTGTAGCCTAAGTTGGAGACACCTCCCAGTAGGGATGGACTGACGCCTCATACAGGCAAGTGTCCCTCTGAGAGGAAGCTTCCAGTGGAAGGAAGGATCAGGCAGCAATATTTGCTGTTCTGCAATATTTGCTGTTCTGCAGCCTCTGCTGCTGATACCAAGGCAAACAGAGTCTGAATTGGACCTCCAGTAAATTCCAACAGACCTGCAGCTGAGGGACCCGACTGTTAGAAAGAAAACTAACAAACAGAAAGGAATAGCATCAACATCAACTAAAAGGATGTCCACACCAAAACCCCATCTGTAGGTCACCATCATTGAAGACCAAAGGTAGATAAAATCACAAAGATGGGGAGAAACCAGAGCAGAAAAGCTGAAAATTCTAAAAACCAGAGTGCCCTTTCTCCTCCAAAGGAACACAGCTCCTCGCCAGCAATGGAACAAAGCTGGACGGAGAATGACTTTGATGAGTTGACAGAAGTAGGCTTCAGAAAGTCGGTAATAACAAACTTCTCCAAGCTAAAGGAGAATGTCTGAACCCATCACAAGGAAGCTAAAAATCTTGAAAAAAGATTAGACGAATGGCTAAGTAGAATAAACAGTGTAGAGAAGACAGTAAATGACCTGATGGAGCTGAAAACCAAGGCACAAGAACTACATGACGCGTGCACAAGCTTCAGTAGCCTATTCGATCAAGTAGAAGAAAGGGTATCAGTGATTGAAGATCAAATTAATGAAATGAAGTGAGAAGAGAAATTTAGAGAAAAAAGAGTAGAAAGAAACGAACAAAGCCTCCAATAAATATGGGACTATGTGAAACGACCAAATCTACGTTTGACTGGTGTATCTGAAAGTGACAGGAAGAATGGAATCAAGCTGGAAAACACTCTTCAGAATATTATCCAGGATAATTTCCCCAACCTAGCAAGGCAGGCCGACGTTCAAATTCAGGAAATACAGATAACACCACAAAGATACTGCTTGAGGAGAGCAACCCCAAGACACATAATTGTCAGATTCACCAAGGTTGAAATGAAGGAAAAAATGTTAAGGGCAGCCAGAGAGAAAGGTCAGGTTACCCACAAAGGGAAGCCCATCAGACTAACAGCAGATCTCTTGGCAGAAACTCTACAAGCCAGAAGAGAGTGGGGGCCAATATTCAACATTCTTAAAGCAAAGAATTTGCAACCCAGAATTTCATATCCAGCCAAACTAAACTTCATAAGTGAAGGAGAAATAAAATCCTTTACAGAAAAGCAAATGCTGAGAGATTTTGTCAGCACCAGGCCTTCCTTGCAAAAGCTCCTGAAGGAAGCACTAAACATGGAAAGGAACAACTGGTACCAGCCACTGCAAAAACATACCAAATTGTAAAGACCATCAATGCTAGGAAGACACTGCATCAACTAATGGGCAAAATAATCAGCTAACATCATAATGACAGGATCAAATTCACATATAACAATATTAATCTTAAGTGTAAATGGGCTAAATTCCCCAATAAAAGACACAGACTGGCAAATTGGATAAAGAGTCAAGACCCATCAGTGTGCTGTATTCAGGAGACACAGCTCATGTGCAGAGACACACATAGCTTCAAAATAAAGGAATGGAGGAATATCTACCAAGCAAATGGAAAGCAAAAAAAGAAAAAAAGCAGGGGTTGCAATCCTAGTCTCTGATAAAACAGACTTTAAACCAACAAAGGTCAAAAGAGACAAAGGGCACTATATAATGGTAAAGGGATCAATTCAACAAGAAGAGCTACCTATCCTAAATATATGCACACTCAATACAGGAGCACCCAGATTCATAAAGCAAGTCCTTAGAGACCTACAAAGAGACTTAGACTCCCACACAGTAATAACAGGAGATGTTGACACCCACTGTCAGTATTAGACAGATAGATGAGACAGAAGGTTAGCAAGGATATCCAGGACTTGAACTCAGCTCTGCACCAAGCAGACCTAATAGACATCTACAGAACTCTTCTCCCCAAAGCAACAGAATATACATTCTTCTCAGCACCACATCACACTTATTCAAAAATGGAGCACATAGGTGGAAGTAAAGCACTCCTCAGCAGATGTAAAAGAACAGAAATCACAACAACTGCCTCTCAGACCACAGTGCAATCAAATTAGAACTCAGGATTAAGAAACTCACTCAAAACCATGCAACCGCATGGAAACTGAATGACCTGATCCTGAATGACTACTGGGTAAATAACGAAATGAAGGCAGAAATAAAGATGTTCTTTGAAACCAGTAAGACCAAAGACACAACATAGCAGAATCTCTGGGACACATTTAAAGCAGTGTGTAGAGGGAAATTTATAGCACTAAATGCCCACAAGAGAAAGCAGGAAAGATCTAAAATTGACATCTTAACATCACAATTAAAAGAACTAGAGAAGTGAGAGCAAACACATTCAAAAGCTGGCAGATGGCAAGAAATAACTAAGATCAGAGCAAAACTGAAGGAGATAGATACACAAAAAGCCCTTCAAAAAATCAATGAATCCAGGAGTTGGTTTTTTGAAAAGATCAACAAAATTGATAGACCACTAGCAAGACTAATAAAGAAGAAAAGAGAGAAGAATCAAATAGTCTAAATAAAAAATGATAAAGGGAATATCACCACTGATCCCACAGAAATACAAACAAGTATCAGAGAATACTATAAACACCTCTATGCAAATAAAGTAGAAAATCTAGCAGAAATGGATAAATTCCCAGACACATACACCCTCCCAAGATTAAACCAGGACAAAGTTGAACCCCTGAATAGACCAACAACAGGCTCTGAAATTGAGGCAGTAATTACTAGCCTACCAACCAAAAAAAGTCCAAGACCAGACAGATTCACAGCTGAATCCTACCAGAGGTACGAGGAGGAGCTGGTACTATTCCTTCTGAAGCTATTCGAATCAATAGAAAAAGAGGGAATCCTCCCTAACTCATTTTATGAGGCCAGCATCATCCTGATACCAAAGCCTGGCAGAGACACACACAGAAAAGATAATTTTAGGCCACTATCCCTGATGAACATCCATGAAAAAATCCTCAATAAAATACTGGCAAACCGAATCCAGTAGCACATCAAAAAGCTTATCCACCATGATCAAGTTGTCTTCATCCCTGGGAAGTAAGGCTGATTCAACATACGCAAATCAATAAATGTAATCCATCACATAAACAGAACCAAAGACAAAAAAACCACATGATTATCTCAATAGATGCAGAAAAGGCTTTTGACAAAATTCAACAGCCCTTCATGCTAAAAACTCTCAATACACTGGGTATTGATGGAACGTATCTCAAAATAATAAGAGCTATTTATGACAAACCCACAGCCAGTATCATACTGAACGGGCAAAAACTGGAAGCATTCCCTTTGAAAACTGGCACAAGACAGGGATGCCCTCTCTCACCACTCCTATTAAACATAATGTTGAAAGTTCTGGCCAGGGCAATCAGGCAAAAGAAAGAAATAAAGGGTATTCGATTAGGAAAAGAGGAAGTCAAATTGTCCCTGTTTGCAGATGACATGATTGTATACTTAGAAAAAACCATTGTCTCAGCCCCAAATCTCCTTAAGCTGATAAGCAACTTCAGCAAAGTCTCAGGATAAAAATCAATGTGCAAAAATCACAAGCATTCTTATACACCAATAACAGACAAACAGAGAGCCAAATCATGAGTGAACTCCCATTCACAACTGCTCCAAAAAGAATAAAATACCTAGGAATACAAAGGATGTGAAGGACCTCTTCAAGGAGAATTACAAACCACTGCTCAATGAAATAAAAGAGGACACAAACAAATGGAAGAACATTTCATGCTTGTGGATAGGAAGGATGAATCTCGTGAAAATGGCCATACAGCTCAAAGTAATTTATAGATTCAATGCCACCCCCATCAAACTACCAATGACTTTCTTCACAGAATTGGAAAAAACTACTTTAAAGTTCACATGGAACAAAAAAAGAGCCCGCATTGCCTAGACAATGCTAAGCAAAAGGAACAAAGCTGGAGGCATCATGCCACCTGACTTCAAACTATACTACAAGGCTACAGTAACCAAAATAGCATGGTAATGTTACCAAAACAGAGATATAGACCAATGGAAAAGAACAGAGGCCTCACAAATACCACCACACATCTACAACCATCTGATCTTTGACAAATCTGACAAAAACAAGAAATGGAGAAAGGATTCCCTAGTTGATAAATGGTGCTGGGAAAACTGGCTAGCCATATGTAGAAATCTGAAACTGGATCCCTTCCTTACACCTTATTCAAAAATTAATTCAAGGTGGATTAGAGACTTAAATGTTAGACCTAAAACCATAAAAACCCTAGAAGAAAACCTAGGCAACACCATTCAGGACATAGGCATGGGCAAGGACTTCATGACTAAAACAGCAAAAGCAATGTCAACAAAAGCCAAAATAGACAAATGGTATCTAATTAAACTAAATAGCTTCTGCAGAGCAAAAACAAACAAACAAACAACAAAAAAACTACCATCAGAGTGAACAGGCAACCTACAGAATGACAGAATGGGAGAAAATTTTTGCCATTTACTCATCTGATGAAGGGCTAATATCGACAATCTACAAAGAACTTAAACACATTTACAAGAAAAAAATCAAACAACCCCATGAAAAAGTGGGCAAAGGACATGAACAGACACTTCTCAAAAGAAGACATTTATGCATCCAACAGACACAAGAAAAAATGTTCATCATCACTGGTCATCAGAGAAGTGCAAATCAAAACCACAATGAGATACCATCTCATACCAGTTAGAATGGTGATCATTAAAAAGTCAGGAAACAACAGATGCTGGAGAGCATGTGGAGAAATAGGAACACTTTTACACTGTTGGTGGGAGTGTAAACTAGTTCAACCATTGTGGAAGACAGTGTGGTGATTCCTCAAGAATCTAGAACTAGAAATACCAGTTGATCTAGTGATCCCATTACTGGATACATACCCAAAGGATTGTAAATCATGCTACCATAAAGACACATGCACACATATGTTTATTGTGGCACTATTCACAATAGCAAAGACTTAGAACCAACCCAAATGTCCATCAATGATAGGCTGGATTAAGAAAATGGCACATATACACCGTGGAATACTATTCAGCCATGAAAAAGGGTGAGTTCATGTCCTTTGTAGGGACATGCATGAAGCTGGAAGCCATCATTTTGAGCAAACTATCGCAAGGACAGAAAACCAAACATTGCATGTTCTCACTCATAGGTGGGAATTGAACAACGAGAACACTTGGACACAGGGCAGGGAACATCACACATGGGGTCCTGTTGTGGGGTGGGGGATGAGGGAGGGACAGCATTAGGAGAAATACCTAATGTAAATGACGAGTTAATGAGTGCAACAAATCAACACGGCACATGTATATGTATGTAACGAACCTGCACGTAATGTACATGTACCCTAGAACTTAAAGTAAAATAAAATAAAATAATCTCGGGCCAGGCACGGTGGCTCACACCTGTAATCCCAGCACTTTGGGAGGCCGAGACGGGCGGATCACGAGGTCAGATCGAGACCATTCTGGCTAACACAGTGAAACCCTGTCTCTACTCAAAAAAATACAAAAATTAGCAGGGCGCAGTGGCGGGTGCCTGTAGTCCCAGCTACATGGGAGGCTGAGGCAGGAGAATGGTGTGAACCCAGGAGGTGGAGCTTGCAGTGAGTGGAGATGGCGCCACTGCACTCCAGCCTGGGTGACAGAGCGAGACTCTGTCTCAAAAAAAAAAAAACAAAAAAAAAAAAACAAAACAAAAATCTCTGCATGTATATCCACTAGATTTAACCTGGATTCATCTTTCTCATATACAGTTTTGCTAAAATCAGCCAGAACGAGCCAGTTCACATGAACTGTTCAGATGCCAGTTTTTTTTGTTTGTTTGTTTTGTTTTTGTTTTTTTCCTTTATTCTGTGTTCTCCAACCATGTGCCCCAATTTGGATTTGGCCCTTATCACTAGATCCTCATTCTGGGAAGCAGCCAGAAGGACAAGGGAAAGGGAGAATGCACTTTTTCCCTTTAAGAAAGTGGCCCCAGATTACCATGTTACTTCCTTTCTCATCTCATTGGTCGTGATGTAATCACAAGACCACATCTAACAATGAGATGGCTCAGAAGTGATGACCATGTGCCCAGATGAAAATATTCTACCACGTCAGTAGGAGAGAATGGATTTGTGAGTGTGATTAGTAGTCTCTGTTACAAGTACTCACTTCAAATTATGGTTTTGAAACGTCTCTTTAAAAATAAAATCCATTCAAAGGAAAGATGGCTGGATAGAGGGACGGGAAGTCCAGCAAGGACACCTTGGTTAAGTCTAAACTCTCTCTGAAGTGAGTGTGTCACAATCTTGAACAGATAGTTTCCTTTTCTGGAATGTTTCATCACCGGAAAAATAAAGGCATGGAGGAGATTGGCATTTCCAAAATAAAGTTCTATAGAATAAAAGATGTAGGCCGGGCACAGTGGCTCACACCTGTAATCCCAGCACTTTGGGAGGCCAAGGCAGGTGGATCATGAGGTCAAGAGTTCGAGACCAGCCTGGCCAACATGGTGAAACCCCGTCTCTACTAAAAATACGAAATTAGCTGGGTGTGGTGGTGTGCACCTGTAATGCCAACTACTTGGGAGGCTGAGGCAAGAGAATCGCTTAAACCTAGAAGGCAGAGGTTGCAGTGAGCCGAGAGTGATACATTGCATTCCAGCCTGTGTGACAGCGTGAGACTCCATCTCAAAAAAAAGAAAAATTTTAAAGATAGTAATAATTATTTTGTGACAAAGACTCTCTACTCAAAATTAGGAAGTGATTAACACCACATTCACCTTTTAGAGATTCACAATATCATAATAGAGATTCTGAGATACTCTTTCCATAAGTGATTTTTAATTTATGATATGCTGTTTTTTCAGTCATAGAATGGTTTATTACTCAATTATCTCCGAACTTCATGTAAAACTCAACGTGGGGAACACCAAACTAAATGGCCTATAAAGTTCCTTCCTGCTTTCAGGTTCTGTGATGCTGGAGTCCATCATCAAGCTCTTACCACACTTCATCATCTATTCAATTATTTACAAAATCTATTTATAGCCTCATGTTCCTGAAATTGACTTAAGGAATCTCACCACAAAAGGTCTTTAAGTAAGACTAAATATCTACAATAGACATTGATAGAAAAGAAAGCCTGACTCATTCCTCCACATTCATTAGTCTGTTAGGTGCCTTGTCCAGTCAGCTAGTTACCTAGTTAAACTCTAAGGTAATGGAGACAATTAAGTTTGGAAGAAGAGGCTCATGTCATATGAGACGTGTCACTCGGGTGGGTGGGAGGAGGGGGGGTGGAGGAGGTTGGCACCAAGATTCCCTGGGCAGGCAGAGCACATGAGCTCCCGCAGGGCACACTGAAAAGAAGCAGGGCGGTGCCAGACAGAGGGCCAGTTGACTTCCAGCCTCCTCAATGATTTTGCTTAAGGCTGGCTTTGTGTGCGTGCAAATCATTCAGATAATTGCTGTAATTCTGTGCTTAGCTTGGCTGTTAAGACCCTTGGTTCATGAATATTCATAAGCTCTATCCACACTCCACTATTACTTAAATTTTCCTAGACAGCTTTCATGCTGAGCGTGCCAGCCTGTTTGTGCTGGAGATGGTGATGGTGATGATTTCTTGTCTGGGTGGAAGCAGGCTCAGCGAGGCCCAGGGACACTTCCCTGTGCCCGCCCACCCATGTATTTGAGCAGAAAAGGCACTCTTGCTAAGACAGCCCTGCTTCTCTGCAGGTTTCCTCTTACACATGGATTCTATTCATCCATCGTTTATTGAGCTCTGTGCTAGGCACTGTGCTAGATGCCGGAGCTCCTGCGTAGAAGACAGGTGAGTACTTACCTTCAAATGAAGGTGTGGTCCTGCCAGCAAGATAGACTATGGACAGACCACTGGAGAATAAAAATAGTTGTTAAGAGAGGATGAGTTCAGAGAATTGTGAGGAGTTTAGAGAAAATGCACAAAATCAAAAATGGGAGTGGGTGAAATCAAGAAGAGATGGCTTTTCACAGGAATCAAATACCTACGTTGAGCCTTAAAATTACGTAACATATATAACACACACTCGTTGCAGAAAACACATGTAATAAAATGGAAAGAAAAGTCTTTTTGACATTTCTCACTCAATTTTATTATATCTATTTTCAGACTTTTCCCTGTGTGTCTACAAGTCTTTTTAACAACAACTAAAAAATTGATGAACTGTGTAGTTTTATAATCCACTTTTTTCAACTATCAAATATTTAAACTTGAAGAAAGTGTAAGATGTTCCCGGGTGAAAGTGGTCAAGGAAGAGAGTGTAGGATGAGAAAGTTTGCTCCGAGGTGTGAGGTGTCTCCCAGGTCTTCGTTATGCATGGAGTCCAGGGCTATAGGTGAGGGTGACCCTGGACAGGAGGTGAGTAGACAGAACAGTGCTTTTTATGCCCCTGTAAGGTCTAGGGAGCTCGGGCTTTACCATGAGGGCAAGGGGAAGCTACTGAACGTTTGTAAGCAGAGACCCAGTAATTTGGAAAATTGTTCTAAGGATAAACGGGAGCAGAAGGAGCGGTGGAGTAGAATACCTTTGACTGAATCTCCTCAGCAGATTAAAATTCTGACCAAAGCCTGACTGAGTGAGAGCCTGTCACATACAGAGACTAAGCATGTGTCCATTTTGTGGTTGAGGTATGTGGACCCTCTAAAGATGGCTTCTCTGCCACATTCTTTAATAATGAAGACATTAAAAAACTTAGCATCTCACAATTCAGCATGGAGAGTTTATTCTGGTTGTGGAACTTAAATCCCTGGGCTGAAGGTAAACCGGATAAAAATTGCTTATTTATCCAAGGCAAAATTGACACGATTCTCAAAAGACAATCTTGATTATAGGACTTCATTTTTGTTGGGTCACTCTGGCGCTATTACTTTCATGTCTGTTGGGAGCACTACATTCAATTTAAAATATTTTTAGAAAAATCTAGTTAACTCTACAGCTATAGTTGAATTTGTTGCTAGAGTCAATTTACAGAAAAATATATAGTAATAGATATTTGCATTCCACTGAACTTTCATGGAAAAATCATAGCAAACAGCGTTCATTTTGAGGAGTCAGAGTGGCTGTAAAGGAAGTTGGAATAATTTATGCATCAGTTTATATATGGTTTACTGTTCAGTGATGACCATAATTAAGTTTATAATAAATAATTATTAAAAATATTTTTTGTTCATAAGAGAAGGATTTTGATTAGAAAGATATTTAGGACAAAGAAAATCTATAGGATGTTGCACACAGTTGGGGATGGGGAAGGGAAGCATGGTAAAGGGAAGTGTGGGATATGGGAGACTCCTTGGTTTCTGGTTCCCACGGTGGTGCCACTCGCAGTAAGGAACATAAGAGGACAAGTAAGGCCACCGGAACTGGAATTTGAAATGTCTTCAGATATATAGTTTTAAATTGTAGCTTCAAGGAGTACATGTTCAGGTTTGTTACATGGATATATTGGTGATGCCGAGGTTTGGACTTCAAATGATCCCGTCACCCAATTAGTGAACACAGTACCTGATAACTAGCTTTTCAGCCCATGCTTCCATCCCTCTCTCCCGGTTTTGGAGTCCTCAGTATCTATTGTTCTCATCCTTGTGTCTGAGTGTGCCCAATGTTTAGCTCCCACTTATATGTGAGAACACGTAGTATTTGGTTTTGGGTTTCTTTGTTGATTCACTTAGGTTAATGGCCTCCCGTTGCATCCACATTGCTGCAAAGGACACGGTTTCATTCTTTTCTATGGCTGTGTGGTGTTCCATGGTGTATATGTACCATTTTTTCTTTATCCAATCCACCATTGATGGGCACCGGGGTTGATTACATGTCTTTGCTATTGTAAATAGTGCTGCAGTAAAGATATAAATGCAGGTGTCTTTTTGCTAAAACAATTTATTTCCTTTTTGTATATGCCCAATAATGGGATTGCTGGGTGGAATGATAATTCTATTTTTAATTCTTTGAGAAATCTCCAGTCTGATTTCCACAAGGGCTGAATTAATTTGCATTCCCACCAATAGTGTATAAACCTTCACTTTTCTCTGCAGCCTTGCCAGCATCTATTGTTTTTTGACTTTTTAATAATAGTCATTCTGACTGGCGTGAGATGGTATCTCATTGTGGTTTTGATTTGTATCTTTCTGATTAGTGATGTCGAGCATCTTTTTATGTTTGTTGGCTGCTTGTATGTGTTCTTTTGTTCATGTTCTTGCTCACCTTTTAAAATTGTTACTATTATTAATATTGTTAGAGTTGGGGTTTTGCTCTTGTCATACAGGCCAAGTGCAGTGGTGTGATCATAGCTCATTGCAGCCTTTTGCCTACTTTATAATTGGGTTATTTGTTTTTAATGGGGCTATTTGTTGTTATAGATTCTGGATATTAGTCCTTTGCCAGATACATAGTCTGTAAATTTTTTTTTCTCATTCTGTAGGTTGTCTGTTTACTCTGTTGATATTTTCTTTTCCTGTGCAGAAGCTCTTTAGTGTGATTAAGTCTCATTTGTCTATTTTTCATTTTGTTGCATTTGCTTTTTGAGAATTCATTATAAATTCTTTCCCTAGGCTAACATCTAGAAGGGCAATTCCTAGCTTTTCATCTAGCATTTGTATAGTTTTAGGTCTGACATTTAAGTTTTTAATCCATTTTGAGTTAATTTGTTTATGTGGTGAGAGGTATGTGTCCAGTCTTATTCTTCTACATATGGTTAACTAGTTTTCCCAGCACCACTTATTGAATAGTATATTCATTCCCAATTATTTATTTGTTTGCTTTTTGAAGATCAGTTGGATGTATGTGTTCAGCCTTATTTCAGGGGTCTCTATGCTGTCCCGTTGGTCTACATGTCTATTTTTTGCCAGTACCATGTTGTTTTGGTTACAGTAGTCTTGTAGCATAGTTTCATGTTGGGTAGTGTGATGTTTTCATCTTTATTCTTTTTCTTAGGTTGCCTTGCCTATTTGGGATATTTTTGGTTCCGTATAAATTTTAGAATAGGTTTTGCTAATTTTGTGAAAAATGATATTGTTAATTTGTTGGGAATAGTGTTGAATCAGTAGATTGCTTTGGGCAGTATAAACATTTTAACAGTATTGATTCTTACAACCCATGGAATTGAGATGCTTTTCCATTTGTTTGTGTCATCTATGATTTATTTCAACAGTGTTTAGTATTTCTTATAGAAATGTTTCATTTCCTTGGTTAAGCATATTTCTAGGTATTTTTTGTGGCTATGGTAAACAGGATTGAGTTTTTGATTTGGTTCTCAGCTTGAATGTTAAGAGTGTATAAAAATGCTACTTACTCTTATATGTTGATTTTGTATTCTGAGATTTTGCTGAAGTCATTTATCAGGTCTAGGAGACTTTTTATCAGAATCTTCAGGGTTTTCTATAAAGAGAATTATATTGTTAATGAAGAGAAAGAATTCGACTTCCTGATTTTCTATTATTTGGATGCCTTTGATTCTTTCTTTTGCCTGATTGCTCCAGCTAAAAATTCTAGTACTCTGTTGAATAGGAGTGATGAGGGTGGACATTCTTGTCTTGTACCAGTTCTTACAGGGAATGCTTCTGGCCTTTTTCTGTTCAGTGTGATGTTGGCTGTTGGTTTGTCATAGATATATCTTATTATTTTGAGGAGTATTCCTTAGATATCAAGTTTGTTGAGGGTTTCTATTATGAAGGAATGTTGAATTTTATAATAAGGTTTTTCTACATCTATTGAGATGATCATATGTTTTTTTGTTCTTAATTCTGTTTGTGTTGTGAATCAAATTTACTGATTTGTGTATGTGGAACCATTTCTGCATCCCAGAGATAAAGCCCATTTGATTGTAGCAAATTAACTTTTTAATATGCTGCTGGATTTGGATTGCTAGTATTTTGTGGAGGATTTTTGCATCTGTGTTCATCAGGTAAATTGGCCTGTAGTTTTATTCTTGTTGTTGTGTTTTTATCAGATTTTGGTATTAGGATTAGACTGGTTCCATAGAATGAATTAGGGTGGAATCCTTCCTCCTTGATTTTTTGAAATAGTTTCAGTAGGATTGGTTCTAGTTCTTCTTTTTACATCTTGTATAATTAGACTGTGAATGTATATGGTACAGAGCATTGTTCGGTTGGTAGGGTTTTGTTTTGTTTTGTTTTTTATTTTTTTATTTTTGGCTACAAATTTAATTCCATTACTTGTTATTGATATGCTAAGAATTTCTGCTGCTTTAATCTTTAGGGATTGTGTGTTTCCAGGAATGTATTCATTTCCTCTAGATTTTCCAGTTTGAATGCACAAAGATATTCAAAATAGTCTCTCAGGATCTTTTGTATTTCTGTGAGATTGGTTGTGATGTCACCTTTGTCGTTTCTGATTCTGCTTATTTGGACCTTCTCGCTTTTTCTTTGTTAATCTAGCAAGAGGTCTATCAGTCATTTTTATCCTTTCAAATAACCAACTTTTTGTTTTATTGATCCTTTGTATGATTTGGGGGTGTCTTAATTTCATTTAGTTCTGTTCTGATTTCAGTTACTTCTTTTCCTCTGGTAGGTTTGGGTTTAGTTTGTGTTTCTGTTTTTCTAATTCCTTTAGGTGCAAGCTTAGGTTGTTCATTTAAGATCTCTATCTTTCTCATGTAGGCATTTGGCACTATAAACTTTCCTCATTTTACTTCTTTTGCTGCTTTCCAGAGGTATTGGTATATTGTGTCCCTATTTTTCTTTGTTTCAAATAATTTTTTGATTATGCATTAATCTCATTGTTTACCCAAAAGTCATTCAGGAGGAAGTTGTTTAGTTTCCATATATTTGTGTGGTATTGAGAGTACCTCTTGGTATTAATCTATATTTTTATTCCACTGTGGTCCAAGAGGATGCTTGGTATGATTTCTACTTTTCTTTTTTTGAGACAGAGTCTCACTCTTGTCACTCAGACTGGAGTGCAGTGGCACAAAGTTTACTCACTGCAACCTCCACCTCCCGGGTTCAAGGGATTCTCCTGACTCAGCCTCCTGAGAAGCTGGGATTACAGGCACCCATCACCAAGCCCAGTTAATTGTTTTTTGTACTTTTAGTAGAGATGGGGTTTTGCCATGTTGGCCAGGCTGGTCTCGAACTCCTGACCTCAAGTGATCCACCTGCCTTGGCCTCCAAAAGTGCTGGAATTACAGTTGTGAGCCACTGCACCCGGTCTCTATTGTTTTTTTCTCCCTTTTTAAAACTTGCTTTATGACCGACCACGTGGTCAATCTTAGAGTATGTGCTATGTGCAGATAAGCAGAAAGTATATCACGTGACTGTTAGGTGGCGTATTCTGTAGATGTTTATTAGGTCCAACTGGTCAAGTGTTGAATTTAAGTCTAGCATTTTTTTGTTATTTTTCTGTCTAATGTTGTCGGTATGGTGGTGAAATCCCCCACTATTAATTGTGTCACTGTTAGTCTTTTCTTAGATCTGAAAGTAGTTGTTTTGTAAATCTGGGTTCTTCGGTGTGGTATGCATATATATATATATATATATATATATATATATATGTATATTTAAGATACTTAAGTCTTCTTATTCAATAAACCCTTTATCATTATGTAATTCCCTTCTTTGTTTTTTTAAATACTGTTGTTGATTTAAAGTCTCTTTTATCTAATATGAGAATAGTGATTTCTGTGCTCTTTGTTTTCCATTTGCATGATGCATCTTTATCCTTTCTCTACTTTAAGCCTATGGGTATCATTACATTTAAGTGGAATCTCTTGAAGATAGCAGAAGGATGGCTCTTCATTCAGTCTAGTTTGCCACTCTATATCTTTTAAGTGGAGCATTTACGTCATTTACATTCAAGGTTAATATTGATATGTGAAGTTCTGTTTCTATCATAATGTTGTTAGCTAGTTGCTTCATAGTCTCCATCTAGGTAATTGCTTTATGGGGTTCAGGAGCTATGTGCTTGTTTTTGCTTTTGTGGTAGCAAGTATCTCATTCTTTCATCTCTGTGTTTAGAACTCCCTTAAGCATCTCTTATAGGACCGGTTTGGTAGTGACAAATTCCCTTAGCAATTTTGTTATCTGGAAACATTTAATTTTCCTTCTTTTGTGAAGCTTCATTTGGTGGGATTTGGAATTCTTGGTTGACTTTTTTTTTTTTTTTTTTTTTTAAGAATGCCAAGAATGGGCTCCCAATCTCTTTGAGATTTTCAGGTTTCTGCTGAGAAGTCTGCAGTTAGTCTGATGGGTTTCCCTTTATAGGTAACATGACCCTTTCTTTTAGCTGCCTTTAAGACTTTTTTCTTTCACATTGACCCTGAATAGTCTGGTGACTATATGGCTTGGGGATGACTATCTCGTATTTTATGTCAGAGGAGTTCTGGATCTCTTGTATCTGCATGTTTACCTCTCTAGCAAGATTGGGAAAATGTTCCTGACTTTCAACCTCAAATGTATGTTCCAAGTTGCTTATTTTGTCTTCTCTCTCATGAATGCCAATAAGTCATATACTTCGTTGCTTTTATGTAGTATTTTATTTCTTGAAGGTTCCATTTCTGTTTTGTTTTTGTTTTTGTTTTGAGACAGAGTTTCACTCTTGTTGCCCAGGCTGGAGTGCAATGGCAGGATCTTGGCTCACTGCAACCTCTGTCTCCCAGGTTCAAGTGATTCTCCTGCCTCAGCCTCCCTAGTAGCTGGGATTATAGGCATGTGCCACCACGCTTGAGTAATTTCATATTTTCAGTAGAGACGGGGTTTCTCCATGTTGGTCAGGCTGGTTTTGAACTCCCAACCTCAGGTGATCCACCCACCTCAGCCTCCCAAAGTGCTGGGATTATAGGTATGAGCCACCACGCCCAGCCCGTTCCTTTTTATAAGTGCTTATTATTATTATTAATATTATTATTATTATTATTATTTTTCTGACTGGGTTGATTTATGGGACCAGTGTTTGAGTTCTAAAACTTTCTTCTTCTTGGTCTAGTCTGTTGCTAAGGCTTACAGCTATATTTTGAAATTCCTTAAATGAATTTTTTAATTCCAGAAGTTTCGTTTGGTTATTTCTTCACATAGTGATGTTGTCTTTCAAATCTTAGAGCATTTTCCTGGCTTCTTTGTGTGGATTTCAACTTTATGTTGGATCTTGTTGAATTTCCTTGCCATCCATATTCTGAAAACTATATGTGCCATTTCAGACATTTCACTCTGGTTAGAATCCTTTGCTTGCGAGCTAGTGGAATCATTTGAAGATGACAAAACGCTCTGGCATTTTGTACCAGAGTCCTCATGCTGGTTCCTTATCATCTGAGATAACTGGAACTTTTCTTATTGTTTTCTTGAATTTGTTATCATTTGAATGCAGATTCTTGATTTTTTAATTATTTTTTTCCTTAGGGATATGACTGTAATATATATTGTGTTATGATCAATTGACCTCATTTCTGGGTGCTTTCGGGGTTCTGAGGCTTTGTATGAGGTTTTGTTGCAGTTACATTTGTCCAGGGGTTGTCTCAGATGTTGCTTGTTGCATTGATGTAATGTCATTTGGTGCTGTAATTCAGGCTGCAGTATAGTAGATGGCACTGAAGAATAAGAACCAGCAGGTGGGGTGGGGTGGAGGCAAAGGAGAAGCACTAAAAGTGCCCTGCCCCAGCAGGCATTCACCTTTAGTGGGAGTAGAGCTGTTGGAGAAACCCAGGAAGTGAACTTTTTTGTCCCATGCTCCCCGAAAACCTGAAGGAGAGAGTTGCTGCCAAGTCCATGATAAGTCACTGTCTTCAGATATTGGAACTGGAGATACTTAAATAGATTTGGGGTCTCTTCATTTGGATTGCAGAGATAAAAATCATGTTGAAAATTTTAATTTAGCAGCCCTCTGACTATATATTCTCATTGAAATCCTGGAGAAGAAAATGATCATGAAAGAGTAGAGACTGAAACACAGAGAGGACATATGCTTAGCCTTGAAAACACCAATATTTAAAGGTCAAATAAAGAACAATTAATTGATTGGATTAAAAAGGCTGAAACCAAAGAGTTACACCTTACACAAGGGGTGTGTTTCTTGAAAGATGAATGGTTGGTTAAGCTAAATGTTGGAATTTTTCCTCATCTGTGGTGAGCACCACATGCCCACTCGTAGAGGAGCTGAGGAGACTCCCTTCTTACAGAAAGGAGGGTATAGCATGAAGGTTTTTTTCTCCACTTGTGCAAGATTAATCAGAAAAGGAGATGATATAAAAAGGTCTCTAAATAATTTTTGTCTTGGTTCCAAATGTGTTTGTCCAGGTTGGAGTTTTACAGAGAAAGAGTGAGCCCCAAAAGTAAAAACTCAAATGGTGTTTTTATTAAGACTGTTGAAAATATCCAGATATAATTCAGAGCTCTGTTAACACCTTTGTGATAAATTATAGCACAGAAATAGAGGCATCCTTCCCACTTTACCTAAGACCATCTTTTAGTTCTTCTGCCTCTGGCACCCTTTAATGTCAATGCATGTGAAAGGAACACTCATATTCAGAGAGGTATAGTCATTTGGCAGGAGTGGCAATTCCCAATAGAAGTGGACTTGATGACCAGAAGAATGAGTCATGTCTTTCTGAAGCAAAGAAATAATTTAAAAAAAAATTGGCAGTGGCCAACCACATGGAACCCAGTGGATTTGCATGAGAGCGTAAGAGGAGAGGAATTTCTGGGAACCATTTAGTTGTAGAATGAATGTATAACTGAAGAGGATCATATGAGAGATACCACCTCACCCAGAAAAGCCTAGGTAAGGGTGGCTATGAGGGTGACTGTATTCCTGCAGAAAAGCTTGGAGAAATGCTGGCAAAATTGGTAAAACTAAGCATGTATAACAATGCTTTTAGTATATTGAGGTGATTTAAGTTAAAATACTGATGCTAATTACATATAAACAAAATTAATTTATAAAGATGTTTACATAGCCTAAGACACTAATGAAAGAAAGGAAAATACCCACTGTGAGGCTGAGACGGGCGGATCACGAGGTCAGGAGATCGAGACCATCCTGGCTAACATGGTGAAACCCCGTCTCTACTAAAAAACACAAAAAACTAGCCGGGCGAGGTGGTGGGCGCCTGTAGTCCCAGCTACTCGGGAGGCTGAGGCAGGAGAATGGCGTAAACCCGGGAGGCGGAGCTTGCAGTGAGCTGAGATCCGGCCACTGCAGTCCAGCCTGGGCAACAGAGCGAGACTCCCTCTCAAAAAAAAAAAAAAAAAAAAAAAAAAGGAAAATACCCAGTAGGAAGGTGCTAGTTCTATTCATGGCATGTGTTATCACATTGTGTCATTTATTTCTAACAAAAAATAGAGGAAGGGGCATACGTAAAATCATAAAACTCAAAATTTGCTAAACCAACAAACAACAACAATAGCAGCAACAGTCTAAATTCTTAGGATAGTAATGCTGTATAAATTCAGGGTCTAAAACTCAGCCAGAGTCAATTTGGCCCTCTACCTGTTTTTGTAAATAGTAAAACAAAGTATTTCTTAGACAAAGCCACCGTCATTACTCTATATATTGTCTATGGCTGCTTTCAAAGTACAATTGAGCAGTTGAGATACAAATCATGTGGCCTGCAAAGTCTAAAATATTCACTATCTGGCTGTTTACAGACTTCATTATGGCGAAGATTAAAAAAAAATGGTTCTTTATTTTGTTTGTTTGTTAGACGTTTGTTTGCATATTAGCATCCACACTGTGATATAAAGATCAGGCTAACCTCCTAGAGTCCAGAAGCAGCTGCATTAGGGATGCAATGCCTTACATGTGCTCAAATCCATAGTCATCCTATTTCTATGGCACAGCTTTTGCTCATGTGATGAAAAGTGAATTCTGGTTTGTGCTTTCCTCCACCTTCCCTGCTCACATCTGCGTGCTGACAAAGCATGAAAATTCAGTGAGTGGCTCCCATTAGAGCCAGTCACTGCCAAGGTGAATGTCAATGACTCTTTGGGAAACTCTCAGTGTAATACATCTGCCCTTGTCCATGATCAATTTCATGTGGTGAGCTTTTCCAAGGCTCATTTCCCTCGCTGTGAATGGACTTCCCCATTGGGCATAAAATTTCAGAGGAAAATCAGTGGAAAAAAATCAGTACTAGTTAAAAACGCAGATTTCTGTGACCCACCCCGGATCTGTTGAATCCCTGGATTAAGCCAGGAAATCATGGGTGGTGGAGATGTAGGGAACAAAAGTGTAATGATTCTGCTATAGATCTCTAATCCATATTTTGAGAAACACTGATCCATAGAATCATTTTCAGCTACAAAGCTTCACAGCTCTACAACACTTGGCTTGCTTTGCATTTTATTTCTCAAATCATTCTCTATGCTTCTATTTCTCTGTCTTTCAAAGCTGGAGAGTATTCAAGCAGTGCGAGATTCAGTGTTGAAATGATTTCTACCGGTTGAAATTTGTGTTATTATATTTGTTTCATGCATTTAATTCCTGTTGAGACTCTAAGTGTGGGCAGCTGGAACCCTGTTCCAGGTGCTATGCCTCACAAATTGTTGACATCTTTCTTCTCTATTAGATACCAAAGCCCAGCTGCAGCAGAACTAACACATCTACTCCCAACATTTAGCCCTGCACTTGCCTGGACGACTACCACTGAAGATGGGAAAGGATGACATTGGAAGGGAGTTTGCAGCCCTCCTGATCTCCATGCAAGCATTCTTTGTGGTTTGGCTAACTCAAGTATATGAGTAGTGATTTATTCTGAATTAGACAGACTTAAACTTTGCAAATTGTATCTTAGGTGAGAGAAGAGGCATCACAAAAGTTGAATAACATAAAATTTTCTGTTGGGAAACCATTGAGGTTTTATAGAAGACTCCACCCCTAGATGACTTTGCCTAAGTGGATCTTATACAGTATTTAAAGCCCCGCTCAGTAGCCATTGGCCCCAGGAAATTTTCTATACTATCTGTCTCACCTAATTAATTGCTTCCAACTTTGAATTCCATTGCTTTAGTGTCTCTAGCATTAACTTAACTGACACTGATTAACTGAGTTTCAGCATATAGGATATCAGAGTCAGCAAACAGGGACTTCATAAATTAAGACATGATCTTTGCTTCCCAGGAATGTGTGACTGTAAACAAGCACACAACGAGCAAAGAGCTTATCGGACTGTGCCCAGTGAGTCAGGGCACGCGTTTCAGTCTCCCCATCGCGCTGAAGAAAGGAGGTCAGGGAGCTCCTGTATCTTGGTATTTTTGTTTCTATCATGGCCCTTGTCATCTCCCCTTAGACAAGAACAAGTGCCCAGCACATCTAGTATTGAATTGAGCTGAACTCCAATGTAACCTTTTCCTTTTAGAGTTAAGGGAACAGTCATAAGCATCTGAGTTTTCTCATCAGAAAATTCTTGTTCATGATTCTTGATGTCAAAAGTGCATTTTGTCACCTTGGAACTTAAGTTCAGCTCCAGGAAAAAATGAGAAAGGACTTTGGTTATTTTCTCTCAGCACGGAAAGGTTCACAAGCTTTCCCACTACTCTGCCACCTGGGATTCCTGCATTATGAAGATTCACATTCCACCATCTCCTACCCTCAGGAATGTTTTCTTCCCTTTCTAAGTTCATCTTTAATAATCACTTGTCCTGTGTCCGATTTTCTCAGAACTCACTCAGCAAATGGTCAAGGAATATGATAAATTGATAGGAAGATCTAAAGAGAAGAGTATCACTTTCTTACATGATAGGTTTACATTTTAGTAGAAGCTTTTTTGAAGACAGAGATGTTTAGCAAATGGTGAAAAGCTAAAAAGACAAATTTCAGGAATATAAGAAAGATATGTTCAGATGGTTTGATGTCCATTTTACATGCAGTCTGCCCACTCTTCTTACTTTGATTGCATTAACAGTTGCTTTTAAAAGCAAAATTTAGTCAGTCTCTTTTTAAGAAATTAAGTTTCTATTTAACAAAAAGCCCAAGGATTTTTATCCTGGAGGTCTTCTTTATCCATCATAGTATAGTATTAAATCCTTTAATAAAAATAACATAGCATTAAAAGAGTTTATATCAAACTCTTATAAATCAGATTATGTTTTTATATTGTTCTGTTATATGCTTTTAGGCATGTTTACTCAGAAATAAATCTCACTTCAATATATAATATTTTAAAATATAGTAAATATTACATATGACATTAATTGAACAAAAATTATAAAAATTAATATGCAATGGATCTAATGAAAAACATCCCATTCACCTTTTCTTTGACAAGTCAACATTATATCTGATATCATGGATTGTGTCCAATTTTGGAACTGAAAGAACCTCAGTGAATGTTAAATGGCATTGACTTTTATAGGTGAAGAGCTTATGGATGTGAAAAGGCTTTCACAAAGAAGCCCTGGAGTAGAATCCAGGTTTCCCAACCCCTGATCAGTCTTCAATCTCCCTGGCGGGCCAGAGATATTTCAAGTTGGCAGAGTCAAGCATGAGTAAGGAGATGGTGTGGGGCAGAGTGTGAAACATAGATTCCCAGACTCCAGGTATGGCTGTCATTTACTAGCTCTGTTACCTTAGAAAGGACTTAACCCTGTCCACCTTAATTCCTTTGTCTGTAAAATGGGGCTGTTTTATGTTCAAATGCAGATACGTAATATGTGTATAGTTGCTCTTGAAACCACACAGTGCTGTGCAGGGCAAAGCTACTCCTATTATTATTGTCACTAGTATTGTATATTTGATATTAATTTATAGCTACTGGACAAGTGGACATTGTTGCTTATCCTCTTGGAATAGCAAAAAGCTCTCAGCAGATACCGGTCCCTTCATCCTCACACATCCTTGTAGGAGTAATGGTGGCAAGAGATTATCAATCTCACTTTACAGGTGGAGAAAAAGAGCAGCGCCCTTGCCCTTGGTCATGCTGACTCATCAGCCTTGTTAATGCTTGGTTCACTGCCTCCTGCTTTAAATCCCATCACAGGGGATAGCGAGAGACAGCATCTCCCCAACAGATCAGACCTTTCATTTATCTCCTTTTTTACAACCACCATGGCCTCATGGGTTCATGGAGATTTTGCAGACATGACACTTCATTCAGTAAGGAGGGAGAAATTTGTATTTCTATATTACATAGCAAATCAAAACTTATTTTTGGAGGAATCATACCACAGTAAAGACACAAGGTCCTCTTTAAATAAGAATTCAATGGACTAGGGAATGAATAATGGCAAATATATATTTTTCTCTAAATAGAGAGGTGATTGGTTCACAGGATGAGTGAGTCTTTTTGACAGCAAGCTTGCCTTAGCCCAGGTGCAAGTTCAGACCAAATGTTGCGTTTGTGCAAGTGGACATAACTCTCCAATTTAAATAAAACACAAGATGCCTGTTGTTACTGCCGCTTTCTCAGGTCCCAGTGCATTTGCCTCCATTCTCTCCAGGAGCATTGCATGAGACTGGTGGGGCAGTGAGCATCTTGCTCATTTGTTGAATGAGTGGGGAGGAGGGTGGCCAGGGGCTTTCTCCAAGGACAGGTGCCTGGTTAGTGCCATAGCCAGATACTCTGAGCTCCCATTCCTTAATACTTCGCTTTCCCACAATCTCTGCTCCTTTAGCCTTGATCGGCTCCCGGCTGAGGCGCCCAGAAAGGCTCCTGAGTATGCGTGATGTCTGTGTCCCTTGACATGCATACTGTGAGGTGTTGCTCTTGCCTGCCCAGTGTCACTGTGAGCCCATATCCACGAGATTCCCCACTCCAAGCGCTCATCAGAAAACCAGAGAGATGGGGGTGGCCTCTCACCTTTACAAACTGCATTTTGAACCCTTGATAATCAAGATTTGAATGAGTTGCAGGGGCTTTGGCTGGTCCCTGATGGGAGGCCTTCCACATCATAAATCCTGAGCAGGTCGTTCATCAGAGCTGGGGCTCCTGTCCACAAGGAATGCCCATAGGAGCCATCCAAGGGGCTGCATAATCGCAGTCTCATTAGTGCAGGTGGTCTGCCCCATCAGAAGGGAGGTGCCTATTAGCCTGCGAGAGGGCCGCCGGTGTTGAACCATTTTATAGCACAGCTGCTCAGGAAAGAACTCGTGGCTTAATTTCAGAGTTTCCTCATCTCCTCCATTTACACAGACCCCTGCTGCCCAGCTGGGAGTGTGTCACCCACAAGACAACACAAAACTCAACATTCTCTGGGTTCTGGCTCTAAGTCATATTTCTATAAGATATATGCTGTGTGCCCTATCTTCATTTCTCCTTATTTCCTTATTTCCAAGGAATAATCAGTTTGAGATTCGTCAACACAATAAAACTCAAAGAGGCGGCCAGAGGCATATTCGATGCAGGGGAAATATAGAAAAGGCCGAGTATCATGAAAACTCTCAATTTGCATTTTGCTCTCCTTGTAAGTCGTAATACCAGGAAGCTAATGCAATCCCCGGAAAGAAGCTTTTTATATCTAATGACAAGGATATATGCCTCCAGGGTGGTTAGATAATATATATTTCATCACTTGTCTGAAATGGTCCCTCTCCTTTCTGTGCTTGGCACTCATGAGGAGACAGGACCCTTTTCCCAGGGAGGAGACCTAGTCTCACAATCTGCCCAGCAGAAAGCTACATAATATGCTTCCTGATTTCTTCTGGCGAGAGGCTCACCTAGCCATGTCTTCAGGCTGCTAGCTGGGGATGCGGAGCGCCCTGCTGGGTGTACACAGAGGCTCCTGCAGCCCGGACTGCTCCTCCCAGGGATGCAAGCCCTGTGCACTTCGGCACGTGTGTGCCAAGGCTTCCTGAGTGCGCTCTTTAATCATCTTGGTATTAAAAATGGATTCTGAAGAGCATTTCCAAAGGGAGTGTGCTGGATGCACGGCTCTCCCTGCTTTGAAGAACGTGCTATCATTACTGCACCCAGTCTCCCCTAACAGCCGAGCAGACAGGAGGGGGGACGGCCGCAGTTCTAGACTTGGGCAGACTACCAACAGCTGCACAGTTAATTATGGCTCTCTCCCTCGTTCTCCTTCTCTGCAAAATCTCAGCTTTAGAAATAAAAGATAAGAAATTCTTTAGAGTAATTAGAGACTGCTGAGCACTTGTGGAAATAATGAAGGAAAACATTCTGACTGATTTACAGCAGGAAGAGGCGGTGAGAGTAGCGATGCAGGCTGAAAAAAAAAATAATTAAAATCAGCTTTGCCACTATCTTGACGGAGCTGTCAGTCAGCCTCAGAGAGAAAAGAATTGCTAATGAAATATTAATATGCTGCTTTAGATTTTATATAACTGCCTTTTGTTCCCAGGTACTGTTCCAGTTTGTCAGTCAAAGGGGTCAGGTGTGAAAGGACACAGAACCAGTGTGGTCAAGGGGGAAATGAGAGCTCTGTGGCCCAAAAAATGCTGGGCTGCAGAAAGGACTCACTGGAGCATTGCAGCACACGGCCCCACGGGCCTCCCCTGACAGCCGCAGCCTCGGCTGCCCCAGCTGGAGAAATCCTAGTGGGGCAAAGCTTTTTTTCTTTTCTTTCTTTTTTTTTCCTCCCCCAGGCTGACAGACACTAAATGTCAGCAATCATGATGGTACAATCAGAGCTGGTTTTATAATATCTATAAGTGGTTTTGAAGTCTGCAGATGCCAGACGGTTTGAAAATCTCAGAGAAATTGCATCTCATAGGTAGTCTACAGACGAGACATAGGCCCCACATATTTTTTGTTTTATCAGATCAATCACTCAGAGCTACAATGCGAAATGGATGACATGGTTTGGAAGCTGTGTGTGTGTGTGTTAGTGCATGCGTGTGTGTGTGCCCATGCGTGTGCATGCACACATGAGAATTTGCGTGTGTACAGGCACACCTGTATGCATGTGGCTGTGTGAGTTGCATGTCTTTGTGAGCATTTTGCATATGAGTGTCTGAAGTCACTCAAGTGCTAAAGGTTTCTTAGGTAGCCCACAATACACCTTATATGGAGTGGTTTGGGGACACACCTTGTGTCTTAGAACTCCTGACATGCAAATTCTGGTAATCCAAGTAAACACAGAAGATATAAAGCAAAGGCACAAGGAAACTGGTCAGGAGGCACCACGAGGAGCCACACACAGAGGACGCACCCAAGGCCCGGGTGACCTCACATTACGAATCTCTTTTTGCCTAGACTCCATGCAAGTCTAGAGTCTAAGGAGTGGCCAGGGAACAAAGTGGCCAGGGAACAAAGTGGCCAGGGAACAAAGACCTAAGTGGCCAGGGAACAAAGACCCAGGTGATGAAATACGTGGTCAGGAACCAGGCAGGTGAGATGGAGCAAGGTGGCAGAGGAGAGATACCTGAAGAAAGAGCCCAGGCATCTGGATTAAGTCCTGACACTGACAAGAGCTCACTGAGTGACTCTGGGCAGGTAATACAAACCCTTTGGCCTTATTTCCTGTAACTGAGATGTGAGAAGGAGCAGGGGTCCTCAAGGTCCTCTTTGGGTCTATGATCTGGTTAGAAGGCATTTAAAAAGGGACCTTGAAGAACAGCCATGGCCCTTCTTGCCTAGGACATGGTTTCTGGCTTTCATGAGATAACTCACGTGTTTCCATGATTCAAACTTTAAAAACTGTAGCTGGGGTGAGAAGATTTTTTAACTTTGAAAAATGAAAAAAGTGAAATAGTAAGGTATAATAGCTACTTCATTTATCGGGAATTGACTATGTATGAGGAACTTGCTCCGTTTTGAGGTATCTTTAATTTTAAATAAAATAAATATGAGCATCCCCTAGTGGCGTATGGAAAAAGGAAGACCTGTGTTTCCACGCTAGTGAAGAGCAGAGAGTTGGTCCTCACCCAGGTCTGTGACTCTGAAGTCCGGGCTGTCTCTGTTCCAAGTCAAGACTGATGGTGATAGGTCTGTTCACGTGGTGAACGGCCAGAAACAATTATATGTGCTTGTTTAAATTAATCATTATTATTTAATCCTAAGAACCATCTTATGAAGGTCAGGGAGGTTTGGAACTTTCCCAGATAGCCCACACCTGTGCCCCCTCACCTAATTCCTCAGTTCACCTAAGGCAGGACCTTCCCTGCTCTGGCTCCATTTAGATGAGGACAGAAACCAGGAGACCTCATGCTGAATTGACAGACAGATTTTAGCTTCCATTCTAGAGCCGAAAGGCCAAATGACTTTGGAGAAATCATATGCTCTCCCTGCCCCTTGGTTTCTGTCTTTAAAACAGGATACTATCGCATAACTTTGCAGAAATACTGTGGGGTTTAAGTAAAAAAAAAAAGGCACGTAGCATAATTCCTCACGAATCACTGTAAAATAACAATAAGTAACATTTATTGATTGAATAGATGAAATGCACCAACCATTGTGTTATGCATTTGGGAAAGATGAGGAATAAAACACAACTATTTTTCTCTCAAAAGCAATTCTCAGGATTTACGTTTTCGAGTGGCATACGCACTCGGCTCCAACTGTGCCCTTTCGCTTTGTTGCCTAAGCTGGTCTTGAACTCCTGGTCTTAAGCAGTCCTCCTAACTTGGCCTCCCAAAGCATGGGATCACAGACATGCAGCATCACGAAGGGCCTCCAGCCATTCTTGATTATTCAACTCAAGTAGTTAGAGAAAAAGAAAAAAATGTACATTCCAAACTACATTTTTTCATTCTTTTTCTACCTACTCTTTCGTCAATCTGTACATGAAATGCCAGTAAAGCTCAATTTGTTTTCTAATTTGCTAAGTGAAAATAAACAAGCATAGATGTTCTTTGCTTCTTGCCTAGTATTACAGTTGAAGACCTTGCACATTCTATTTTGAAATTTACTCCTTTTGCTAGTAAAAGGAGTAAATCTACCTGACTGTATAGCAAGTGTTTATCAACAAAGCTTTTGTTGTTTTCTATTCATTTTCTTCTTTTAATATGATGTAAGAAGTGGTTTCTTTGTGTTAAGTGGCCATCAAAACAAAACAAAACAAAACTATGTGGCCGGGCATGGTGGCTCACGCCTGTAATCCTGCACTTTGGGAGGCCGAGGTGGGTGGATTATGAGGTCAGGAACTCAAGACCAGCCTGGCCAAGATAGTGAAACCCCGTCTCTACTAAAAATACAAAAATTAGCCAGTCTTGGTGGTGTGTGCCTGTAATCCCAGCTACTTGGGAGGTTGAGGCAGGAGAATCACTTGAACCTTGGAGGTGGAGGTTGAAGTGAGCCAAAATTGGTCACTGCACTCTAGCCTGGGCAACAGAGCAAGACTCCATCTCAAAGAAAAAAAACAAAAAACTATGCATCAACTATGCTGCTGGGGAGAAAAAGATAATGAGGGAAAAGAGAAAGAAGAAACTCCACCTCAAAAATGAACTATTTAAGTTGATCCCATGTCTTTGCTGTTGTGAATAGTGCTGCAATAAACGTATGCATGCAGGTGTCTTTATGTTCAAACAATTGATATTCCTTTGGATATATACCCAGTAATGGGTTTGCCAGGTCGAATGGTAATTCTGTTATTAGCTCTTTGAGGAATCGCCACACTGCTATCCACCATGGGTGAATTCATTTACACTCCCACCAATAGTCTATAAGTGTTTCTTTTTTTTCACAACCTCTTCAGCATCTGTTTGTTTCTTTTTTTTGACTTTTTAATAGTAGCCATTCTGACTGGTATGAGATGATATCTCATTGTGGCTTTGATTTGCGTTTCTCCAATAATCAGGGATATAGAGCTTTTTTCCATTGCTTGCTGGCCCCATGTACGTCTTCTTTTCAAAAGTGTATGTTTATGTCCTTTGCCCACTTTGTAATGGGGTTGAATTTTTTGGTAATTTTGTTTAAATTCCTTACCTAAATGCTTATCAATTTTAGACTGGATAAGAAAACAGGGCACATACGCATTATGGAATATTATGCAGCCATAAAAAAGAACAAGATCATTTTCTTTGCAGGAATATGGATTGAACGGAGGCCATTATCTTTAGTGAACTAACACAAGAACAAGAAAGCAAATATTGTATGTTCTTACTTATAATTAGGGGCTAAATGATGAGAACACATGGACACAAAGAGGGAAACAACAGACACTGAGGCCAACCTGAGGGTGGGAGGGGAGAGTGGATCAGAAAAATAACTAATGAGTATTAGGCTTAATACTTAGATGACAAAATAATTTGTACAACAAACTCCTGTGTCACAAGCTTACCTATGTAGCAAACATGCACATGTTCCCCTGAACTTAAAATAAAAGTTGAAAAAAATAATTATTGCTAATCTAACACTTATTGAGTTGAAAAAAATAATTATTGCTAATCTAACACTTATTGAGTGTTTTCAGCCAATCAGAGAATGAATGCTTAGGGCAAATACTTATTACATGTTCATACCATTCTGGGAACTGTGCTAAGTTCCTTCCATACGGTTATTCATTTGATCCTCACACTATATGATATTGAAACAATTACCCTGTGCAGTAGGTATAATAAGCCTCATTTTACAGATGAGAACACTGAGACAGAGAAACATTAAGTATATGCCTGCTAAGCAAGTAGGTATAAGGGATAGTTCTGGATAAATAATATTGCACATGCCAAAGAAATTGAGCAATGGCGAATGAACTCCCCCTAAATACTTCAAAAAGCCAAAGATGAACACTTTGTAACTAAGTCTTCTCAGTACTCCAGGCTGTAACTGACTCACAACTTGTGTGCCTGAATTGTGGTGATAAGGCAGAGAAGGAAGCAGTCTTGGTTGGCTGTGAGGAAAATAGCAGAAACAGGCCCTGAAAGGCCATCTCCTAAGACAGGGGAGAGGTCAGCGGCCCCAGGAAGAGGCCCCAACCTCACTCCATGACAGCTCTGCGGGGAGATGAAGGACCTCCATGAGGTAACCAGGTGGTGCTCTTGGAGAGGTTGTATGCCAGCATATTCCAAGAGAGGGGATCCCAGACTGAGCAAGAGTCTGGCCTGGACCTGCCAGATCAGGCGAACCACCGGCCTTCAAGGACCAGTGAAGCTTAGATGATGAGGATGTGAGCAGTGACCTTAATGAGTGAGAAAGGAGGCTTCCTGACATTCTGGGGGCTATGTAAGCTGTCTGTGTTCTGTTGAGGCCTTATGAGAGACATGCAGCCCCCAAATAATGCAACGTGACTATTCCAGGTACCAAGTAGGGTACAGGCTCATAGTCAGGTTGAATTTGATATAAAGGAAATACAGCAAGGTAACCTTCCTTTCATAACCATTGTATGACTCTTATGCCATAAGAGTCGTACTGTGGAGTCCTCCGGGGTACTCCACTAAAATAAGGACATTGTGGGTCCCTTGGAAGGCAACTCAGTTTGAAGGTAACTGACATAGCATCATCTTGGTTGGCTGTAGGGTGAAGTTAGCAGGTTACCCGACTTTTCAGGGTTCAAGTCTTGTGTATGTGGAAACAGAGATAATAGCTCTTCTTATTTTATGCAGCACAAACACTTGACTTTTAAAATCTAATACCTTAAGGATAGTTAAAGTCCTCTTCACATCCTAAAGGAAGCCCTTTAAAATCCTGAGTGTCCACATTATTAATCATTATTTTTTGAGTACTATACAATGAGGGCAGGGACAGAATTCAAGAAAAATACACAATCACGTGGGTACCTGCTTAGACCCATTATCTCATTGAGGGGAAAATATTTAAAGGTCTGTAATAAGTAGAGAGTGAGTGCCTTGCCAACCTCCAAAATCAGTGTCCTGGGCAGAAATCCCTGCGGGAGCCCATCAGGTTGCTCTCTCCTGTCCCCAGCCAAGCACAGGTGTCTCTGAACCTCATCTCTGCCCCTCACTCTGTGTTATGCTCGGGGTCTTAGGTCACCTCTTGGAGTCTCTGTTATCTCTAAAATAAGATTATAGTTATGGTTCCGTTGAAGGAATGTTATAAAGACTCAAGAAGAAATATCAAAGCACAGCCCCTGGCCCACAGGAAGGAGGCCATGAGGTTTGCTTTCCTTCTTTTTTCTAGGCTGAGCAAAATCTACCAGTAAAGTCAGAAACCAGGGCTCGTAGAGGCTGAAGTCCTAACAGCAGTTGGCTCTGCAGAATTCACAGGACTCCTGAAAGGAAGGGAGGCAGGAATGAGGCACAGGAGTGGAGCCATGTTTCAGGCGGCTGAGAGAATATTGAGCCAGACAGGAAGTGAAGCAGGTGCTACTGTGCCCTTCCAGCACATTATGGCTTATTACAGTGGGGTGTCCCTAGCACCATCGCCCTCAAGTGCTCACCAGGTCTCGAAAAGGCCGTTCAGGAGCAGCCAACTTGGTGACAGCAAAACCCATGGGAAGCTCAGAGGAAGCCCTCGAGGAGACTAATCAATGTCACAATATTAGAATTAAATGCAAAAGAGCTCAAAGGCCATGGAGTCCAAGTCTCTAGGTGATGAATCTGTAGCTGGTATTTGGAATCCACAGCTGTGTGCCTTCCTTGAGAGCCCATCTGTCATCCACCCTTGCCCCTCAAAGTACACAAGTACACAGGAGCACTATATTGGGGCTGTAGTCTCCCTACCACTCCCTCATTATGGGCTAAAGTTGGTGCCCTCAAAATTCATATATTGAAACCCTAAGCCCCAGGGACTTCAGAATGTTAACAGCCTTTGGAGATGGGGCTTTTAAATAGGTGATAAAGTTAAAATCAGGCCATCAGTGGGGGTTCTAATCCAATGGGACTAGAAGAAATTTGGATGTAGACACACACAGAGGGAAGACCATGGGGGGGTACCATGAGAGGCTGGTGATCAGCAACCCGGGAAAGAGAGCTTGGGAAAAATCAGCCCTGCTGACCCCTTGATCTTAACCTTCCAGCTTTCAGAACTGTGAGAGAACAAACATTTGCTGTGTAAGCCCCCATCCCTGGTATTTTGTTGTGGCACCCTAGCCGACTTTTACACTGTCTGCCTTTCTGTCTTTCTGTGCCTGCCTCTGTCTCTTCATGGCCCCCACCATGGCTCCTTGCCCGTGTCCCCGCAGTAGCTCCCTCTTGCCTTGGAGACACACATGCTCTCTCCACTCCTTAACCACTGCAGTCTGTCCTCCAATCTCCACTGGGTGATGGGTGATTCTAGCTGGAGCCATGGCTTTGTTTGTCTAAACTCCAAGGTCACTTTTACCCCACAGCATACATGATACCTGGTGTTAATGCAGCACAGAGTCCCTCTCCTGGTTAAGTGTGTGGTCAGAATCAAGCATTTAGGGCCTTGGATGGACTCATGATAAAGATGGCCACCCTGTCCCACGGAGTCCCTAGCACTCCTGGGGATTCTGAGTCTTCTTTGACCCAAGGTTGTCAGAATCAACGTGGTGGAGAAACCTCTCAAATAAAGAGGACAGGTAATAGAATTTTTTTTTTTTCCAAAAGAATGAAAGTTGGATGGGAACTAATCTGAGGTCTAGTTCATTTCTCTCCCAGTGCAGTATGTTGGGGAGTCATCTAGCTGGGGTTAGACTTGATTTCTTATCTGGTTTCTACAGTGTGAGAATAATAGTGTCTTCTCTGCAGAGTGATGAAGGCGAAATGAGACAATATACGTCAAGCATCTTGCACTGCCTGCCACACAGAGGTATCACGGACACTGAAAGATCAGCTGATAGGTGCCTTCAAGGCTGAAATGAACGGAGATATCAACAGTGATGAGAAGAAATGGTCTAAAATGAAGAAGCAGCATGTGAAAAGTGAAGATGATGATGCTATGTCAGTTACCTTCAAACTGAGTTGCCTTCCAAGGGACCCACAATGTCCTTATTTTAGTGGAGTACCCCGGAGGACTCCACAGTACGACTCTTATGGCATAAGAGTCATACAATGGTTATGAAAGGAAGGTTACCTTGCTGTATTTCCTTTATATCAAATTCAACCTGACTATGAGCCTGTACCCTACTTGGTACCTGGAATAGTCACGTTGCATTATTTGGGGGCTGCATGTCTCTCATAAGGCCTCAACAGAACACAGACAGCTTACATAGCCCCCAGAATGTCAGGAAGCCTCCTTTCTCACTCATTAAGGTCACTGCTCACATCCTCATCATCTAAGCTTCACTGGTCCTTGAAGGCCGGTGGTTCGCCTGATCTGGCAGGTCCAGGCCAGACTCTTGCTCAGTCTGGGATCCCCTCTCTTGGAATATGCTGGCATACAACCTCTCCAAGAGCACCACCTGGTTACCTCATGGAGGTCCTTCATCTCCCCGCAGAGCTGTCATGGAGTGAGGTTGGGGCCTCTTCCTGGGGCCGCTGACCTCTCCCCTGTCTTAGGAGATGGCCTTTCAGGGCCTGTTTCTGCTATTTTCCTCACTGACACTTCCTCTGCTTTTCTCCTCCAGGACCCAATCATAGCCACTTCAGCTGGCCCAGGCTTTCCCGAAATGTGAGGACAGCGATATCCCTCTTCCTCCTGCAGGCTGGTGGCAAAAACACAAAGTCCACTTGAGACCACAAAGTCCAAGGATCCTTGCCTATTCCTGGAATATACTAGGAAAAATACAGGTAGAAACATCACAAAGAAATGTCACAATAAATTAAATTGCCTCAGGTACTGTGTTTTGAAAAACATTATTTATTTCTTCAGTATAAGCCTAATGGTAGCAGACAAGCTTATGACAAAATGTTAGTAACAGATCTTCTCTTTTTTTCCCCCAAAGAGTAAAACCAATGTGTGTGTGTGTGTGTGTTTTCTGATTTATACAATTCCTCTTTAAAATTAAAAAAAAAAAAAAAAGCCCAGGCATCAAATCAGGATGTTGTGATAATAATCTTGCAGGTTGTTAACTATAAATAAAGTTTCTACACTGTATAGATTAGAGATCATAAAAAGGAGAGCTGGAAAAATTTTGGAGCTAATAAATATATTGTTATTGCACAGATAGAGAAATTGAGGCTTGAAAAAGGAATGTGAGATATCAAAGTTTCCAGAGCTAAGTTTAGAAAACTTCAGTAGTTCTCAACATGAAAGTGCTCAATGAAATGTGTTAGATGAATTAGTAAGAATGCCTGTATTGATTTGGATTATTTGTTAATGCCTGCATGTATCTGCTTCATTCCAGGCACTGTGCAGCAGGTGCTATGTGCTAGCTGCACTGTTAACTGCCAGTTATCTCATTCGATCCCGATGACAACCCTCGGGTAGGTATTGTGGAGGCCCCCATTCTATCTCTGGAAGAACTAAGAATGGAAGTTAAGTAACTTTCCTGAGGCTCCTTAGCTAAGGCTCTAGAACTGGAATGGAGCCAGGCAGTCTGACTCCAGAGTCCCACTGACTGTTCCTCCATAGAGGACACAGCTTCTGCACCTCTGCAGGGAGAGGTCCCAACCACAGGGTTGACATGGGGAAAACGGCCTTATTTGGCTTTTAATGAATCACTCTACCTCCCTTAATTTCAAAATAAAGGAGAAGGCTTAGATCTTGAGAATCCATTTGGATTCAGTGTCAGAATAACCATACTTTATATCTTGGCTGGGCTGCTTACCAGGTTCAAGACAAAAAGAAACAACTATGAATCCAACAAATAAACAAAGCACAAAGTCCAACAACAGCAAAACGAACAAGGAAAAGAAAGAGAAGGGCAAACTGGTCTGAGTTTGAGTTCATGATCATCTTTGAGGGAGTTTGGGCCGCCTTTTAGCTGCACTGTGTCTTGGTTTCCTTACGAGTGAAATGGGTATGTTCATACTTTCTGCGGCCAATCGCACAGTCCAAGAAGGCTGCACTTCCCTTCCCACATGTGCTTCTTCTGCTGTGAAACTTACACTGCTCCATGGAGCAGATACCCAAAGATGTGGGAGTGAGTGAACCTCCCAGTGATTCTATGCCCAGTCTTTAAGGTGGCCCAGCTGACACCAAATGGAACAGGGCTGACTTGCCATTTCTCATCCAAAAGCACATCATAAATGTGTGAGCAAAATATCAGGTGCAGTGACTCACAACTGTAATACCAGTGCTTTGGGAGGCTAAAGTGGGAAGATTGCTTGAGCCCAAGAGTTTAAGGCCAGTCTGGGCAACGTGGTGAGACTCCATCTATATTAGTCTGTTTCACACTGCTGATAAAGACATACCTGAGACTGGACAATTTACAAAAGAAAGAGGTTTAATTGGACTTACAGTTCCACGTGACTGGGGAAGCCTCACAATCATGGTGAGGAGCAAGGAGGAGCAAGTCACATCTTACATGGATGGCAGCAGACAAAGAGAGAGTGAGAGCCAAGCCAAAGGGGTTTCTTCCCATAAAACCATCAGACCTTGTGAGACCTATTCACTATCATGAGAACAGCATGGGGGAAACCACCACCATGATTCAACTATCTCTCACCAGGGTCCCTCCCACAACAATGGGAATTATGGGAGATACAACTCAAGATGAGATCTGGGTGGGGACACAGTCAAACCACATCACCATGTCTATAAAAAATACAAAAAATTTAGCTGGGCATGATGGCACTTGCCTGTGGTCCCAAGCACTCTGAAGGCTGAGATGGGAGGACTGCTTAAGCCCAGTAGGTCAAGACTGCCAGTGCACACCAGCCTGGGTGACAAAAGTGAGACCCTGTCTCAGAAATAAATAAATAAAGCCATTATTTAAGCCACTAAGTTTTATGTGAATTTGTTGCACTTGCCTACTTCTCAGAATTGAGAATATTGAATGAGACAAAGTGAAAGATATTTGTAAGTGATGGGGTGCTACACTGAATATGTTGTCAGTCTCCAGCACCTTGAGGGTGAGGTAAAGTGAACCATACAAGCCCTGCATGTAGGACCTGTGACTGTGACCCATGTTAGTAATGCTCTGTCTGGAGGATGGAGAGATCACTAGGAGTAGCAGTGACCTAGACAGTCCCAGGCAACATTAAAGCTCAAACACAAACACGTTGTACGGCTGCACAAAAAAATTTTTCTCTTTATATTCTTATTCCGTAAGTATTTTTTTCTACTTTTAAAATTGTTTATTTATTTATTTATTTTTAACCATTTTGTGTTAAAAACGAAGGGACAAACACACACATTAACCTAGGTCTTCTCAGGGTCAGAGTCATCAGTATCACTCTCTTCCACCTCCACATCTTGTCCCACCAGAAGGTCTTCGGGGCAATAACGTGCATGGATCTGTCATCTCTGCTGACAGCAATGCCTTCTTCTAGACTACCTCCCGAAGGAACTACCTGAGACTGTTTTACTGTTACATATATATATGTATGTGTGTATATATATGTAGAAAGAGTATATATATTTATGTAGAAAGAGTGTGTATGTATGTGTGTGTGTGTGTGTGTGTGTATATATATATAGAGAGAGAGAGAGAGAGTACACTCTAAAATAACAATAAAAATGTATAGGATAACAAGTACATAAGCCAGTAAGATAGTCATTTATTGTGACTATCAGGTACTGAAGCATGTTTTCATCTGCTTTGGGAAACTACTCTCCTATCTTACAAAATACAGTCTCTCCAAATCAGATATTTGCTGAACGCTCATTTCTTCTTGGTGCATTTCCAAGAAGATCTGAAGTTCCTTCTGGAGTGGTTGCTTTTCCTTTTCTAACTGATTTTCTTCCAACTGCAGAGATGCTTTCTCAGTTGAGAGGATTTTTATGTGATCTTTAAGTGCATTGGCTATTTCATCTTCCTGAGTTAACTTAGCATATGTTTGGTCTCCCCTTCAAAAGTTTTAAAATAAATATTTAATTCAGCCACATCAATCGGTTTCTTTGAAATTTCTTTGAGTCATCTTCTAGGAGGTCTTCATTTTCATGGCATTCAAAATATGTATTTCGAAGTTCCTGCTATCCACATTGTTTTTTCCAATAACACTAGCAAAAACTCTTATTTGTTGCAATTGTCTATCCAGGGGCTTAACCTACCTCTCTTTATAGTTTTAGAACATTTTTATTGTAATAACTTTACTCACTCCCCATTTCTATCCTTCCGCTTCCACTTTAGCCTTCTTGGAACATTAGACTTTCCCTTCGAAGCATCTTTCAGTGCTGTCTGAAGTTGTTCTTCATTCAGCAGATGGATTTTGAAGGACGTTTTTATTGCAGGTACTTCAAATTGGATATATCCTGATGCATCTTGTACAGAGTGAAACTTCCTTGCAATGTTAACCATCGGTCAACTTGCTCTCAATATTGAGTTTCATCTACCTTCTTTTACTTCTTTTCAAAGGTGTCTACGTAAACATCAAGTGAAGAGTTGGAGACTTCTAGTACTTTATTGGTGTTTCATGCATTTTTAATCATTTGTTTTCTGATCTGGTTTGCACTGAAGTGGACTCAAGACCTCTAAATATGAATTTTTTAAATTAATGCACTTTATTTTGTGGAGCAGTTTTAAAGCAAAATTGAACAGAAAGTACAGAGAGTTCTCATATACTCCCTCTTCCCTCATTCACAGTTTCTCCTATTATTAACATTTTGCATTGGTACAATACATTAGGTATAGCCAATATTCGTACATTATTACTAAAGTTCATAGTTTATTAGGGTTTGCCTCTTGGTGTGAATTCTATAGGTTTTGTCAGATGGCATTCACGTGTCTTCCATTATAGTATCACAGAGTCATTTCATTGCCCTACACATCTTTTGTGATTCCCCTTTTTATTCCTTCCTCCCCCAAAACCGCTTGTAACCACTGATTATTTTACTGTCTCCATAGTTTTACCTTTTCCAGGATGTCATATAGTTGAAATCACCCAGTATGCCGCCTTTCTCAGTTTGTCTTTGCCCACTTAACAAAGTGCACGTAAAGTTCCTCCATGTCTTTCTGCAACTTGATAGCTCATTTCTTCTTAATGATGAATCACATTCCATTGTTTGGATGCAGCACAGATCATTTATCCACTCACCTACTGAAGGACATCTTGATTGCTTCCAAGTATTGGCAATTATGAATAAAGCTGCTATAAACATCCCTATGCAGGTTTTTTGCATGAACACACATTCTCAGATCACTTTGGGCACCAAATATGTTTTTAATCCACATTGTGCTTCTCAAAATTGTGTTGCTTTTCTTCCAGGAGGAGAGAAAATACTGACTAGCTTGCCTCTTCTTGAATAAAGTAGTTTCTTAATAATTAAAAATACGACCATAATGATAAACAGCACCATCCCCATAACAATTTGTATGACATGGGCCTTGATGAGAGTCCCCCGGCAGCACTGACCTGACCCAGCCCAGCAGCCCCTGGAAAGCTGCAACACACACCCTCAGGACACCAGCAGACCCTCCACGGCCTCCAGGCAATTGCAGAGGTTGCCAGGATCCTGCCGCCCACAGAAGACTCTAAGGAACACAGGATTGTTCCACCCAGAGCCAAACCTGTGCCTGGCAGCCTGTGCAGCAGACCTCAGTGGGGGCAGCCGGAGGGCAGGTGCATCAGCCTTGCCTGATACACTTTCTTTTTGTAAGTAAACTTACTTCTCATTTGGGGCCTACCAGCCCTTATTTTGCTGACAAAGGCCACAGAACGCTCTGATTCTCAGCCTCCTCTGTCATTTGGGTCTGGCGACCTTGAATTGTGTTGGGGGAGCAATGCAAAAGGATTATGGAAGCCCCTACAAAGAACTCCAACTTAATTCACTAGCTTCACCATTAAGCAGTAAGGAAGGACAACTGGGAAGAGCTTCCAACGGCCCAAGCTGGAACAATTTTGGCAACAAAACCAAGGAATTGGATTATAAATATGTGTATAAAATATGTAATAGGTTCATACTGATATAAATAAATGATTGAATAAATGGAGGAAGAACACACAAATCTTCTTCACTGAAAAATTGAAGATATCACATGAAAATCAAGGCTAGCTCTACGGGCAGTCACCCAGAGTCTGCAAGCTCAGAAGGGCCCTGAGCTTGATTGAAGGCTCTGCTATGGCCATCCTAAAATTGTTAATCATGCTGAGCAAAGGGCAGCTCCCTATTTTCATCTGTGCTGGGTCTGACAAGTTTTGGAGCCTTCCTGGGAAGTCTACACAGACGACATCAATTTCTGGGCCCATCCCCAGGACCCTGTTTCTCTAGGCCTAGGGTGGAGATTGAATACCTGAGTCTCTTACAAGCTCCCAGACAGTGTTGGTGCTGTGAGCCCAGGAGGCACAACTTTACCCTTCCCAAGAAGGGAAAATGCTCCAGAAAGAATGTCTGAGGTCTAGAAAGAGATGGAAAGCAACGCAATGCGGGGCAGGGTGTTGTGTAATACAAGATAAAACAAAATTTATATGACAAAAACAGTATGTGTTTTTCGTTTATAAAAGGATAAAAATTCATAACAATAATAAATGTTAGCCAAGAAGAAAGAAATAAAAATCCGACTGCTCTAAGTTTGTTTTTAGTATATTAAGTAAATTTACATAATGTTAAGTGACGTTTAAAAATTAGATTTTGAAGAGTAACCACTAAAAATATAGAGGCAAGAATGTGAAACTATTTTGAGAGAAAATGGAATAATGAAGATAACAGAAAGAAAACAAGGTAACAAGAAAAATAATCGTTTTAGAAAGCAAGGTAAAATAATGAAAAAACTGGGAGCAATAGAAAGAAGTGAAGAGTATGGAAACAAATTTAAATATGCCAATATTGATAGTCTTTCCAATAAGTGTAAATTGACTAAACTTGCTAGTTAAAATATATTTTTATATTTCAAATTATAAAAGGAAGCCTGTTGTAGGCTCTTTATAAGAAAAATAATGTAGAATGTTTGGAAGAAAAAGAATGAAAAGGTTACATCAGAGAAAAAGGTTATATCAGACAAAGTCTATATCAGACAAAAACAAAGCTTGCGTAACTACTAAAATCAGACTAAATTGGCCTTAGGACAAAAACTTATATTAAGTGTGTAACAAGGGACTATATAACAATAGAATTTGAGGCTAGGCATGGTGGCTCACACCTGTAATCCCAGAACTTTGGGAGGCCAAGGCAGCAGATCACTTGAGGTTGGGAATTGAAGACCAGCCTCTCCAACACGGGGAAAACCTGTCTCTACTAAAAATATAAAAATTAGCCAGGTGTGGTGGTACACACTTGTAGTCCTAGCTAATCAGGATGCTGAGGTGGGAAGATTGCTTGAGCCCAAAAGGCGGAGGTTGCAGTGAGCTGTGATTGCATAGCTGTACTCTAGACTGGGCGACAGAGTGAGACCCTGTCTCCAAACAAACAAATTTTAAAAAAACCTAAGTTATAGAATTTGGAAGGTGTAATAATTCTAAACTTCAATATACTTCAAAACAGCCTCAAATATTTTTTGAAAAATTAATATTGATAGAATTACAAAAATATTACAATCACATTTAGAGGTTTGCATGCCTAATTTATCTATAAGTCAAATAGAAAAAGTACTAGTAACATTGTATATGATATGAAACAATGAAGTTATCAAATATAATTGAATGGGCATCTCAGAATAGTATGTATGGGACAGATATTCTTTTGGAGTCCACACATGCACGCACAAAAATATTTTAAAACTCTAAGAATGAAGATGCAAAAGCAGGATATGGGTTCCCCTTGGAGTAAGGTAGGACAAGTGAAGTGGAGGTGTGTGCACAAAAGGATACGTGGATGGGCATTTTCCTAGTTTCTAGGTTTTAGGCTCTATTTTAGAATGCTCATTTTGTTATAATATTTCCTAATTTAGGCCAGGCGTGGTGACTCAAGCCTGTAATCCCAGCACTTGGGGAGGCCGAGGCAGGCAGATCACAAGGTCAGGAGATCGAGACCATCCTGGCTAACACGGTGAAACCCCGTCTCTACTAAAAAAATACAAAAAACTAGCCGGGCGAGGTGGCGGGTGCCTGTAGTCCCAGCTACTCGGGAGGCTGAGGCAGGAGAATGGTGTAAACCCGGGAGGCGGAGCTTGCAGTGAGCTGAGATCTGGCCACTGCACTCCAGCCTGGGCGACAGAGCGAGACTCCGTCTCAAAAAAAAAAATTTCCTAATTTATAGTGCTACACACCTTGTTTTGGATGTGTTACATATTCTAAAAAAGAAGAAAAATATGGTTACTTCATAAAGCTATTGCTAAGAAATAATGCTTGGCAAAGATGCAGCTACTATCTGGTACATAACAAGTATTTCAAAAATGTCAGCTCCATATATTTACCTACTGGAGTCCAAAGATTACCAGTAAAATGTTGTCTCACAAACTTGCAGACAGTTAAGGAAAGTGAATCAGAAAGCAATTCTGTAACAAGTCTCTCAATCTGATTTCTCAGGACCCTGGATTCTTTTCACAATCAAAGGGAGCCTTTGCAAGAATTTTAAAAAGAGAATGATAGGCTTAAGTTTGATTTTTGGAAACATAACTGCCAACAAAATAGAGAATGGATTTGGAAGGGTCGAATACAGAGGGTAAGGAATAAAGAGTGGGACTAATTGCATGGATCCCAAGAGAGATGGGCCTGAAAGTGTGGGAGGAACATGCGAAGGCCAGCAGGAGAAAATGTGTAAGATGTTCAAGAATGGAGTCCCGACAGGCTCGGTGTCTCCAGTGAAAGGCCTACATGTCTCAGAAGATTGGCCTGTAGAGGCTGAGCCCAGCTGGGAATGGAGGTGGGGCTGTGTGGGAAGCCCTCTCTAGCACAGGGTAGAGCCAAAGAGTCCTGGGCCTGCAGAGACAGGAGAAGCCGCCTAGGGAAGGCATAGGAGACAACGTTGTTTCTTCCCAAATCTGGGAGATGCCAATGAAGACCAACAGGGAATGTGTGGTGGGGAGAAATGAACCAAGAACACAGTGTGGCCATTTCTAAGCCAGAGCTGTCCCTCTCAATTATCCAACCCATCACCCCCAGGCCCTACTCTCATACAGGTAGATTTTTTCAAACAGCCTTATCTGGTATTTATACAGGCTGCATTTCTTATTAAATTAACACATTTTAAATATTGTTTGAGCCTCAGTTTAATATTTCCAAAACTGCATCCTACTTGTATTAGCCTGTTTTCACTGTTGATAAAGACATACCTCAGGCAATTTACAAAAGAAAGATATTTAGTGAACTCAGAGTTCCACATGGCCAGGGAGACCTCACAATCATGGAGGAACATGAAAGGCACATCTCACATGGAGGCAGACAAGAGAAAAGTGTATGTGAAGGGAAACTCCCCTTTTAAAAACCATCAGATCTCATGAGACTCATTCATGGTCATGAGAACAGCGCAGGAAATATCTGCCCTCCTAATTCAATAACCTCCCAATGGGTTCCTCCCATGATACCTGGGAATTGTGGGAGTTACAACTCCAGATGAGATTTGGGTGGGGACACAGCCAAACCATATCATTCTGCCCCTGGCCCCTCCCAAATCTCATGTCCTCACATGTCAAAACCGATCATGCCTTCCTAACAGTCCCCCAAAGTCTTAACTCATTTCAGAATGAACTTAGAAGTCCACAGTCCAGTGTCTCATCTGTGACAAGGCAAGTGCCTTCTGCCTATGAGCCTGTAAAATCAAAAGCAAGTTAATTACTTCCTAGATACAATGGGGGTACAGACATTGGATAAATTCAGCCATTCCATTGGCCAAAACAAAGGGCTACAGGCCCGTCCAACATCCATCAAGGCTGTCAAATCTTAATGCTCCAAAATGATCTCCTTTGACTCCAGGTCTCAGATCCAGGTTATGCTGATGCAAGAGGTGGGTTCCCATGGTCTTGGGCAGCTCCACCCCTGTGACTTTGCAGGGTACAGCCTCCCATCCAGCTCTTCCACAGCCTGGAGTTGAGTGTTTGTGGCTTTTCCAGGTGCATGGTACAAGCTGTCCATGGATCTATCATTCTGGGTCTGCAGGATGGTGGCCGTCTTCTCAAAGCTCCACTAGGCAGTGTCCCAGTAGAAACTCTGAGTGGGCTCCCACCACACATTTGTCTTCTGCATTGCCCTAGCATAGGTTCTCCATAAGTACCCCACCCTGACAACAAACTTCTGCCTGGGCATCCAGCCATTTCCATTCATCTTCTGAAATCTAGGCAGAAGTTCCCAAACCTCAATTCTTGACTTCTGTGCACTCGCAGGCTCAACATCATGTGGAAGCTGCAAGGCTTGGAGCTTGCCCTTCTGAAGCCATGGCCCAAGCTCTACTTTGGCCCCTTTTATTCATGGCTGGAATGACTGGGATGCAGGGCACCAAGTCCCTAGACGGCACACAGCACAGGGACCCTGGGCTCGGACCAGGAAACCATTTTCTCCTAGGCCTCCAGGCCTGTGATGGGGGCTGCTGTGAAGACTTCTGACATGCCCTGGAAACATTTTCCCCATTGTCTTGGGGATTAACATTTGGCTCCTTGTTACTTATGCAAATTTCTGCAGCCAGCTTGTATTTCTCCTCAGAAAATGGGATTTTCTTTTCTATCACATTGTTGGGCTGCACATTTTCCAAACTTTTATGCTGTGTTTTCCTTTTAAAACTGAATGCTTTTAACAGCCCTGAAGTCACCTCTTGAATGCTTTGCCGCTTAGAAATTTCTTTCTGGCAGATACTCTAAATCATCTCTTTCAAGTTTAAAGCTCCACAAATCTCTAGGGCAGGGGCAAAAAGTCGCCAGTCTCTTTGCTAAAACATAACAAGAGTCGCCTTTGCTCCAGTTCCCAACAAGTTCTTCATCTTCATCTGAGATCACCTCAGCCTGTATTTCATTGGCCACATCATTATCAGCATTTTGGTAAAAACCATTCAACAAGTCCCTAGGGAGTTACAAACTTACCCACATTTTCCTGTCTTCTTCTGAGCCCCCTAAACTATTCCAACCTCTGCCTGGTTCCCAGTTCCAAAGTTGCTTCCACATTTTCAGGTACCTTTTCAGCAGCACCCCACTCTACTTGTACCAATTTACTGTATTAGTTAGTTTTCACATTGCTGATAAAGTCATACCCAAGACTGGTCAACTTACAACAGAAAGAGATTTAATGTATTTACAGTTCCACGTGGCTGGGGAGACCTCACAATAATGGCAGAAGGTGAAAGGCACATCTCACATGGTGGCAGACAAGAGAAGAGAGCCTGTGCAGGAAAACTCTTCTTTATAAAACCATCAGTTCTCATGAGACTCATTCACTATCACAAGAAGAGCACAGGAAAGATCTGCCCCCACAATTCAAACACCTCCCACTGGGCTCCTCCCATTACATGTGGGAACTGTGGGAGTTTCTATTCAAGATGAGATTTGGGTGGGGACACAGCCAAGCCATATCAATAGTCATTAAAAAAATTTGTTTTTAAAGAAAGAAAAAAAAAATTAGGGGAAGATTCTCCATTTCAGAACAGCTTTCTGTTTGGAAATGAAAATTCTCTTCATGCTTACTGTGTGATTTGTGTTCATAAAATTTGAAACAGGTAAACAAAGAATCCAGGCCACAGTAATATCAAAGTACATCACGTCAAACTGAACAAGGAAGAAAGCAAAGGAATCGTTGAACCAAAGGAGGAGGACTGGCATAAAAATGGAGTGAATCAAGGAGGCAGTGGTGACTGCAATCAACGCCTGAAGATAAAAGTCACAGCACTCAAATAACAATCCTCATTAGGGTGACAAACGGACTGCAGCTCAGGGAAGTCTAAGGTTTTAATTCTCAGAAACAACCCCTTCCTGCTTTTACATCATGGAAAACCATGCCATATTTGATTGCTCAATAAACATCCTGAAGACTGGAAAAAATTATGAAAAAGAAAAGAATGTCCTCTCAGTGGAGAGAGAGAGGTGAGCTTAATCAGAGAGCAAGGCTGACTCCCACTCACCAATGAGGCAGGTAAAGGCTGAATGTGTAAGACTGTGCCACAAATGTTTGAAGTGCATTCCATTCACTTGTCACAGTGTCTTGGATAGGTCGTTGCTACCTGTTTTATAAAAAGAAAATGGAGGTTTAGAGAAGTAAGCGGGGAACAAAAGAGCAAAGGGAAAGTGCAGGCTGAAATCAAGTGGATCTCTGAGTCAGATCCCTCTGTAGGATCAAGACTGTGAAATGAGATCATTATGGATGCATTGGGACAGGGTGTCTGGGAAGTGCTCTGCTCATGCTAAATTGTCAGAGAACACAGGATCAGAGCTGCTTTTAGAAAACGAATTCCATTTTTTGCTCTAGTTTTCAATGCAGAGACTGAAGTCTTCCAGCCTCTATGTCTCCTGGCACGTGGCCAAGAGTCAGGCTCCCTCTGGGGCTCTGGGGTGTGGCCAGTGCTGTACTGAGACTCAAGGGCTGTAGGTCGCCATGCTCCAGGAGCTAGGCGTGTCTTCCGCTTGTGATTCCCCACACCCAAAGCTCCTCTACCAAATCTGCAATGAAAATTTCATGCCTCCAGGTGCTGCATGGATTATTCATGAAGGCTTCAGAGCTGTCGCCATGGGAGCCAATTGACTTCGGCGTTGTTAGCATATTAATGACCTACCCTGATTTAGAGCTGGGCGGGTGGGGACACCACCTGGATTGTCAGTCACTGGGCCTGGATCAGCTTTTCCATTTGCAGAATATGTTGTTTGTTATTTCTTTCCAGACAGGCCCAGGAGTAATATTTACCTAATTGACTAATCCAAGTAAGCAGGAGGCCCCCTTGCAGCCTCAAAGGGGGTTGGTCTCAGGTCATAGCCTCCTCCCTTCCTCTCTCCACCCCACAGGCTGGGCTGCTGGGCTGGGCGCCCCAACTCGGGAGACATTACATCAGAACGACCGTGTAACCAAGACCAGATCCCGCGTCAGGCCTGGGCTGCCGAAGCAGCCTCTGACACGGCAGGCAGAGGCTGGTAGATGCTGTGCAGATGTCAGGTCTAGAGCTGACAGAGATCCCTAAAAAGCTTTTAGCTACACCCCCCACAAGGAGCATGGAAAACTAGTACTAATGTATATCAATGATCATTAAGAAATGCATGAGAACTTGCAGAGCCCAGCACAGCCCAGTGCCCAGCCCAGTGGGGGAAGGGTATCTGGGAAGGGCCCAGCTAATCCCTGTGCAAAAGCCACTGCATGGGGCAACCAGGAGCCAGAAGAGCACCCAGGAGGAAGCCGTGTCTACATGGAGGGGCCAAGGAGGCTGATACAGCATTCGTAGGAGAAGGATTTAGATACTTCCAGAAAGAAGAAAGTGGGCATTCTTAGCCAAAGAAAAAGCAGTGAAGAGCCCTCTAGTCGGTGCAGGGGAGTGATGAGATGTGGCCAAGTCACAGTACAAAGTGAGAAAGGGCAGCGGAGGGTGGAGAAAAGTAGGTTTGATCCTTTCCTTTTCTTTTTTTGAAACAGAGTCTCTCTTTGTAGCCCATGCTGGAGCGTAGTGGTGCAACCATAGCTCACTGAAGCCTCAAACTCCTGGTCTCAAGGGATCCTCCTTCCTCAGCCTCCTGAGTAACTGTAACTACAGGCATGGGCCGCCATACCTGGCTAACATTTCAAAACAATTTTGTAGAGACAGAGTTTTGTTATGTTGCTCAGACTGGTCTTGAACTCCTGACCTCAAGTGATCCTCCCACCTTGGCCTCCCAAAGTGTTAGGATTACAAGAGTGAGCCACTGTGCCTGGCTGGGATTGGGGTCTTTTGTAAGGCTTTGAGTAACGTGTCACATAGTTGGCCAGGCGCAGTGGCTCACGCCTGTAATCCTAGCACTTTGGGAGGCCGAGATGGGCGAATTGCCTGAGCTCAGGAGCTCGAGACCAGCCTGGACAACATGGTGAAACCCCATCTCTACTAAAATACAAAAATTAGCCAGGCGGGGTGGTGTGTGCTTGTAATCCCAGCCACTAAGGAGGTTGAGACAGGAGAATCATTTGAACTCGGAGGCAGAGGCTGCAGTGAGCCAAGATGGCACCCCTGCACTCTAGCCTGGGTGACAGAGCGAGACTCTGTCTCAAAAAGAAAAAAAAAAAAAAAAAAAACTACATGTCACAGAGTCTAGTATTTTTTTCAGTGTGTCATAAGTAAGTGTCTCACTTTTGAGTTGGAAGTATGGAAGTGACACTCACTCTTCTGAGTCCACTACGGCAAAAGTTACCTCTCCAGTTAGCAGCAGTACCATGGCTGGCACTCTATCCACCAAACCAAAACACTGAGGTCTTTCTAGAAGCATTGCGGAGAAAGGAGATGCAAGAAGGTAGCTTGGCTTCTCTGCTATTCTACAGTGCACAAAGATACCCAGGGTGCCAGATAACAGGCATGGCCATTGTTCCTTAGCTGGATTCACAATACCTCTACATGCCAAAAGGAGAACACAAACTGAGCAATTCAAGAAAAAACGTGAAGCCTCCTCCACTTCCTGGGGACATACCAAGCCAGCCCACGTTAAGCTTGCATGTGCTTGGCGTTGGCAATGGCCTTTGTGAGAGGCAGCAATGTTGTGACGGAGGCTTTTGTCAGGGAGGAAAGGGGAGCCCCTTGCTTCTCAAAGGGCTGCTGAAATTGCTGATCACCTTGCAAATCCAATGGGAACACGGAGTGGAGGGGGTGGAAAGTGGAATAACATTGGCTTGGCAATGGTTAAACCAGCCTGTCAGTTTTTGATATTTTATAGCAAATATATGGATACACATAAGAGAGCTGAAGTTACTGTCATTCTTTTGATTCTACTTAAAATAGAAGTCTTTTGGACGCTTTGGGTCACACAGAAAACTAAGTGTGGGGCCAGAGGGCTCAACATACATGACCTTGGCCTTGAGAGATTTGGAAGTCTTTGCCTTTTGCATGATATCCCTCCATGCACTTTTCATGTGTTAGGCTGATTGTCCCTTGGGCAGCTCAGAGAACTTTACAGGAAGGCCTATAGGATTTGTCAGGGCTCTGCACTGACTCGGTACTCTTGCAGACAAATATGCTCTGGACAATTATTGCACAGGATACAAATTTAAATTTTGAGAGCAAAGAATGGTTTCCAAATCCAGTCTATCAAACTATATGTATTACCTATAAACACACTGAAATACATACATGGTGTAATTGTGTTTATAAATAGATGACTTCAGGCTAGACTGGAGAGATCAATGAATATGAGATCATTAATGCCCCTAATAGATAACTTTTTCAAAACCATCATGTGTTCCAAAAAGTAAACAGACAGACAACATCCAGAGAGGCAATGTGACTTGCTAGAATCCTACTAGGAGATAGTGGCAAGAGGACCAGTGGGCCTGCAATTCACTCCCACTGTAACCATGGGTACGACCACTGAGACCACAGGTGCCTGTCATTCTTGTTTCCTCCTCAATGGGACTTTAAGCAAAAGGAAGTAAGGTGGCTGAAGCCTGGAAGGGGTAGAAGCGAGAAAACCAGTGCTCATTTTCTTGATCCTAAGTCCTTTCAGGCACTCGTCCACCATCCAGTCTCCGAAATCCAATTCAAGCCAATAGCCTTAGGTCTTCCTTAAACCTCACAGTCTGTCAGGTCTATAACTTATCCAAAATTAGGAGGAAAAAAAGAAACACAGATAGACCATCTTTCGCACAGCTGAAGATTGTTCCTGAAGTAAAGCTTTTAAGCCAATGGGAAAAAAAAATAATGAAATGTCCAAAATTGCAAGTGCCTTGGCTCCACCATCTGCCACCACAGCCGTGTGTGTGCCACATGCCTCCAAAGCCAGTTCGTGGGGCTGTTCCCAGCCTCCCCGCTCCAAGCTTGCAGGACTCATCATGGCTGACTCAATATTCTATCTCCCCTTCAGGTAGAGTGAGCTTTTGCCACTATTTTAATGAGCAATTTGGAGTAGATATAGGCACAAAGGCAATATCTATATGGTAAATATACACATATGTAATTAGATGGCTGTGAAATTATATAGGAGGGTGCTTAAAGAAGCAAAGAGTTCAAAATTGAAATGGAAGCCTGGTAAATAACCCATTATGCCCAAAGAAATCCTGATTGCCTATTCATAGCTGAAATTTACATGAACCCTTGTTCATTAAAGAATGAATAGCTGCTAATTTGCAGCCTTACCAAAGCAAAGTTCAGATGACAGAATTTTTAAAAAATATCCTCTCAAATCAGAAATCTACCAGCTGTCCCACATAAATTAAATGCCATTGCAACTTCCTTAATATACTGGAGACCCTATTTTTAAATTCTACTATCTAATTAAAATACCAAGTAGAAAAAAAGATGCAGATTGCAGAAATCAAAATTTAATAATAAAAAAAGAAAATGGCAGGGAGAAAACCAGTCTATAATGGCAGGGAGAAAACCAGTCCGTTTGTTAAAGCAATGTGTTCAGTTGCTTCCTTTCGAGCAATTTTTGTTTGTTTGTTTCTGTTTCTTGTTTTTGTGTGTGTATGTGTGTGTGTGTTTTGTAAGGAGCTACCTGAGCATTATTCAGGGATTCAGCAAGGCCTCCTATTTAGATATCTGTGTTGAAAGTTTAAAGCAGGGAATGGGAGGGTGAGCTCGATGTTTAAGGCAGGAGGACTCTTGCCAGTATGAAGCCAGTATCCAGCAAGGGAAGTGGATTCAGCAGGGAGGTGGCTGGTGAGGGTTTAGTGTGCGGAATGTCCAGCTCTGAATATGTGCCACTCTCTGCATGAGGCCCAGAACCTCTGTAGGTGGGAAGCACCCAGGTGAAAGACCCTGTAAGAGTGAGAGCGATAACGACTTCTTTCTACTGACGAGAACACTGAGGATCAGTGAGATGTTGTGGTTTGTCCAAGGTTATACAGCTGTAGTCAAGACTGGAACCTGATCCGTAGCTTAGGATTCTTAGATGCTTGCATTTTATCTATAGATAGTGAACAGCAAGCAATTTATCATTCAAAGGCTAAAGGGCGAAGAATACGTGTCTGCCTCTCTTCCACGACACAGACAATTTCACTTTAATGTAGCGAGCTTCCACAAATCAATACAACCCACACAAACACCAGGAGAAAAAATGTGCAATCATTAAAAAGCACTAACTAACAACAACAACAAAACTAAATAAAAGAACTAAAAAGGCTATCAAATAATGAAACAGGTTTAATTTTATTCGTTCATAAGCAAACGTAAATTAGAATTCAAATTGAGAACCATTTGTCACAAAGTTCACAGAAGTCAATCATTATAACCAGTGCTAGGGAAGCTGAGCAGAAAACCCACACTCCTCAGTCTTCTTGGTAGGAAGGTAAATCTCCCCTGCTTTTCCATGGGTGAGAATGGGAATATATATGAAAAACCTTAAAAAATATTCATTTATGCAACCAACTCCATTTCTTATAAATTTTCTGAAGAAAACAGATATGTGCACAAAAATATTTGTAATTCTAAAAATTGAAAATGACCTACTTGTCCAAAAACAAAGATTATCAGTTAATTGAATTTTAGAAATGTACAATCTATGGATTCTAGATTATTTTACTGCAGTACTGTATCTTGTGGTTAACAGAGTGAGCTCTGGAGCTTTTGAGAATTCAAGACCTGGCTTTGTAATTTGCTAGGTAGGCTGTCCTCAATCAGTCACTTAGCATTTCTTTTTCTTGGTGCTCCCATTTGTACAATGGGGAAATCATATTACCCACTTCAGAAAATTCTCATGAGGATTGAATTTGTCAATGCTTCTTTAAGTTAAATCACAGGTTATATTCTGCTACATCATATGTCCAAATTATTATTATTTTAACTATTCTCACTGTTATCATAAAGCCTCAAAGAATGATATTATCAGAGTGTATTTTATTTTTAACAGAGCTCCAAATAAAGAAAAAATCTGAGGATATAGTCCAAGATATAAAAAATCATTATTTTTTATGCTTATCTGTGTCTTCTATTTATATATAGTTTGTATTATCAGTATAATAAAGTACTTTTAACAACCTTGTGTATGTTTTCATTAGAATGCTATCCAAGAAGAGAAGACATCAACGTTCATGGTACAGCAGTCTGTGTATTCTGGTCGTTAAAAACTTGCATTGTAGCCTTGGGCATAGTGGGTATCTATGCTCGGCTGCACACCTACTTGGATAAGTTACTTAACTGTACTCACTGTACAGTTTTGGTTTTTGTTCTTAATTCAACGCTGGAAAAAAGTAAAAAAAAAAAAGACATACAATACATGCATTGCACTCATTATCAAATCTGGACATCTGAGTCAATCTTTCTATGATGGGAGGCACAGCTGTGGGCTCCAAGCTTGGGCATACACATTAGTATGCTGCCGATGCACTGCTTCCCTCAGTGGTGGACGGTGGGAGAAGCTCTGGCTTTATGAACATCGCTTATTCCCAAAACAGATCCTCCTAGTCAATCTGAAAGACAAATAAAATGGAACAGGCTTGGATTTTAATTCAAAACATAAAACCATTGTTTTAGGGACTTTATTTTTTTCCCTGCCACGCAGTAGACTTGCATTTACCTTTCAATGGGCCTTTGAAAATAACATTCTTTCCTGCCTTTGCAGTTTTAATATTTCAAGGTGGAATCAGTCCTGGTCCTTGCTGCAGGCCTGCTGCTGCTCATCAGAGCCCGACTGTCTCCTAGTGGCCTGGCTTGCTGGAGGGCATCGTCCTTCAGAGTCTGGAGGGATACATGGTGAGTAGGGTGGAAGCCTTCTTAGGCCAGGGTTGGCCAGCAGTCCTTTAGGAACCTTAGCTTACTCAGTATCCTTCTTCAAACACACACACATACACACACACACACACGCACACACGCACTCGCTCCATGATTGTTTTAATGATGCCAGCTCTGATCTTGGCTGAACACCATTGTGGGTTTGTTAAGAAGCGATGGCCAAACCACAATTTAGTAATTTAATATCACTGTGCTAATGTAGAAAAGACCCGAGTATGAGTTTTCAAAAATAAAGTGTTCACTAGTCTGGAAAAGCAAATGAGACCAGAGGGCCCACGTTGCCCATGCTCAGCTGCCCTCCTCTCCTGTGGTGTTGGAACCAACTTCAAGAGATGCTGTGTGGTTGCTCCGTGCGCAGAACATGGACAGGGTTGCTGAGTGACTCATTGCTTGAATGGGATGGGTGTCATATGTACATAAAGAAAAATCAAATGTTCATTTGCATCAAACAGAAACAGGAGAGTAAACATTAAGGTAAAATGCTCTCTTCTCCACCCTCAAAATATATGCCTTATCTTGAAAACATAGCTGTTCAATATAAATAACATTTTATTCAGTGACACAGAATATCATTGAAAATGTCACTATTTCAAGAATACGGCTTTTGATTTTTTTTTCATAATAAATGGGATATGCGTAGGGAAGATTAGGACAAGGAAACTGTACTTCATGCTGGGAAATGGGTTAATGATTGTGAAAAACAAGCAGTTACTAAGTAAATGGATAAACCTGCAAACTAAAGATGATACAAATTTGCAAAGGATACAAACTAATGGCATTAGGTTCTGCTGAAACCTGAAACCCCAGGGGAAACGAAGGAAAGTGGAGCCTCCTTCTTCAGGACCCAGCCATTGCTATGTGGCCTTGCCTGTCTCCTCTCCACCATCTTCGTGCACAACAACCCAGCCTCCAACACCATCCCCTTGCGATGCTGTCATGCTCACCCAAGACCCTGAAGGATGGATGCGCCCCTATTCAAAAGGTAGTTGAGTGATCAGAGAGAGAGGAGCCTAGGACAAGGTGTCCTGGCTGTGCTTCAGACAAGGGTTGGTTGAGAAAAACACATCAGTTATTTGGAGAGATCATTTAATATAAAAAATAGAGAGCTATAAAGGGAAAAGGATCAAGGAGAGAATAACAATGAGACAGAAAGTGCAGGAAGCCACTTGGCGTTTAGGACTAGGGCACAAAAGGAGATGTTGGAGGTTATTAGAAACTAGGAACTTGCAGAGTGCCCCGTAGAGCAGAGAGTCGGGCTCTTGGGGGACGGGCACTCTCTGGTAATTTCTCCTGGTGTGTAGGAATTCTGGAACCTGGAGCCCACTGCTATTGGAACAAATTGCCGCTTTAGCAGTGAGGGACTTTAGCATGAGCACTGCTGACGGGAAGAAATCCACAAGAAGAGGCCAATCTCCCCTCCCACTACCTGCTCTCCAGGAGCCCTGTCTGAGGCTCCACAGTGACACAGCCCAGCAGGAAGCAAACTGCAAAGTCTGAAATAGTATTTTCAGCATTCCTGTCCCAGCCTCACAGAACAGAATATTAGAAATGGGAGATCAAAGCTGAGAGGCCTTAGCTCTGAAGACTTCCACTGCCTTGAGAACATCATTTATCCACATGTAAGATGCCAGTATGAGTCACTCGGCTGTAGCTGGGTTCAAAGGGTGGAGGAAGCAGATGCTGGAGAAGCATAACAGAGCCTACCGCACCAATGGAGAGCGCGTCCTGTACCTCAACTTAGAGCGTCAGCATCAATCAGCTGATTTCACCTGATACACCATTGTCCTTCAGTCATCCCACTTATCTAAGCCACATGCTGGTGGTTTATATTTTCCATTTAGACAATGGTTTATATTTTAAACAATGGTTTATATTTTCATTTGGGAATGAAATTTTCTAGTCATTTATTAATTTGAAAATATAGCAGTTTATCAGGCTGTGTACTGTGAATGTAGAGATGGGGAGGGGGTGGAGTCGCTGCCCCTCCGGAGCTTATACAATAAGGAGCAGAGTTTTAAGCAATGAAAATGCAACCTCCTGACAAGCTAGCATCATGTGAATGGTCTGAATGAAGGGCTAAGTGAAGACAGGCAAATTAAAAGAATAACTTATGTGCATTTTTTTCTTTCTGGGTGAGCCCTTAACACTGGGGAATGTATTGTTTTTGGCTTTTTTTTTGCATAAGTGTTTTGAATGGAATTACACTGAGAAAAATATTAATAAATGATAATTCTACCCTTCAATCTTTTTCTTTTTTTTTTTTCTTTTCTTTTTTTTTTTTTTTTTTGAGACGGAGTCTCGGTCCGTTGCCGGGGCTGGAGTGCAGTGGCCAGATCTCAGCTCACTGCAAGCTCCGCCTCCCGGGTTCCCGCCATTCTCCTGCCTCAGCCTCCGGAGTAGCTGGGACTACAGGCGCCGCCACCTCGCCCGGCTAGTTTTTTGTATTTGTTAGTAGAGACGGGGTTTCACCGTGTTAGCCAGGATGGTCTCGATCTCCTGACCTCGTGATCCGCCCGTCTCGGCCTCCCAAAGTGCTGGGATTACAGGCTTGAGCCACCGCGCCCGGCCTAATCTTTTTCTTCATCTATTTTTTCCCAATTATTCACTTGTGTTTATAATTATTTTTTCCAAGGGCCAGTGGGTTATAGTTCCAAACCAAGTTAGAAATTCTTTAAAGGTATGAAAAAAATTGTATACTGAGTTATTAGATTTTACCAGCAGAGGAGATTCACACACAAACATTAAATGACTAAATTGACCAGGTAGGTAATGTAAATAAATAAAGTTAGTCAGGTATAAATAATAAAGAGTGGACTTTGACAAATAGGAATTTTTTCTTATTATTTACCTGCTACACAAATCAAACACCTTCCAGATGAGGAAAAATTTTTAGCCTACCTGCTTACTGTCAGTAGATTATCACAGATTCTAATACAAATTCTCATTTTATAGCTGAATAAATGGGCCTAGGGTGATTAATTGATTTCTTTTTCATAAAACAAATTAATAACATAGGTCAGGACAAAAGTTACCAACTCCCAGGGCAAGATCTCTGCACCATGTATTTCAAATGAATGGGTGTGACGGTGGACGCCTCACCGCCAACACTATTGGTATTTCACATCGCTGCTCTGCAATCCTTGATAAACATAAATGTATTTGCAAATGCAGCTTATTCTTTGTGTCTCCACCCCTAACCTAATAAATGCTTACTGCTGTGTACTGGATCCAATGAAACCCTTTGTATTTTCAGTTTTTTATTTTTTTGATAAGGAAAATAACTTAAGCTTCTGTTTCCCATTTTAACTACTGAAATCTCTAACAATGACACAACTGTCATGTATACATGACAGCAAATGTATATAATAATTCATTCATTCATTCAGACTTCTTGCAAACCACACATTTAGCAATCTGAGATGATGGAAAATATAGCGTGATTCAACACTGGTTCTTTTTGTCATTTTACACAGACATCATGTTAATATTAGACCAAGGCACCAAACTTTTAGTGCATACATCCAGTTTCTTTTAAGATTTAGCATTTTATTTTAGACTCTTATCTTAGTTTGGACCACTTGTACCCAGTACTCTACCTACTATAGACTATTTAACTTACATAACAAAATCAAAAGAGGTTTCTGACGAGATTTATAGAGGCTATAACTGTTTATACTATCAAAGTGTTTGCATAACCAGAAGTACAATAATAAAGATGAAAATGCCTCCTTTTTTTTCAGAAAATAGTACTTCATAAGCTTGCTGCATATTTGATGTTTTTACTACTACTGCATGACAATGAATGTGTGATAGAAAAAAAGAAGTGTATGCTTGAATTATGATAGCTCATCATCACAGTTTAATCTAAAAATGAAATTTCTACAGAAATAGGAACTATTTTAACAAAGAAAAAAAATCCCTCATCCAAACTTCTTTGTAGTGGTAACGGCTGCAAATTTGCAGCATTTAGAAAACTACACTATCAACAAGTGTTGCTTTATGAACTGAGATGTACAAATTCTGGAAAGCAGCTGAAATTGAATTACGTCTTCAAAAATTTAGTAAGACTTCTGATAATCAGAATTCAAAGAAAATACGGCACATAACAACTGAAGCATAAATCAAGATGGAGAGCACGGAGAGTTTGATTTTTTTTTTTTCTTTTTTGGAGACGGAGTCTTGCTCTGTCGCCCGGACTGGAGTGCAGTGGCCGGATCTCGGCTCACTGCAACCTCCGCCTCCCGGGTTCACGCCATTCTCCTGCCTCAGCCTCCCGAGTAGCTGGGACTACAGGCGCCCGCCACCTCGCCCAGCTAGTTTTTGTATTTTTAGTAGAGACGGGGTTTCACCGTGTTAGTCAGGATGGTCTCGATCTCCTGACCTCGTGATCCACCCGTCTCGGCCTCCCAAAGTGCTGGGATTACAGGCTTGAGCCACCGCGCCCGGCCTGAGAGTTTGATTTTTTAAATTTTCCAAAACGCTATCATTGCAACATACAGTATTTCTCCCCTATTTTAACTTTACTAGTTTCAAAGGAGAGAAAAGGGAGTGGCTTACATATAGACAGCACATGCGCAAGTGCACACACACACACACACAGGGTGCCAGGGAGACTAATTCCTTCTTTCCACACCCAAGTCTCACTTTACTTATTAAAACAAAACTGCAGGCCTGGTGCAGTGGCTCACACCTGTAATCCCAGCATTTTGGGAGGCCGAGGCAGGCAGATCACAAGGTCAAGACATTAAGACCATCCTGGCCAACATGGTGAGACCCCGCCTCTACTAAAAATACAAAAATTAGCTGGGCTTGGTGGGACGTGCCTGTAGTTCCAGCTACTCGGGAGACTGAGGCAAGAGAATCGCTTGAACCCAGGATGTGGAGGTTGCAGTGAGCAGAGATCTCGCCATTGCATTCCAGCCTGGGCGACAGAGCGAGACACCGTCTCAAAAAAAAAAAAAAAAAAAAAAAAAAAAAGGAAGAAAGAAAGAAAACTGCAGAACTTCTCATTGGTTTTCCTTTACGTCACGATTTCCATTACCTTAATTGCTGCTGCCGTCATTGTTATTTCTTGCATTTCAACATAACCAAATTCAAAAGCAGCTTCATTCTGGAACAGGTATCTAAACACTTGTGTAATAGCAGGGGTACCTAGGTAATAATAACTGCCAATTCAGTGATCAAACTTTTGAGTTCCACAGTAAGATTTTATGTGAAGCTCAGAATCATGTTTCAGACCATTGAAATTACTCGTTAAAATGCAAATAGCCGAAGACATGATGTAAAAGATTAAATACCTGGTTTTGTAACATATTTATCAGTTAAAGTCACAGAATATTCCTCATTATTGTTTATGCAGGCAATAGAGAAAAAGATAGTGCAGCAATCAACTGTAAATAAAAAAAATTCCACCCCTTCCTCCCACTCCCCTATACTCTACAAAATATTTTCCCTGGGACGAGGCCTCGAAAAGGCCACTACAAATTAGTATGGCATGCACTACTGTCTGCAATTTAAAAAGCTAACTTTGTGGTGATTGTAATTGCATTATTAAAATATCCACGTGCATAAATCTAAAAAAGGTTGAAACGCCACAGTATATTTACAATGTATTGTTTACATTTGACCACTGATTTGTGTTATGTAGAAGTCACAGATTTAGTAAAGCGTTGTAATAATTTAGGGAGGCATGTAAGTCTTTAAATTCCGGACAAATGTTATGTTTGAATCTACAAAATTGCATGAAGGCTAACTTGAGAGACTTCCTATCATTTTATAATTCCTCAAGCTGAAGAAATCATTTTTAGGACACTTTCTTATAAATATTCCCCTCTGAAAGCACTTACAATGCCATTTGTTCCACATGTTATGATCTTACCTTACATAGGGCTGATCTCAATTACTCATGGAATATCAAACATGATAGGAAACACAAACCTGAGAGAAATGTTACAATACAACAGCAAACTTGCTCAATTCTTTTTTTTTTTTTTTCGAGACGGAGTCTCGCTCTGTCGCCCAGGCTGGAGTGCAGTGGTGCGACCTCGTCTCACTGCAAGCTCCGCCTCCCAGGTTCAGGGCATTCTCCTGCCCCAGCCTCCCGAGTAGCTGGGAGTACAGGCGCCTGCCACCTCGCCCGGCTAATTTTTGGTACTTTTAGTGGAGATGGGGTTTCACCGTGTTAGTTAGGATGGTCTCCGTCTCCTGACCTCGTGATCCACCCACCTCGGCCTTCCAAAGTGCTGGGATTACAGGTGTGAGTGACTGCGCCCAGCCAAACTTGCTCAATTGTTGTTTATCAGCACTCTATGCAAAAAAGCTTCCTAAGCCTTTCTCTTCTTAATTTTAGCATTAAATTGTGGAAAATTTGCAACTTTATCTTGACATGAAAATATTTCAATGTGTGGTGATCTTACCTGATGAGTTTTAGTATTTTCTGCATAGTTGTTACAGGAACTCTTAACGTGATTCTCTTCCATTCTGTTGTAAAGGCCAGGAAAAAGCAGCTAAATAAGAGGGAAAGAACTTACCACCAGAGTCATATCTGAAGGCTTTCAGAGTAGGTTGGTATTTCCTTCCTTCTGGTTGTCTCCATTTTCCTCTTCTAGCTCACAAAATGTAGGGATTTGCTGTTGTGAACAGTTGGTGTTTGTAGGATTTTTTTTCCTCCAGATTAAAGTCCTGTCTCTCCTTAGTGTATTTCTCTCTGCAGTATTTGACTTGCTCAGTTCCTGCCTGATTGCATCAGTGAGCTCTTGCTGCTGGAAGTTGTTTTACAAAAAATTTATAAAGTAAAAATGAAGAAAACATGAAAATTAACTTCATTAAAAATTTTAATAAGAATTTAAAGAGAGCAAACTCAAAAGCTCTATTTTTTATTTTATTTAATTTTTTTTTATTTTACTTTAAGTTCTGGGATATATGTGCAGAATGTACAGATTTGTTACAAAGGAATATGTGTGCCATGGTGGTTTGCTGCACCTATTGACCCATCCTCTAATTCCCTCCCCCTGCCCTCCCTCACCCCTCAACAGGCCCTGGTGTGTGGTGTTCCCTTCCCTGTATCCATGTGTTCTCATTGTTCAACTCCCAATTATGAGTGAGATCATGCAGTGTTTGGCTTTCTGTTCCTGTGTTAATTTGCTGAGGATAATGGCTTCCAGCGTCATCCATGTCACTGCAAAGGATGTGATCACATTCCTTTTTTATGGCTGCATAGTATTCCATTGTGTATTTGTACCACATTTTCTTTATCCAGTCTATCGTTGATGGGCATTTGGATTGCTTACATGACTTTGCTATCTGATCTTTGACAAATCTGACAAAAACAAGTAATGGGGAAAGGATGTCCTATTCAAAAAATGGTGCTGGGAAAACTGGTTAGCCATATGCAGAAAATTGAAACTGGACCCCTTCTTACTTAAGCCTTATACAAAAATTAACTCAAGATGGATTAAAGACTTACATGTAGAACACAAAACCATAACAACCCTAGAAGAAAACCCAGGCAATACCATTCAGACATAGGTATGGGCAAAGACTTCATGACAAAATTGCCAAAAGCAATTGCTTAAAAGCCAAAATTGACAAATGGGATTTAATTAAACTAAAGAGCTTCTGCCCAGCAAAATAATCTATCACCAGAGTGAACAGGTAACCTACAGAATGGGAGAAAATTTTTGCAATCTACCCATCTGACAAAGGTCTAATATCCAGAATTTACAAGGAACTTAAACAAATTTACAAGAAAAAAACAAATAGCCCCATCAAATAGTGAGCAAAAGATATGAACAGACACTTTCCAAAAGAAGACATTTATGTGACCAAAAAACATGAAAACAAGCTCAACATCACTGATCATTAGAGAAATGCAAATCAAAACCACAATGAGATACCATCTCACACCAGATAGAATGGCGATTATTAAAAAGTCAAGAAACAATAGATGCTGGCAAGGCTATGGAGAAGTAGGAACACTTTTACATGGTTGATGGGAATGTAAATTAGTTTAACCAGTGTGGAAGACAGGATGGCACTTCTTCAAGGATGTAGAACCAGAAATATCATTTGACCCATCAATCCCATTACTGGGTATATACCCAAAGGGATATAAATCATTCTACTTTAAAGACATATGCACATATGCACACGTATGTTTATTGTGGTTTTAAATACACATAAACACACACACACACAGACACACACACACAGAAAAACATAGTCAACCCTTCATATCCATGGGTTCCATATAACAGAGTCAACCAAATACAGATATTTGAGAGAAAAAAAATAGCAATAGAAAATCATACAAATAAAAAATACAATATACAGCTATTTACATAGCACTTACTCTGTATTAGGCATTAGAAGTAATCTAGAATGTTTTAAAGTATATGGAAGGATGTGCATAGGTTACATGCAAATACTGCACCATTTTACCTGAGGGACTTGAGCATCTGTAAATGCTGGTATCTGAAGGGATCCTGCAACCAATCCCCCATGGATACAGAAGAGCAATTCCACACGTGTATATGTGCCCCCATTGATGAATAATGTGTTGTAATTTCTAAGAAGAAAAAAGAGCAAAATATTTGACATAGAAAAAATAAGAACACTAAGATTTTACAGCTTATCTTAGATTTGTAAAGTGACCTAAAGGACCCAAACAGTAATTTTAAGACAGAAAAGATTTCACTCCAATGGAAAAAAAAAAAAAAAAAAAAAAAGTGAATTTTCTTTGTATCCTGAGAAAAAATAAAAATTATGAAATATTAATTCTTACAAAGTGGAGGCGATAGTCATAAACGAAACAACCCTAAAATGAGGCCGAATGGGTTCTAATAGTATACCAAGGGTTAAAAATTATACTTTGTTCTTAAGATTAATGTATATAATTAGTTAACATACTTTCATTACAAAAATGAAAACAAGCTTCTGCCAAAAGCAAACTGATGTTAAGAGGTATATACAGTTTCAATCAATAACAAAGCTTCCAGGTATTAGGTAGAAAAGTCCTGCTAGTAATTTATTCTTGCAGTATTTCATTTTCTGCCTTCAGGCGGGACCTGAAAGAAGACAAATATGGATGCCATTTAAAAGATACTGGTTCTGAAGGAGGAAAAAAAATAGTGCAAATTGATCTTACCCTGCAGGAAATCTAAGATCATACAGAATACTTTAGGGCAATGGTTTTGCATAATTCATCACTAGTGTGAGTATGAACTGGAATACAAACAAAAATTCAGAACACTTTATAATAATACTATATGGGATTCTATCATAATTTGATTGCCATTCATACAGGGTAGATTATTCGGTCAAATAATCTGTTTTTAAAAATCAACAGTTTCTTAAAAAGGAAAACCTTAGAATTAATTTTCAGATGTGTATTGAAATATCTGTGCCCTGTATGTTTAGAGATCTGTTACTGAAGTAGATAACTAGCAGCCTCTTCTACCAGTAATATACAAAGTCTAATGGTTAATTTCATGCCCAAAGTTTCCGTCAGTGCAGATCTGTAATACATAATGAAATGGACAAACATTTGCTTAATTAGGTATCAGATCTTTTAGATGTTTTGTTCTGTTGTATTTGTAAGAGACATTCTCAAGTCCTTTTGCGGCAATGCTGCTCAAATGACAATCCATTTAGATAATTTAAAAATTGATATTGAAACTTTTTTTCAGCAAAAGTTCTGACATTTGTTAAATATGCTAGTTCTTATTGTTAAAGACAATGCTATCATATTATATTTCTATATATACATTCATATTGTAGATACACATTAATGTGTGGTACATTCAAAAAATATTTGAGGTAACTTATGTTAAAAGACAGATGTTCTGTAACAGAATGTTTTAAAAAGTTAAATTTTACTTGAGAGAATTTTAAGTAAATAAAAATGACCAAAAATTACATAATTAGCCCCACTGCTTTCAAAACCCCATTAAAATGCCAGTAAGCATATTTTAAAGGCACAGATTCACAAAGGCAAAAAGTCCAAGGGAGGAGACAACAATGACAGAATTCTGGAAGCTGTGAGAGATCAATGTGCAATAATCGACTTAGCCCATCTGTACGTAAACATGCTCTTGGAAATTAAAATCATAGTAAAATGAATATAACAACTCAATAGAATAATTAAAAGATAAAGTTAACAAACTCTCCCAGGATGAGAAAGACAAAGAAATAAAAGCCAGAGAAAGAACACAAGAATTACAGAAAAAAGCCAGTGGATTAGTATCTAAATGAAAAGTTTTAAAATGAAGAAAGTAGAAAAAATAATCAATAAAAGAATCAAAGAAATAACAAAGACAATTTTCTAGAATGGAAAGAGTTTCTACATTTAAGACCCCAACATCATCATATATAGAGTAAAATAAATGAGAATAGGCTTAGCCAAGTTATATCTTTGAAAAATGTGTAAACACTGAACATTAAAAGAATATATAAATTACTAAAGGGAAAAGTTTGCTTTTAAAGAATTAGTTTAATTTTAGTCATCTCTCCAGAAATAGGAAAGTTAAAACACTAGAAGGGTTTTAGAACAAAGTTTTAAAAATTCCTTGAAAACAGAAAGTATTTTGATGATTTCTTTTAAAAAGAAAAAGTTAATATAGTATCTGATATGACACAGATTTGGATGTTGGGAGAAGGTGTGACTCTGAATTTGTCATAAATACACAGAAAATTAAGCAAACAAAGAAGATAGTAACTATTACCAGGGACAATTTTTAAACAGGTGTGCAGCCAATAAAAAGCAGACAGAGAATATCACATGGCTCAGCTGTGAAGAGCATTTATACTGTCCCAGTAATGTAAAGACCAAAGATTGACGTCAAACCACAATGTTGTTATTATATTGGTAGGATGGGGAGACAGGAAGGGTGCCTGTGCATGATGACAGTGGGGGAAGGAGGTAAATGATGTTTAATTCCTCATCTTTTAATTTGGAGTACTAACTGATTATGTTAAAAACTGAAAAGTTAAGAAATAGCAACAGAATCATCTTATTTAGATGTAGAATTAAAATACAGCAGAATCACCTCAAATATTTGAAATAGTTCTGCACAAGAATAAGTTGGTTCAGCCACTCAGCGTGGTGTTATGTACTTTTAGAGAATTTTGCGTGTTGCATCGTAACTTTACTAACCATTCCTGAGGTTTTCCAATTTTCAGCGTAATGAGCCTATATTCTTTATAGTTGGTTGGTTGCATTTTGGGATAGATACTGGTTTTCCTCCTCAGGAAAGATTTTTTTTTTCCTATTTGTCAACCTTTTAGTTGATTTCTTTGGACTGCAAGGAGAATGGAGTAGAAACCATTATTCTGGCTTCCTAAATTGGAAGCATTTTTATAGTGGCTATTTTCTCCCTGGGTCCATGATGACGATGAAGGCCGTCGTCATCAACACTGGGCCTAGGTAATGATAGTCCACAGCGCTTCGCTTCTATTTCCATATTTTTTTCTGCTTCTTGTTTGCTATGGATTGGAAAACAACTAAAATCATCTGATAAAAGCAATAGACTATGAGTAAGATCTGAAGGAATATTCTATGAATACATGTTTCTACTGTGGAAGATGGACTTTGTGATCATTATACTGACTGCTCTGAAACCACTGCTGCTTGGTTCTGCCCCTTGCCTATGTTTTCTTTGTTTTTGTTTTTTGTTTGTTTGTTTGTTTTGAGATAGAGTTTCGATCTTGCTGCCCAGACTGGAGTGCAATGGCATGATCTCGGCTCACTGCAACCTCTGCCTCCCGGGTTCAAAGTGATTCTCCTGATTCAGCCTCCCGGGTAGCTGGGATTATAAGCACACACCACCATGCCTGGCTAACTTTGTATTTTTAATAGAGATGGGGTTCCACCATGTTGGTCAGGCTGGTCTCCAACTCCTGACCTCGTGATCCGCCTGCCTCGGCCTCCCAAAGTGCTGGGATTACAGGCGTGAGCCACTGTGCCCGGCCCCCTTGCCTATGTTTTATGTTGCATGAAACTTTTGGATAAGAATTCTGCAGACATATACATTGAGAGTTCATGCATTTTCACATTTTTTTGGCATCTGTGAATGGAGAATGAATATCCATTGCTTGGTGTTAGTATTAATTATGTAAACATACAGGGCTCCTGAAAGTTAAAGCTGTATTTTAGTCATTGAGTTGTTCTTAAAACAATAACCTTTTAAGTGAAAAATGTTTGATGAGAAAGGTATACGATACATGTCTTAATCCTGTAACTGAAATTGATGAAAAATGGTATGCTAGCTAAGATAAAATGTAGGTGTGGTTCATACCTTGAGAGTCTTGTTTGAACATTTGCTAACAAATTGTAAATAATTAGGAAGATATCCAAGCATTATTTTAATTAAGAATGGCAAATATATTTCAAACTGTATCTTGATAGTGAATGATTCCTAGTGAACACCAGGAGTAGTGGTTAAAAGCATATTTAAGCTATATGTGAGCTCATAATCAGTTAGTGATGTCTGCCATGGCCACAGGATGAAAAATAGTCATGTTGTCACCAATCCTGGCCAAATTTCTGTAACATCTTTGATAATAAGTCCTGGCTAAAAACAAACATTGACAGAGGCATAAAATAATATGCTTTAGTATTTATAGTGCTATAATATAGGAAAAAATAATGTATACTTTGTTGCAACGTTATTTTGGTCTTATTTGCTATTATAGATTTATTGTACAATGCAACTTTAAAAGCACAGTGGTATTTCATGTGGAAAATAGTACACACCCAATTGAGATATTTTAAACAAATTGTTCTTGCAGACATGTATGTAGATTATATATTGTAGGGATTTTGAAATTATATTTCGAAATAATCAAGCACAGATAGATTTTATTTTATATAAAATGTATTATATTCTCAACCCAATAAAATAATACACACTCAATATTTTTAAAAATAAAAAAATAGGAAAAATAGAAACCTGGAAGTAAACACAGTTAATTAAATATTTAACAGATTGTTTTTAATTTTAATAGTATTATTCTATCATTAAATTTATTTTTAAAATATTTGTAATTAATGCAAGCTATTTTTGTGTGCTTATATTAGTATACAGTGCATATTTTATTCAGTTTCTTTTCATTGGGTTTTAGGCTGTTTCCAAATTATAATAGATAATTATTTAGTAACAACATATAATATATTTAATTATCAAATTGGATATTCCCTCTAAATATAATCGCAGGTCAAAATGCTGATAAAGGGATAAGTATAATTTAATATATTATTCAATTCAATTTGACAGTATCTTGTGGGAGAATTTTGGCATTAATGTTTATGAGAAATAATAGTCTCTGTTGTTTTTTTCTTGTAATGTCTCTATAGTATCTGGCTTCAGCATCAGGGAATGCTGGTCTCATAAAAGGATTTAGGGAGTGTTCTCTCCCATCAATTTTGTAAAATGTTTGTGTAGAATTTGTAATTTTTTAATTCTTTCTTTAATGCTTGATAAAATCCAGTGAAGACTAAATTTTCTTTTGTTGGAAAGTATTTAATTACAAATCCAACTTTTAGTAGACATAGAACTCTTCAGGTTATGCATTTCCTCTTGAACATATTTGGCAGTTCGTGTATTTTATGGAGGTTTGTCTTTCATCTAAGCTGGTGAATTTATAGGCCTGGAGTTATTTGTAATATACTTTTATTATTTGTAGGGATGTTCCCTCTTTCATTCCGTGTATTTCTAATGTGTGGCTTTTTTCTTTCTTTTTTTTGGAGGTGTGGGGGGATAAGTTAGAGGTAAATCAATTTTACTGACTTGTATTCAAAGAACAAGTGTTTGTGTTGACTCATTATCTGTATTGTTTTTTCTTCTCAATTAAACTGAATTCTGTTCTTCATTATTCCTTCCTCCTGATTAATATGGGATTGGTTTACCTTTATTTTTCGTTTTTTTTTTTTTTTGAGACGGAGTCTCGCTGTGTCGCCCAGGCTGGAGTGCAGTGGCCGGATCTCAGCTCACTGCAAGCTCTGCCTCCCGGGTTCACGCCATTCTCCTCATTCTCCTGCCTCAGCCTCCTGAGTAGCTGGGACTACAGGTGCCCGCCACCTCGCCCGGCTAGTTTTTTGTATTTTTTAGTAGAGACGGGGTTTCACCGTGTTAGCCAGGATGGTCTCGATCTCCTGACCTCGTGATCCACCCGTCTCGGCCTCCCAAAGTGCTGGGATTACAGGCTTGAGCCACCGCGCCCGGCCTACCTTTATTTTTCTAGTTTAATAAGGTAGAAGCTTAGATCATTGTTTTGGGCTCTTTCTTCTTTTCTAATATATAAATTTAATGCTATAAATTTCCCTCTATATGCTCTTTTAGATGCATTCCACAAAATTTTATATGTTGTCTTTACATTTCCATTGGACTCATAATATTTCTAAATTTCTTTTGTGACTTTACCTATGGGTTTTTTTCTTAGTTATTTAGTTACCTATGGTTTATTTTCACTGTGGTATTTAATTTCCAAATATTTGGGCATTTATATATATATATATATATATCTGTTATTAATTTCTAGTTTAATTCTGTTATATTGAGTGACTATATTTTCTATTATTCTGATTTTCTCATCTGTAAATGTTTGTTTTATCACCCAGAATAAGGTTCATTTTAGTGGATGTTCCCTGTGCCTTAGAGAACAATGGATATTCTGTTGATGTTCATAATTTGTAAGTTTCAATTTGATCAAGTTCATTGACTGTGTTTGTTGTTCAGCTCTTCCAGATGATTAGTGATTTTCTTCTATTTGACCTGTCAACTATAGAAAAAGATATATTTTCATATCCAACTAAAACCACCTATTTGTCAATTTTTACATTCAGCTACATATTTTGCACTGAATGTATTTTGAAGCTTGTTGTTACATAAATATGCATTTAGGATTGTTATATTTTCTTAATTATTGTTCAGGTTTCTTCTCTATTCCTAACAATATGCAGTACAACAAAGTCTAATTTTTAAATAAACTTTTAACATTTTATAACAGTTTTTAGGTATACAGAAAAAATGTCATAGTACAGAGATTCTTTACACCCCACGCCTAGTTTTACCTATCATTAACATCTTACAGTAATATGGAGATGAGCCATTTTTGACACATTATTATTAATTAAAGTATATATTTTATTCAGATTTCCTTTGTCTTTACCTAACATTGTTTTACTGTTGTAGGCTTTCTTCCAGAACCTATCTAGTTGTCATGTCTCCTAACTTAGGCTCTTCCTGGCCATGACAATTTCTCAGACTTTTTTTTTTTTTTTTATCAACTTGACAGTTTTGAGAAGTACTAATCAGGTATTTTGCAGAATGCCACTGAGAATTTAACTTATTTCATTATTAGATTGGAGTGATGGGCTTTGGGGAGTAAGACTGCCATTACCTTCACTTTCTATTAAGGAAACATAGTATCAACATCACTTATCACCATTTTATCCATAGAACATACTTTCTAAAATTTCAGTTCTTTTCTCTGCCTACGGTCATCAGAAAAACATCACTATGAGCAACTCACACTTAAGGAGTGAGTAGTATTGCCCTACCTTCTTGAGAGAGGAGTAAGAGGAGTGTCTCCTTCAAGTATTTAACATTTTTCTGCATAGGAGATTTGTCTACTCTCCAAAATGTTTTTAGTCATTCATCTCTTATTTCTTAGAGTGTGGAATGATAGGTATCTATTTTATACATAGGTTTATAATCTAATACTCTTTTATTTATTTAGTTGCTCAACCTTTTTTAGGTTATGACCATTGCGAACACTTTCAGCAGGCTCTCATATTCCTTTAACCAGCAGTCCCCAACTTTCTTGGCACTGTCTTCCACCAGTTTTGTGGAAAACAACTTTTTCCATGGACTGGTGGGGTTTGGGAAGTGGTTTTGGGATGATTTGAGCACATTACAGTCATTGTACCCTTTAGTTCTATTATTATTACATTGTAATGTGTAATGAAATAATAATACAGCTCATGATAATGTAGAATCTGTGGGAGCCTGAGCGTGTTGTCCTGCAACTAGATGGTCCCATCTGGAGGTGATGGGAGACGGTGACAGATCATCAGGCATTAGATTCTCATACAGAGTGTGCAACCTAGATCTCCTGCATGTGCGGTTCACAATAGGGTTCATGCTCCTACGGGAATCTGATGCCACCATTGATCTGACAGAAGGCAGAGCTCAGGCAATAATTTGAGCTATGGGGATAGGCTGTAAATACAGATGAATCATTGCTCACTCATCTGCCAATCACCTCCTGCTGTGCGGCCCGGTTCCTAATAGACCACAGACTGTTACTGGGGTTGGGGACCCCTCCCTTTAACATACACCCATCAGTGTTTGTGTGTGTGTGTGTGTGTGTGCATGCACACATACTTACTTTCTGGTACTACACATATATGTCCTGTCCTAGAATCAGTCATTTCTTCAAGGATCTCTAGTTCCTTTTATTGGAGAAAGATATTTAAAACCAAGATCTGGGTCTTAGGTGTGCTCATTGCCACTGGGATGTTGTTACCTTTAGGGCATCTCAGCAGAGCAAGATAATATATGCATGCATACTAACCCATGAATACCATGTATACACATAATCTATAAATATTTTTATATACAGAAGTCTACTTTTAATAAAGCCATTATGTAAAGCCTCCTGAGCTTTGTTTCATTAGATTTTTTATGAAATACTTTCCATTTTACTTTTAATTCTTCATGTTCTGATATTTAAAACTGGTGTCTTGCTTGACTTATTTAGATTTCACATAAAGCAAAGTGATACAATATTTGTCTTTGAGTGTTTGGCTCATTTTTCTTAGCATAGTATCCTCCAGCTTCATTCATGCTGTTGAAAATGGCAGAATTTTCATTCTTTTTAGACTGAATAATATGTGTGCTATTATCCATTCATCTGTAGAAAGAAATGTGATTTCTTTATCTTGGCTATTGTGAATAATGCTACAATATACATGGGAGTGCAGATTTATCTTTGAGAGAGTAATTTTATTTCCTTGGAATACATACCTAGAAGTGGTAATCATTTCACAATGCGTATGTATATCAAAACATATTGTACAACTTTAATATATATAATACTTGTATTTTGTGTTTTGTCAGTGTTCCTAAATAAAATAGTAAATTGATTTCTTATAAATAGCATAGAGTTTGGCACCTCTTTTCCACTCAAATGACAACTGTCATTTACATTGTTGCAATTGTTTTTATAATTAGATTAAATTCTACTATTTTTGTAGCTATATTAAATTTGTTACATTCAGTTTTTATTTCTGTCCTATCTTTCTGCCTTTTTTGGAAGGAGGATTTTTTTATTATTTCACTTTATTGCTACTCCTAGCTTATTATTTATAACTTTAAAAGATAACTGGCTGTCCCAGGGTCTATTATATACTTTTTAATTAATTGCATGTATTCTGCTTTGTGTTCTCTGAGCTTCTGGAACTTGTTTTGTAATTGTCTTTTTTAATTTTTGGAAAATTCTTAGGCATTATCTCTTCATACATTTCATTTCCTCCTGAAATTCCAATTCCACCTATCCTAGATCATTTGATACCGTCTCACCGCTCTTGGATACATTGTTTGTTTGTTTGTTCTTCTCTCTCTTCATACTCTATTTTCTTTGAGTTTCAGCTTGAGTGATTTTTTCTTATGAATCTTCAAGTTCGTTGATTCTTTCCTCATATGTGTCACATCCAATGGTAAGCACGTCAAAATTATTCTGTTACAGTGGTTTAAATTCCCAACATTTTCATTTGTCTTTTATAATTTTAATTTCTTTGACAAGATTACCAATATTATCAGTCATGTTTGCTGGTTCTTATTCTAGAGGATTTCACATATCAGTCATATTTATTTTATATTTTCTCTGTGATAAGTTCAACATTACCATCATAATTGGTTATATTAATTGTTGGTTCTTTGACAGTATACTACTTTTACTTGCTTTTGTGTGTGTCTGTTGTAATTTTTGTTAAGGACAGATTTCTTGTATAGCACAGCATAGATTGAAGCAAAATTTCTGTGCCTAGAAATTGACATCTCGTTTTCTCCAGGCCTTTGACATAGAGTTGAGCCAGTCTAGTGAGGACTTGAGTTGCTTTTCCTTTTGGTTATTGCTGTGGTTACTCTCAGTGTACTACAGGCCTCCACTTCCTCTGGGATTACCCTGTGCTTAGCGTAGAGCCATTTCTGCCAGGAGGTTTTTCTCAAAACCTGCTCCACCCTCGGTTTTAGGTCTTTGCACCTGCAGCTCCAAGATGGTCTCCTCATGCTCCTGGCCCTCCACCAGCAGCAGCAGGAGTCCGCTGTTAGTGCTCCACACTCCACAGTGTGGTCAGTAAGGGCTGTTCTGTATTTTCCTGTCTCACTTTCACTCTTAGGCCAGAGCTGTGTACCCAACTCATGGTTTTGCCTTGCTGTATCCTGTTTTTCTCACATCGAGAAGACTCCTCCTGGGTTAGGAACAGGATATCTTCCTACTTCTCTTCCAGGGGTTGAGCATTTTCATCTGTTCTCATCATATATGTCTCCATAATTTTTCTACACATGATTTTAAATATCTTTTGAAAGCTTGAAAATAGACATAGAGGTAAAATAGGACCAAAAAAACCCTTAGAAATAACATTTGTTCACTTCAAAGATTTTACTGATCACTAATATTTAGGATTTTGAGGCTAAAAAATTAAACAATACCCTCTATAGTGTTTTCAGTTGGGACTTCATTCATACACTTATTTCAAATTAACAAACTTATGATACAGAATATCACAAAACACCAATGAGCTATAGTGAGCACAGTAACTATTTCTCCTGACAGTTGAACTTGCTAGCTGAGCACCACAGATAGAAAGATACTAAGACCGCTTTCCATTCCAAATGACTTGTGTGAGTTGTCCACATACTCTCTCAGAGTATCTCTCATACTTGAGTACTTCATGAGGAGTATTGCATCAAATAAATTTTGCATCAAATACATTTAATGCAATTTTATACATTTTTAAATCTGGGACTGAAAATAAAACATTGACAAATGAAATGATCTCCCAGAACTGGACAGACTGGACAGCTGTTGAACTAGTGCCTTACAGAGGATGGGTATTTGATTATTTTGTCATCAGCTTTTATTATTTCCAACAGTAGCAGAACTGTCTTGTATTCTCTCATTCTGTGGCTGTTGTGGAAATAACATTGAAAAGATGAGAATTATTATGTGGAATCAGTTTGGTAGAATTGTAACATGCCCTAAATAACTCCATCTACCTAAAATATTCAATATCAAACTGTTGTATGTAATAAAGCATCTTGAACCACAGTCTTCTCCCCAAAGACCCACAATCAAACAATTTCTCAATACACCAGAACCTAAACAATCACGCAGCAGACCACGCTCTCACAGTTCCTCGCCTCTCCAAGGCTCCATTCCTTCATGACCCAGCTTCGACTCTAAGATTCATCATCACAATCTCCTCCTTTCACCGTTCTTCCTGCTCATCCTTTTAGAACCCCAGCCTCAAGTAAGTCCCAGTCTCTGTGCACCCTCTGCCATCCTCATGAGGCTGAGTGATTGAATGAAGCATGGCCCAAAAGTCTGGCCCGACTGTATTTGCCTCTAATTTAAGTGAATCATTAGGGCCACCATCAGATATCACAGAATTTTTCTAAAGCATTCTCTTTCCCTCTCTCCTAGCTATCTAAGTCAAAGCTTTCCCTTTCTTCTCAAATATTCAACACCGTGCTGTCATTCTCAGGCTCAGCTGATGACTTCGTCTCCCACAGCCTTGGGAAAATAGAGCTAAGCAGGAGGGCAGCACCCCATGGGCAGCCCCACACAGCCAGCCCATAGTCCCTGGCACCTCGCACTTTTCTGAACACTTTCCTTCTCTCCTGTCCCTGTGGATGTGTTGCCTCCAGGGCCCTCTCTTGCATTTGCCTGTTAGATCCCATTCTTCTCTCCTACTCAATGTTGTCATTTCAGCAATTCTGCTTTTTTCCCTTTATCAACTTTTCTCTCCAAGGCATGCAAACATGCATTTATAATTCACATCCAAACAAACCAAAGCAAGAACAAAAGCAGGCTCTTCCACCCTCTTGTATCTCCTTAGCAGCCAGATTCCATGATTGAGTTTTCTCTGGTCAGTCTTCCGTCCTCTCCTCTCCTTTGCTCGAATCTGTTCCATCTGTGTTTTCCTCCCAGCCATCCCATCACAACAGCTCTCTTCAAGACACATTTAAATTCCTGGCAGCTCTTTTTTCATTTACTTTTATAGTTTGTCTCATATTCCCAAGAATGCAATGCTAGACTAGCTTGTGTTTTAATTTTTTCCTCATTTTTATTTAGACTAACTCTCACGGAGATCCTAAGTCATCTCTTTGAATATCCATAGGCTGACAAAATATAAATTAACATCTGCATTCCAGACATCTCCCCTGAATTCCAGACTCATGCCTTCTGAACAATCTACTTGGATGTCTGATACATGTTGGATGTTGCAGAATTTAATGTTGTATGTATTTATTTTCTTTCCACTAATAAACAATAACAACTACCCTCCCCTTAAAAAACAACAACAGAAAACCAACCAACAACCAACCAAAGAAGAGATACGTTTCTTCCATAGCTCAGTAATTGGTGCCATTCTCTTGCAGCTGCTCAGCGTACCAGTCCTGAAGTTGTGGCCAGTTCATTTGTGTCTGTCACCTCCCACATTCAATCTATCAGCAGATGCCATTTGTCTGCCCTCAAACTTTTCACCGTTTCTGCTGTGTCTACTACTCACCTCTCAGATGCATCTCGGTTCTGGATATAACTCTTCACTGGTCTCTCTGGGCTTCTGCCCTGTTCCTATAAACTCTGCCATCAACACTACACACTGAGAGATCCCTTTAAAATGAGTATCAGGGCCGGGTGCGGTGGCTCACGCCTGTAATCCCAGTATTTTGGAAGGCCCAGGTGGGTGGATCACGACGTCAGGAGTTAAGAGACCAGCCTAGACAACGTGGTGAAACCCCATTTCTACTAAAAATGCAAAAAAAAAAAAAAAAAAAAAAGAAAAGAAAAGAAAAGAAAAAGATTAGCCAGGCATGATGGTCCGCCTGTAATAGTTTAATCCCAGCTACTCTGGAGGCTGAGGCAGGAGAATTGCGTAAACCCAGGAGACAGACATTGCAGGGAGCCAAGATGGCGCCACTGCACTCCAGCCTGGGCGACAGAGCAAGGCTCCATCTTGGGGGGCAAAAAACGCATATTGGATCAGGTCAGCTCTGTGCAGGGCCGTCCTATGGCCTCGCTCACTCACAGTAAAAGCAAAAGGCCTGACAAGGCCTGCAAGTCTCCTTTCTATGCGCCCACTGGAAACACGGACTCCGCCCCTTCTCACCTCTGCTCTGTCACTTTGTTATCGTCCCGCTCTACCTCAGCCGCGCACCTTCTTTGCAGGTCCTTAAAAATCTCAAGCTCGGCCGGGCGCGGTGGCTCACGCCTGTAATCCCAGCACTTTGGGAGGCCGAGACGGGCAGATCACGAGGTCAGGAGATGGAGACCATCCTGGCTAACACGGTGAAACCCCGTCTCTACTAAAAAATACAAAAAATTAGCCAGGCGAGGTGGCGGCGCCTGTAGTCCCAGCTGCTCCGGAGGCTGAGGCAGGAGAATGGCGGGAACCCGGGAGGCGGAGCTTGCAGTGAGCTGAGATCCGGCCGCCGCACTCCAGCCAGGGGGACACAGCGAGACTCCGTCTCAAAAAAAAAAAAATCTCAAGCTCACTCCCAGCTGACGCTTTTTCATTTATTGTCCCCTCTGCCTAAAACGACCCTCTCCTGCACATCTTGCTTGCTTCTTTTCAGATGACTTTAAACTGCTGCATTATTTGAGACCCCTTTTCTTACCCTCCTTCATAGAGTAACACTGCACTGGCACTGCGGTACTCTACATTCCCCCGCTTTATTTTCCAGAAATTTACTTGTTTCTTGTCCATCTTCCAGGAAGTAGCATGCAAGCTCTGTAAAGTCAGGTACTTTATCTGTTCCCTTCACTAGTGCCCTATGTCTTGAAAAGTGCCTGGTACATAGTAGAAAAGCCACAAATATGAATAAACAAAAAACTCTTTACTGTTTTTTAATTTAAATATGCAGCTTTGCTGTAATTTTAATAAACCTATGATTGAATGGTCTATCAAAATCTATTTAATTAGCGGTGTTGAGTCTATGTTCATTTTTTTTTGGAACTGGTAATTAAATTGTCTTTCAAAGGGCTAATCATTTTCACATTTTAATATCCAAAGGTGACTGGTTATTCTTCAAATACATATTAAAATAGTGTTTACCATCTCAGGTGGACCAATATATTCAAACACATTCAGCTGAATAGAAAAGCACTTTTAATTATATGCTAGTGTATTATCTTTATTGACTTGATCAATTGACCTTAGAACTTTTTTCATTTATTTCTTTAGAAGTCATATTTGAGGGTCTTTCATGTGCTAAGCACTGTTCTAACACTGGAAGAAGTTGCCAGAAACAGTGTAAAACATTACTTCCTTGAGGAGTTCAGAGCTTAAATAAAGAAGGAGCTTGTGAATATGACTATATATTACTCTCTGTGATACCTAGAACAGTGGAGGGGGAGGAAATGCTGAAGCATGAGAAGGTATCTTAGAAATAAGGGAAGGCTTCACTGCCAGGTGCTGCCCAGAAACTGGGTTCAAAAAAGGCAGCACCTTTGCTAGCAGAGAGTACATGGAAGGATGCTTAGAAGGTGGGAACAGCATGTGCAAAGTACATGGAGTGAGTAGTTTGGTGTGAATGCAGGTCAGGCTGAGAAGGGTGAGGTGTAAAGTAAACTCAAACAGCTTGGAGAAAATAAATGGCATAAACTTAGGGAGTGGGTTTGCTTTTTCCTCCCTTAGAATTTAGTATGCAGGTAATAAATAATTGTTAACTAAATCAACAACTGGCAGAGGTTTTCACCTCTATCTGAATACATGTGGAGTGAAGGATATAGTCACATAAAAGATGAATGAGTGTCAAGAAGTTGTGTGAGTTCAAGTCCTTGGGTGGGAGAGGTAAATACAAGAAATAAATTTGTGATTTTTATTTTTTAATGGAAAAATAAAATTTAAAGATAACATACAGGAACAAAATTTAAATAAAAAGCAGATTATTTCTTAAATCAAGATTAGAAGTATAAATACTGTAAGAATGAAGACCATAAATTGAAAAGGTGTATATTTCAGTGGTGAGACTGATTTTCATATATTGTAGAAAAGCCATTGTCATAGTATACAAGGAAAATAATAGATCTCCCAAAAGAGATCTGGAAAGGGGGTGTGTTTGGTTTTTGTGTAACAAAGCAAAGCCACGCTATGTGAAACTGACAAATTATGGTAGGGAAGAATCAACTCATACTTAATTGTTGAAGTTGCAATTTATCACTAGAAATTATTGAAGAAACTATTTTGTTGCTGTACAATCCCCCAAGTCTGGTTAGATCAGGAGTGTTGCCTGCTTTAACACTCAGTCAAGTCTGCCTTTTTTCATGGTCCTCCATTTTATTCCTTCCAACTCCCAAGACCAATACACATTCGTACACTACCTTTTTATTTCCTTCTTTCTATATCTTGATCTATCTTTTTATATCTTGATCATATGACAATCCATCCCCCAATTTTGTATTTTCTCTTTGTTTTCTCTCATCTGTGATTTCACTCCCAAAGCTCCTCAAATGTGTTCCCTTCCTCCACTGCTTGTACCCATGATGCCCATCTGACCCCTTATTCTATTCTAGCATCACCCCAAGACACTGCCTTCCTGCCAAACAGAAGCACAACTTTCCTGTCTGTCACTTGGACTTCAAAGCTCTGTATTATGCTTATTCCTCACTTTTATTCACCCCATCTAAATGGTTATTATAACTTGGAGGCTGAGGCAGGAAGATCGGTTGAGTCCGGGAACTGGAGACAAGCCTGGGCAATATGGTGAAACCCCCATCTCTACCAAAAAAAAAAAAAAAAAAAAAAATGAAAATAATGGGCTGGACATGGTGGCATGTGCCTGTAATCCCAACTAGTTGGGTGGCTAATGTGGGAGGATCACTTGAGCCCAGGAGTTCAAGGCTGCAGTGAGTTGTGAATACACCACTGCACTCTAGCCTGAGTGACAGAGTGAAGGCTTGTCTCGAATAAACCAGCAAACAAACAAACAGTGCTAAATTTGCTCACTCTTGCTGCAAACATCTCCCTAATATGTAATCTCATTACGTCCAATATTTCACAATTGACCAGTGGGCACACCCTCTACACAGAAGTCCCCAACCATCCTCCCAGTGTGAATCTGCTCTAACAAGCTGCACCTGATGACATAAAGTTACCCTAGTGAAGTCTAGATTCAATTAATAGCACAGCATTCATAACAAGGCTAACATTTCGTGAACACCTGCTCCACTTGTAGACACCCAACAACACTTGCTCAAGTTGTGTCTTGCTCAAGTTCACACTTTCTAAATGTGAGAGCAGGCCCCTAACCAAGCTTCAGATACCTTTACAACACAGCCTAAGTGTTGATCACCAAACACATTCAGTGATCCTTGGATGTGGCTCTGACTGTTTTATTCTCTCCCCTATGCATCTATTTCTGTCAAGTTCTCATCAAGTTGCTACCTCTTTTGTGTTTTCTATGGATCCTAAAACTGAAATTGTGTTCCCTCATTTAGAGTCACATAGAAATTTGCATTTCTGTAATAAAATTCAGCATGCTCTATAATGTACTAGAGTTATTTAAATACATACTGTTTGCATTTAAAAAACACTTAACGCAATATTTTGCAGACTTTGAGAGGACAGTATTTGGTTAAAGCATCTGTCCTGAGGCAGATGTCCTGGCCTTCAATATTTGCTCTGCCACTTACTGTATCAATTTCCTTAAATAAATTACTTAACCTCGCTGTGTTTTATTTTTCCCAGTCATAAAATGAAAATGATAATAAGGCATAGCTCCTAGGATTGCACGGCTGCAACAAGCGAATACACATATATTTGAAATAGTGCTGGAAACACAGTTAGCCCACAGTACATTGAACTATTCTATTTGAGGTTCATGTCTAGAATGTAGAATATTGCCCTTCATAGAGGTCATCTCAGTATTTGTTGGATGAGTGTGGGTGAAAATTGAAAAGCAGATTCTCACCATCACTTTCAATGTATCAAAACAGGATTTGTAACTGCATGTTATATTGAAGAAATACTCTTTTTTGCATTTATTTATTTACTTATTCCACAGGCATTATCTATCTGTTGGAAAATCCAAGATTCCAAGATGAAAGTCACCCTGCCCTCCAGGAGCTTACAGTCTAGCAGGGAATGGGAGATAGACCAGCAATTACAGTGCAGTGTGCTGAGGACTGAGACAGCAATAATGGCTACAAGGATCACAACCAGCTCTGCCACTTGCCCTGTCGGTTCATCATTTGCAGCTGTACCCAGTGCTTCCAGCTCAGGCCTCTGCATCTGCCAGGTTAGGGGGTTATAATTGTTTTAATTCATGGGACAATGTTAGGTCTGGTAAGATTGTACATTCCCTTCCAAGAATTCTGCTTCAATACAAAGTTTAGAAATAAGTCTGCAAAAAAAAAAAAAAAAAAAAAAAAAAAAAAAAAAAAAAAAAAAAAAAGCAGATCTTTCCCTAACACAGAAATCAGAAGTTTAACCTAATAAAACAGTTGTGAGAAATCATAATTCTCTTAATATTGTATATACAACTATTGAGGCATGCAGTTTACTGATTTAGAACAGGTGCCTGGAACAGACTAGACTAGAAGAACTTGTAATGAGGAAGTCTTGATTAAACCCTGAAAGTGTGCCTGGATTTCTTAGACACAAAGAAGGCATCAGGGCACTATTTCTATATCTGGGGAGAACAAAAGTGGCCTATTTTTCACTAGTGTTAACTGAATGTTCACTATAGTGCTTAGTAAGTACTAGGTACATCATACTAAGTCCATCAGTTCCATAAGTCTGAACGAATACATTGTCTAAGTTAATACTTGCAATCTCAGCAATATTAAGTTATTACAGTTCCCATTTTTTCAACAGAAAAAAATGAATTGAGAGGTTTAGAAAGAGCTAGCAAATGATGGAACTGGCTTTTAATCACCAGAATGATTCCAATTCTCTGCTCTTAACAGTTGTTCTGACCTGCCTTTGATGGAAGTGTAAGTTCACAGAGACCCCTCAGCAGGGCAGGGGTGGGGGAACAGAACAAATCTTCCAGGCCTGGGATGCAGGTGGGCTGGGGAAGCCTTCTCTGCAGAGGTGACTATGAACCTGAGCCCTGGGGATATGGGGGAGTGGGATCTGGTGGAGGTTTTGTTGCACCTGGTAGTAGAACTGGAAGTGTGTACATGCATAGCCTTTTCTGAAAAGTGAAAAATTAATGAAACAGTGAAAACTAATGCAATAGTGAAAAATTAATGAAACAAGGGCTCTTGTGGATGAGGCACATTGATATGAAAACCTATTCATTGCCCATGTGTGTACATGCACAGCCTTTTCTGAAAGTGCCAGTGTTCAGAAGGCAGGGACGTGTGAGTGTGTGTGTGTGCGCGCGTACAAGTATGAGTGTGTAGGGTATCTGTGTGTGCACCCAAGATCAGGCAGCATGATGAGTGATGAGGCTAAAGAGACAGTTCAGGGCCACAGACTTAGCTCATTTTTGAGGCAAGAAGTATGGATCTTATTTTGAATTCTACAGAGAGCCAGTAAAGTAATTGAGAAAGGGAAGGGACATCGTTTATGTGTTAGAAAATTAGCTCTGATTTCTTTGTGAATGATGGGGTAAAACAGACATGCTGTAGGCTTTTCCAGTGTGAAATGTAATTCCTAGTGTTCTTAGTTCTGTAAACTGAAATATTTGTATTTAAAAGTGTTGATTAAGCTTGGCTTCTCAAAACTGAAAACAAAACATATCAAAATCAAACCTGCTTGCACTGCACTAGTTTTGTTAGATGAATAAGAATTGTGTGACTTTCCTGGGGCTGCAATAACAGATGACCACAAACGGAGTCTGAAAACAACACAAGTTTGTTCCTCCACGGTTTGGAATCCAAGCGTTGATGAGACTCTGCTCCCACTGAAGGCCCTAGAGAAGAATCCTTCTGGCTTTGTCCTCCGTCTGGTGGTTTAATAACCCTTGCTGTGCTTGGGCTAGTAGGTACATTGCTCCAATTTCTGCCTCGGTAGTTACATGGTGTTCTTCCCTTTTTGTGTGTCTGTCTCCATATGGCTTTCTTGAAGGGCTCCAGTCATTGAAGTTAAGGCTCAACCTAATCCAGTATGACCTCATCTCAACTAATTACATCTGCAAAGACTCTGTTTCCAAATAAGATTACATTCTGAGGTTCTGGTGGACATGAATTTTGGAGTAGATATTAACCTACTCCAAATATTAAATCTCATTCATAAAACCGAGGTGAAAAATATTGAGTCAAATAAATGAACACTTTAAGGAGACAGTAAAAATAATCAAATTAATAATAGTCTGGGAATTTTTCATCCTTGGGATATTTCACTCCAAGTTGGTGGTGGTGGTGGTGGTGGGTGGAGGAAGGGGATTGTGCATGTGTGTGTGTGTGTGTGTGTGTGTGTGTGTGTGTGCACATTTCCTTTCAACATCCAAGGATATTTCTGATTCCAGAGTTGTGGTTTATGGCATAATATGTTGTTGTATGTTGCTGTAATTTACAGAGTGGATATTCACAGCCAAATTTTCTCAGGTTTGTGAACACAATTTTTCACAGCTACATTTTATGTCTCTTTCATCATAGCCTCATAAAGTGCAGCTGCAATTACCAAGTGAATTTTTATGGAAGCCACATTTGAGTATGCAATGTGTATGTGATCTTATATCATCTTGTCTGGAAAACACAGGAGAAATAGTTGTGCAAAAAGAATATGACCAACACGAGAGTCTAAAACTCTGAAAAAAAAAAAAAAAGAGCCTTACAGGATAGATGATGAATGTTCAGGAAACTGTAACTGTCAGTTAGGGAGTCGTTTCACTTTTAAGAGGCAACAGTGAAAAATTAATGAAACAAGGGCTCTTGTGAATGAAGCGCATTGATAGGAAAACCTACTCATTGCCCAAGCATTGAGTAACGGATATAATAGGATTTGGGTAGGCTCTAGGCTACAGTGAGGAAGGAAGCGTGTGCTGAGCTCTGGTGTCCAGCCCACTATGACCATCTCGCCAGGCTTCTCTCAACAGCAGGTTAACGTTTCTCTTTGAATCCCACGTTTGCTAGTGTCTAGAATTGATGCAAAAGTCCTGCTTGCTTCCCACTCTGCCTTTTAGTCACTTTTTCTTCCTGCTTCAAAAGCTCTTCCTCCCTTGAAGCTAGTGTTCTTTGGGTGACACCAGCCATGCAGAGTCTCTGGCTGTCTCCCTTTCTCACTGATTAGCTCTGATTTCCTTGTGAAATCTTTCCTTTCTCTTTGGACACCGCGGCGCGTAGCCAACAGCATGTCTTTCTGACTGGACTCCTGTCATGTTTCCAGGTGGTTTCATGAGCTGTGTGGATGACACAGTCAGTGTCTCAGCCCCTTTATCCTCCCAACTCCTCTCCTCCAGTGACCATAGTTTATTCGTGTGTACACCTCGTCACCCACTACATCTTGCCACTCTCAAATCAACCGCCATCAAAATCTAACGTCACCTCCCATCCTTTCAGCTCATGGTTCTCATACTGTTACTTGCACATCACACAAAGCGCTTTATCTAAGATTTATTTATCATAGTGAAATACTTGAAATGGTTCAGTAAATCATGAAATATCTATTTGGAACATTAAAATCTATTACTTGAAATGTGTAGTAATACAAAGGTGTGAAGAGCAACACAGTGTTACACTGTAAAATGATAGAAATCAGAATTGTATGTTGATGATGACTAATGAGTTTGCAGAAGAAAATCATGCAAAGGAAGCGTTGCAAAATATTGACAGTGTTTTTTGTTTTTTTTGTTTTTTCCTTTTTTTGAGATGAAGTCTTGCTCTGTCACCCAGGCTGGAGTGCAGTAGCACAATCTCAGCTTGTGTTGTATCCGATTTTTAGAGTACTTTATTCTATGTGGGTTGGAATAATTACAAAGTAGAATAAATAAAAATATTTGAATTCAACAACTATTTACTTCGGGACTACTGTTTCTGCACTCTCTGCGACTGCTGGTATTATAGACATGACTGAGAGTCACTTTTTTTTCTATGAAGCTCTCAGATAGAAAGATGGAAATATTATGTAAGTTAAAAGTATTTTATAAGACAAATTCAATTTCTCCTTGTTGTAAAGCATTAGCTCTGTTTAAGAAAGAGTAACTTTTGGAAGGCTGACATACACACCCACCTGTGTGTGCATGCATGTCATATGTATGCATATATGTATGTATGCATGCAGTGCTTCTGGATATATGTATGCATGTCTGTCTGTGTGTATTTTTCTCCATAATCAAAATTTGATTATTTAGTGAATAAAATGGAATGGCTTAAACTCTCTTTCAAAATGCATGGAAGTGATGTGGAATTGGGTACATGCCTCGAAGCTGAGACTGGCCACCTGATCTGGGCCCAATTTATTTGTGAAGAGCATTCATTGTAAATAGTGCCATTAACAAAGAAAATGCTCAGCAGATGTTTCCTGTTTGTGTAGCTGTTCCCTGACGATTACATGTCCAAATCCATCAAGCATCATACATAGCATCTGTAAGCTGGGGAGTGGGGGCTGACTCAGATTCTTCCCGGAGCCAGTAGAATCAGTTTTCTCAACGGTGTGGGGAAATTTGGAGGGAGGCTCAGAATACCTTACCTGTGTTCATTCCATAGGTCAAAAGCAAGCAAAATATTCTCACTTTAGGAACACTTTATATTGTTTACTGTGTGTTTATATTCATGCCCAAATAATAACCAGTCCATTGAGGGAAGTTCCCTATATTTTGGAACATTCATGTCAATAAATTGTGTAAGTATGTCTGTTAAGATAGTGATTTGGAGTATGATGTAAATAGTAGCCACAGTAAGAAAGTGAAGACAGACAAAAGGGTATGGAAATGAGAATCTATGAGAAAAAAAATAGAACCAAGAGAAGTCTGAAATTCATAATTTATTCTTTTCTAACCAGAAATATTAGTTACCTAGTTCCAATTAAATTGCATTTATTGTAAATATCTAAGTGTATCCTGGTTGCGGGGTGTGTGTGTGTGTATTGTCCATTCATTTATTCCGTAAACATTCATGGAACACCGTCTCTGCAAGGTTCACTTTTTAGCTGCTGAAGAGGCACAGATTAAGATAAGGCCTGGCTACTTCTATTTGTTGGAAAGTGAGGGAGCTGGCAGGAGAGAGAGGCCATGCAAATATACCTGCCCCACAGCCTCTAGGTGCAATAGAGGACAGCAGCGTGCGCGCACACACACACACTCACATACACAGACACACAATCTAATAAAAAGAAATAAAGGAAAAGAATAATGGTGACTGCTAGGTGAACTGCTTAAAAGTGTCCTCCCCAGTATGGAGATTCCTTAAATAACTAAAAGTAAATGTACCATTCGATCCAGCAATCCCACTACTGAGTATCCACACAAAGGAAAAGAAGTCATTATATGAAAAAGACACAGGCATATGCGTGTTTATAGCAGCACAATTCACAATTGCAAAAATATGGAACCAACCTAAGTGCCCATCAACCAACAAGTAGATAAAGAAAATGTGGCATATATACACCATGAAATACTACTCGGTCATTAAATAGAATGAAATAATGGCCTTTACAGCAGCTTGGAGGCAGCTGGAGGCCATTATTCTAAGTGAAATAACTCAGAAATGGAAAAATCTAATATTGTATGTCTCACTTGTAAGTGGGAGCTAAGCTATGAGGATGCAAAAACATAAGAATGATATGGTGGACTTTGGGGACTCACGGGAATGAGACGGAGGGAGGTGAGGGATCAACCATGACATGTTGGGTACAGGGTACACTGCTCAGGTGACAAGTGCACCAAAATCTCAGAAATCGTCACCAGAAGAATTTACCAATGCAACCCAAAACCACCTGGACCCCAACAACTATGGAAAGAAAATAAAAATTTAAATAAGTGGTTTCCTAAGAGAAAGAAAATAAATTCAGTATTGAGATAAAGTGGAGTCCTCAAAGTAGAGAAAGGCGTTGCTGGAGGAAGGACAGCACTGCCCAGGTGGAGAGTCACAGGGGGCGGTGGACCGCCTGGGGAAACACACACTTCCCCAGAGGGCGTAAGCTGAGTGTGAGAGGCCCTCGGGTGCACTGGCCCAGAGTGTAGATCCTAGGACCAGGCTGGCTGGGAGGGTGTCTTAGTTCCTCTACAATAATTCCTGTGAGCTGGGGCAATTGACTAAATTTTCTGTAGGCAAGATTGCTTTGCTTTCTTAACAAAAATGGTTATAATAGCATTCACCTCAAAGGCTTGTTGCGAGTTAGCTGAATTAACACATGAAAAACACGAAATCACGCTTGATGCAGTTTAGTTTCCTGTACTGGGACAGGGAACAATGAGAGATGAGAATTCAGGAGGAAGAATGGAGAGAACGAAGCCATGAAATACCTAGAATGCCATCCTAATTGCTTCCAATGTTTTCCTTTAAGTCATGGGGAATTATGGATGGATATTAGGAAGAGGAGCAATTTTACGGTTTTGAAAGATAACTGCATTATATTACTTAGGCTTGATACAGCCTTGATCAGGTATGTTCTTTTGGTTTTCAGCGAACAGCACAGCATTTAAAAGTTGATGAGGTTTTCATTGCCATGGCTCGATCTGTGATTGCCCGTGTTAGCTTTCTTGGCATTGTGCTAGATGATCTCTGAGTTCTCCACGTTTAAAGATTCTGTGAGCAGGAGTAATGCCATTTGGAGAACAAAACAGCAATAGGATTTCCTCATTGGAATGTCACTCAGTTTCATAATTTTCCTGATGCTTTACATTTTCCGTTTGTTATTCTGCTTTGTGGTAGGTGTGACTTTTTATAATGGTGGCCTCAGGGAAGTGTGATATTTAAGTACCTGGATAGGAAGCTAGACTGTGTGCAAATCTAGCTCCACCAACCAAAAGCTGTGTGATTGTGGGCAGGTTCCCAAGCCTCTTGGTGCCCCCTGTCCCCATCTCTGATGTGAGGGTCATAACCATGTCTGTGCCAGCTGTTGACTGTGAGCATTTCTTGACTTAATGTGCAGTTAGCACGGTGTCTGTGCACAGAGCACCACATCGGCGTCAGCCCTGAAGATCATCACTGTGTGGCAACTGTGGCTCAAGGGCTGAGAACGTTGTGATGTTCACTCAGCCATATGTGCCCATTCTAGAACTTGAATTCAGACCCAATTCCAAAGCCCATGCTTCTTCTGTCTTTCTGCACTCAAATATGTGGAACGTAGTCATGAAGCCAATTGAAACCCACTGCTTTTCTGCTTCCCAATGACTTGATCAAATAAAAGAGTTAAATGGTGACATGAGGGAGAATTACGTAAAGTGGGAAGGCGAACTGTGTAATTGTAGAAATGGTTGGATTCTGCAATGGGATGCTGCACGTTATTTTTACCCTGGTGGTTTGTAAGAGTAAGATAAATATCTGCCTGTGGTTGTTTTAAGAGGAGAATAAGAAAAATCTAATTTCCTACATTGGGTGAGATGGGTGTAATAGAAGTATCAGATTGATAAGTTTAATAGCTGATGGCTATAATTTTCCAGCACAATAAGCTGAAGTAGCCCAGATTTAAATATATATATATATATATATATTGAAGGTAGAGAAACAAACAGTATTTTCTACTGATGTAGAGGGAAAATTTATTAGATCCCCAAAGCATAATAATACATTTTTTGTGAGGTGGAGTCTTGCTGTGTTGGCCAGGCTGGAGTGCAGTGGTGCAATCTTGGCTCACTTCAACCTCCACCTCCTGGGTTCAAGCAGTTCTCCTGCCTCAGCCTCCCAAGTAGCTGGGATTACAGGCACACGCCACCACACCCAGCTAACTGTTTTGTATTTTTAGTAGAGACTGGGTTTCACCATGTGAGACAGGCTGGTTTTGAACCCCTGACCTCAAGAGATCCACCTGCCTCGGTCTCTCAAAGTGCTGAGATTACAGGTGTGAGCCACCACACCTGGCCAATAATACATTATTTTAAGGTGACAGAGCAAGACCCTGACTCTAAGAAAAAAAAGTGAATAAATAAAAAAAATTTCGTTAGAGTAATAATCAAAATGATTGAAAGAAAATCTTAAATATCAAAGTACAAAACCAACAATCTTTACGTAGCTTTGTTTTTTCTTGCTCACTTCTTCCACTTCCAGCCCAACACACACACACACACGACATATGCACACACACATACATGCATACACACAAGCATATATATGCATGCATGCACACACATTCACACACTCACACATGCATGCACACAAGCATATATATGCATGCATACACATACATTCACACACTCACACATGCATACACACAAGCATATATATGCATGCATACACACATACACAGAGTCATACACACACTTACTGGTCTCGGGAACATGAACAATTGATAAAGAACTCTTAGACTCAAGCCAATAATTATCACCAGTAAGCTAATTTTTTTTTTCCCCTAATTAAAGGCTTGAAGCTCAGGAGGACCAAAACAAATGCAACAAATGTGCTGGGAAGACTAAATGCTCATCAGTACTTTGCATGTCAAAGGCTCTGAATCTGGCTAAATGAACTTCAGGTTTTTATGAGACAGAGGCAGATGAAGCCGCACATTTGCCACAAAGTGAATGTCTTCATTTTGAAAGCTTCGAAGGGGGAATATTAGGTGCTTTAAAAACTTCTTTGTTCTCTTCTAAGAAAATAATTATGGCACAATTTATCCTAATTCAGATTTTAAGCCTTGATTAGAGATGTACAATCTTACCTTCAAATAAAATCTGTAATTTTCTGCAGTGCCTGCATTCATTCACTCATTCTTCTTTTTAAATTACAGCAAATTGCTCCAATTTTAGTTTCTTGTTGTGTGCATTTAGGCCACTCAGAAGGCAGCCTGCTCCTTCACCTATGCACACCGCACAGTCACTGACAGACAATGTCATTTTAATTTAGAGTGGGGAATTCTCTCATGTGGCATGGACGTTTGTCACAAGAACGCCCTGTTGCCCTAAAGAAGGAGATGGAAAAGTAGTCGTCTCACATAAGCTTCCAGCTGTCAGTTCTAGATTCTCAGGATTTGCCTGTGGCTTTCTAGAGATCTTCCTTGTTCTACTCTGCTTTGTATCAGTTTCTTATTCAACAATACTTTCTTTATTTGATTCAAGTCAACACATGTTTGAGTGCCTATGAAGAGTAGGTCCTGTTTTCGGTGCTTGGAAAGGAGACAGGTTACGGTGGACAGACGGACAGAGATGATGCTACCTGCTCTCATCATGGAATGTCCAGGAGAGGGTTGGCATGTTGAGAGAACATCTGCTCCTGGCCCTGGAATGAGGGTGCTCACCTATTTGTCGTAAGCAATTCTTGGGCTATAACACTCGCCTTATTGTGCCCATGAGGAAGTGGGCTCGGTAGTTGTTGATGAGTGACAGACCTGGAATCTGAACTCAGAACTTTGAACCGACTTCACTGAAGGAAGGCTAATTTAGGAAAGTATTAAAATAGTAATCAGTAGTGGAGGTGAAACTAGACCTAGGCTTTTCTCATTTAAAACTGTACTGAGTTTCTCGTTGTGTTACTTTTCTGCAACAGGCTCAGACGGATGGTCAAAAGTCATTATTTCTTTGTTATTGTAGTTGTCTATATATAGATGAAAGAATTTACATATTTCAGAGATGACAACCTTGTTCAGTTTTACAAGCAAGATGGTCCAATAGATACTTTTTGACCTCACAAGGTTGATTACTTTATATATTATATATATATAATTTGTTACATATATTATTGATAGGTTTATGTGGTCCAAAATTCCTAAAATGTAAAATTGTAAATAATAAAGATTCTCTCTCCTTCCATATTTGTCTCCTGTGGCCACTCAATTTTCCTTCTTCCCCAAACACCTCCATTTCAGACACGTCTTGGGCACCCCCTGAGATATATGCATATTTGAAGAAATAAGCATATATGATTTGCCCACTTTTAATCAAAGAGTAGAATCATATACACATTGTTTTGAGCTAAGCTTATTTCACTTAGGAGTAGACCTTGGCCATCATTTAATATTAGGAAAGAAATAGCTTCCTCAGCCTTTCTTTTGTTGCCTCATAGTTTTCCATTGTGTAGATTTACCATAATGTAACTCAATGAGCACATACTGCAGGTATCTAACTCATTTAACGATCTTTTACTGTCAGGAAAATGATGCAATAAATGGCATTTCACATATTTCATTTCATCTGTGTGCCAATATATACCTAGGAGAAGTTTCCAAAAGTGCAATTGATGGGGTTAATTGTATTTTCATATTGATATAAATTACTAAATTACTCTCTACAGAGATTATGCCAAGCTGCCTCCCATGAGCCCAGTGTGGCATTGCAAAGCTTTCGCACACCCTAAGAAACACATTCCATTAAGCTGCATGTTCTTTAGCAATTTAAGAGACAGAAATGCCATTTCAGTAGTTTCAATATGATTTTCTTTTATTATGAGAGTTGAAACAACTCTTTGTATAGTAAAAGCCGTTTGGTTTTTCTTTTTGAACTGTTATGTTTTTGTCCATATTTCTATAATTTGTTGACATTTTTCTTCTTAGTTTTTAAAAGTTCCATACATATTAAAGACATTCATTTTTTGGAACTATTCTCCTACTTCTTTTGCAGTTTTGTTGTTTTCCTTTGGCTGTAATTACTTACTTAGTAATTGTTCTTTATGAAATTAACGGTCTTTCATGGCTTCTAAATTTTGTGTCACACTTAGAAAGACTTGCTAAACCATGCTATTATACCGAAATCCTGCCATGGATTCTTCTAAATATATTTGTAGTTTGAATCTTTTGCCTTTAAATGTTGGATTCATTTGGAATTTAATAAGTTGGGGCACAGGAATTTGGTTCATTTATTTTTTCCTAGATTGCTACGTTATTGACTTGAAACTTTTATTCTTTCTTAAACAACCTTTCTTAAATAATTCTTTCTTAAATACTTTTTTTAAAAGGTATATTTGAAATGTATATAATTTTCCCCAATAATTTGCTAGGACACCCTTGTCATATACTAAATTCTGTTGTCTGAATTTATTTCTGAAATTTCTACCTTTTTACATTGATTTGGCCAATTCAAATGCCACTAAAACAGTGATTTATTTATCATAGCTTTATGATATGTTTGATAGCAGATAGCACTATGTCTTAATCTGATCAAACTGTTATAACAAAATACCATAGAGCAGGTGGCTTAAACAACAGACATTTATTTCTTATCATTTTGGAGGTTGGGAGTCCAAGATCAAGGTGCTGGCTGATTTGAATTCTGGTGAGAGCTCTCCTTCTGGCTTAGAGATGGCCGCCTTCTCACCTTCCTGCTATGTCCTCGTGTGGTAGAGAGAGAGAGAGAGAGAGAATGAGCACATTCCAGTCTCTTCCTTTTCTTTGTTTTAATAAGATCACTCATCTTATAACAGGGGCTCTGCTCTTATGTCTTCATCTAAACCTCATCACCTCCTCCCAAAGTTCTCACTTCCTAATACTATTCCTCTATGTGGTTAGGGCTTCAACATATGAACTTTGGAGGATATGAACATTCAATTCATAACAGAATACTTTTAATATGTTTTAAAAGCTTTACTAATTTCTTTCTTTCTTTTTCTTTTTCTTTTTTTTTTTTTTTTTTATGTGGAGTCTTTCTCTGTCACCCAGGTTGGAGTGTAGTGGTGCGATCTCAGCTCACAGCAACCTCCACCTCCTGGGTTCAAGTGATTCCCCTGCCTCTGCCTCCCCAGCAGCTGGGATTACATGGGCCTGCCACCATGCCTGGATTTTTTTTTTTAGTAGAGATGGAGTTCTGCCATGTTGGCCAGGTTATTCTCGAACTCCTGATGTCAGATGATTCACCTGCCTTGGCCTCCCAAAGTGCTGGTATTACAGGCATGAGCCACCAAGCCCAGTCAGCTTCACTGCTTTCTGGTTTTTTTTTATTATTATTATTTATTCAGCATTACTTTTGTCTTTGCCAATTCCTTTCATGTGTATTAGCCTACATCTTGAATTGGATGTATATTGAATTAATTTATATTCCTTGTAATTTTATAAATGTTTGCTTTTAAGGTTATACATTTTCCATGGGGCATAGTTTTATCTGTCTCTCAGATATATTAAAATATACAGTGTTTAGTATGATTACATTTCAGGTATGCTTACAAATGCAACGGGAATTTCTTTCTGACTTAGGAGTATTTCTCCACACCCAGAGTCAAGTACATTGTTGGTTCTTGTACTTGTCATTAACTATTGGTTTTAATGCATTGTAATCAGAGCATTTGAGACAGAAACACATTTTAACTCTTTGGCATGTAGTAAGATGTATATATGTGCTGTCTTTGTGGCTATATTTGTGTCCATTTTTGTGACTGGTGTATGTTACTTTAAATAAACATTTTATCTGTTTTAGGATACAGGTTTTGGTATATCTGTTGGGTTTAACTTTTATTTGGATCTTCCACACTTTTGTTGACCAAAAAAAAACTGATATAAATAGAAATCTCTATCTTCTAGTGTGTTTCCAGTTCTCTTTTTATCTCCTGTATTTTTGTAAAATACATATTAATTTTAAATGTATTGTTGCACGAACACTCATAGTGTTATAACTCTATTGGGAACTGTAGCCTTCACTTAATAAAGAAAATATTTATTCTTATTTACGATTTATATATTATATATTTTGGGTCTGCATTGAAAGCTATTTGACAGTAACATAATCTGCTTCATTTTATTTGAATTTTCCTTATGTTTCCCTATTTTTTACACTTTCAAATATTTATAATTACTTGCTTTCATAGTATTTAACAAATGGAGAAAATAGTGCAGTTTTGCTTAGTGATATAATCTGGAGGATTTTTTTTTTTTTTTTTTTTTTTGTATTTTGTTATAGATGCATTTAGCCTGTTAATACTTATTACTCTGGCTGAACATAAAAGGTTTTAATTCTGTCATTATTTTATATTGTACTTTCTGCCTTTAAAGATTTAAATAATTTTTTCTCACCTTTGACATTGTCAAGGAATATAAATTGTTCTCTGGTATGTAACAATAATGTCTATAATTTATTTTATTCTTATTCCTACAGTTAAATATTCAATATTCAGAGCCATTTTTAACACTTTATTAGTTGAAATCTGTTCTCTAATGGTCCTTGAGAAGAACTAATGGTAACAATAACTCTGTTCTTAAATATTTAAAGTAGTTTGTCACCACTTAATTGAACAAGAATAAAACTGAGTAAAAGTTCTGGGACCACACATTACTTTCTTAAGAAATCCTTTCTTGTTTCTACATCATCTTCCAGCATTAAAAATTGTAGATAATAAAATCTGACGTAAGTTTTCCTTTATAAGTGACTTGCTATTTTTCCAGACTACTTAAAGTAATTTTAATTTTCAACAACTTTATTAGCTTATATTTCAGGATAGGCTGGTTTTGTTCTCTATAACAGTGGTCTCCAAACCTCTTGGTACCAAGGGCTGGTTTTCTGGAATACAATTTCTCCGTGACCCGGGAGACAATGGAGGGGGTTGGTTTCAGGACGACTCAAGTTCATTAAACGCATTGTGTGTTTTATTTCTATTACTATTATACCGTCACTAATATGTAACTAAATAGTTATACAACTCAGTATAATGTAGAATCAGTAGGAGCCTTGAGCTTGTTTTCTTGCAATTAGATTATGCTATCTAGGAATGATGGGAGACAGTGACAGATCATCAGGCATTAGATTCTCATAAGGAGCATGCAACCTAGATCCCTCACATGAACAGTTCACAATAGGGTTTGTGCTCCTATGAGAATCTAATATCACTGCTGATCTGACAGGAGGTGAAGCTCAGGCATTAATGTGAGTAATGGGGAGAAGCTGTAAATACAGATGAATCTTCACTTGCTCATCCTGCATTTACCTCTTGCTGTACGTGCAGCCCAGTTCCTAACAGGTGATGGACTAGTATCAGTCCATGGCATGGGGGCTGGGGATCCCTGCTGCATAAAAAACATAACATTGAGTCTTTTAATATCAAGAATGTTAATTCCTTAACCACTTCCTGCTTCAGAGACTACAGTCATGCATGTCTTCTAAAACTTTTTTATTTTCTTTCTAATCTCACACTGAACAAACATAGTTGCAACAGATCACATAGAGCTATTGAAATTTACTATTAAATTAATTAAAATTAAATTCTCTATTGAAATAGCCACTTTCCTTTTTCACTGCATATATTTAAGGTGCACAGTGTGATATTTTGATATACATATTAAAACAGCTACTATAGTCAAGTAAGTTAACATATCCATTATCTAACACAGTTACACTTTGTGTGTGAGCTTCGAGCACCTAAAATCTACTTCTTAGCAAATTTCCAGAATGCAACACAATATTATAACTATCATATAATGTGCAGGTTATACATGGGATTGCTAGACCTAGTCATCCTAAACAGCTGCAACTCTGTGCTCTTTGAACATCTTTCCATGTTCCCCCCTTCACTGACTATGGTAGCCACAATTTCATTCTCTGTTTTTACATAATCTACTTTCTTTTTTAGTTTCCACATGTAAATGAGATCACGTGGTATTGTTTTTGTTCCATGACTGGCTAACTTTATTTAGCATAATAAAAATCCATCCATGTTGTTGCAAATGGTAGGATTTCGATGATTTATAAGGTTGATCAATACTGATTTTGTGATCAGTAGCTCCATGTGGCTGGAAGGTACCATGTTGGATGGTGGAGCCATGGAACGTTCCATCATTACTGTGCACTCTGGAGATTACTGACAATTCTTTTCAAAGCTTTTTTTTAAAATATATATTCACGCTTCATTTCTTCTTGCTTTATTGTGTCTACTCTCCACGTCTATTGTTATATTTTCAACAGAGTGAATTACGTATCAGAAGATTTGAACACTTAAGTGAAAAATATTTACTTGAGAATGAGAATAAAATATTCAAAGTAGTTGCAGAAAAAATAACTCTGTTTAGGGGCTCTTGAAGGAAAATGTACATCTGTGATAATGTCTTATTTGTATCTCTCAGATTTCTGTCTTTTGAAGAAAGACATGCCCAAGGTTGTCTCAAAGAAAATTATGAAGTGATTTATGTTTGTCCCCGGGGTCCCCAGCTGTTCCTTTTTGTGTGTCTTTCTTCAAATTACACATGGCTCGCCGTTTCCCTATGGCTTCTCTCCCTCTCTTATTTCCTCTTAGTATTAGGTTAAGATTTTATATCAGTCATCTGCATCTTAGTATGAGTGAGTGGGAACAATTTTTATTCTAAATTTGTTCTACACATGGAAAATAAATGGCTTTGCTTATTGAGAAATGAGGAAGCGAGGAGGAGGGTGAATATCATTCATGAGGCCAAAGAACCTTCTCACTATGCAGCATCAAACATATTAAAACCTCAGTAACAAAACACAGTGGGAGATGGTGGTAATAACTTAGAATCTGAGCATTCACTCAAGAGTTGAAGAAGGAAAAGGAATCAGTCACAGCAAGCTTTACTTGGCCTCTACTTGTTACATAGTCATTGTGGGCCAGACCCTGAGTAGAGGTGAAAAGATGACTAAATTTGTCTCTGTGTTTAAAGAACTCACAGTCGTTTGGAAACCTAACCATTGACATAAGACTCTGTTCCCTAAGGTTTTTCTTAAGTTTTGATCAGGTTACAGAAAAGTAGTGCTTAAGCATCTCTTCATGACCATGAAGCTTGAATTCTGGAAGTTTAGAAGGAATCCACAGCCTTTCACTTTTGGCATAGACATCCTGAGAACCTTTCCCATCTTGTTCTAAGCCACCAGAGAGTTGTGTGAAATTGTAGCATCTTTCTTCTATTCTATGATATAGTTTATATATTAAAACCAATTATTCCTATGAGACTCTCATTTCTTGGAAAATTTATAATGAATTTCAAGGAGTTACAAGATTTCTTGGAGATGGCAAGCTGTCTTGTGTTCCTGGGAAATAATCAGAGTGTTTAAATCAAAGAGAAATCATCCTCTCAGTGCTGGCTTTTATAACTCGGCCTGTTCTCCAGCATGGCAGGGAGATGGATGATCTTCAGAATATGGAGGTGAATTATGTATTTCTCCTTGAGTGACTAAATGTCGTGCTTATTGTGTTAATGATAACAGCTTATATTTATAGGAAGCAAATGATAAATGTTTATGACTCATTTTATATCTACAGTTGTCTGTTGGTGTTCATGGTGGCTTGCTTTCAGGAACCTTCCCCTTAAATACCAAAGTGTGTGGAAGCTCAGGTCCTTTATATAAAATGGCCCCATGTTTACATGTAATACACACACATATTCCTGTATACTTGAAATCTAGATTGCTTATAATACCTAATATAATGTAAATGTTATGCACTGTTGTTATACTATATTGTTTTCATTTGTACTTTTTGGTTGTGTTTTTAAATATTTTTGATCTGTGATTGGTTGAATCTATGGAAGAAGAAACTGTGGATATGGAGAGTTGATTCTATTTTTCACCATACTACAATATATATTGTCTAACTGGTATCGTCTGAATGTTCATGTCCCCCAAAACTCCTATGTTGAAATCCTAACTTCCAAGATGATGGTATTAAGCTTTGGGAAGGTGCTTAGGTCATGAGGGTGGAGCCCTCACGAATGAGATTAGTGACCCAATAGAAGAGGTCCCAGATGGCTCTCTTGCCCGTTCAGCCATGTAAGATTACAGACAGAAGACAGCCGTCAGTGAACCAGGAAGAGAGTCCTCAACAGAACTCCTTGTTCTTGGACTTCCAGAATTGTGAGGAATAGCTATCTGCTGTTTGTAAGCCACCCAGCCTGAATAGACTGACTCTAACATTATTTAATAGACAAACTGATGCTCAAGGAAATCAAATGACTTATCTAAGGTCACTCAATTTTTATGTAAACCACCTCTCTGGATCCCCAATTCATATCCTTGTATTCATACTCTATAATCTTTGATGTTTCATTGGAGGCTTTCAGGCCGCAAACTTTTCCTGAGTGTTGTTTCTTCAAAAAGAGTCGACACCCCCCAGGATAGTAAGATCACCTCCCACTTCCCCTTCCAGTATATTGTCCGTGGTCAAAGATGTTGTGAAAAGCAAATTAAAATGAAGTCCAGTCCCACCCCTGCCGTTCTCTGTGTGAACCCGTGTGCATGGCTTCACTTCCTGGAGCATCTGCCTGCATGTGTAAAGTGAGGGCGTTGGTGCCCTGTGCTCTGAGCACTCTGTATGTCAGTAACACTGTGTTACTCCATTCTACAAGGCCATGTTCTATGAGATGGAATCATCTGTATAAAAGGCTTGCCCCTGTGGGAAGAAGTTCCCAGGCACTAGGAGGAGCTTTCAATGACCTGGAGAGCTAGAATCTAAGAAGCCAAGAAGAGAATTGTTTTAGGGCATGGGTTCATTTGGGTACTTCTCTATTTATACTGTAAGCTCCCCAAAGTGACTTCCGCTCTAAATTCTGTGATATTTATATCATAATTTTTCATTTGCATTATGTCCCTTGTTAGCATTATTTGAGTGATAGTTTTTAAATAAATATAAACATACACCTTTGTTTCCCCAGCATCTGTCGTAGCTATGTAAGTTCAGCAACTTAAGCCTGATTTAATAGAAGCATCAATGCCAACATTCCAAATGCTGATAGAACTTAAGGTGTCTGATTTTATCAATATAGTACTTACCCTTAAAGAGATTGTAGTATGATGGCAGAGACAAACATTGATACAATTTACCATGACACAGGTAGTAAGTGAAATATTAGCAACAGGCACCAAGTGTTTAGGGCACATAAAGGACACAGTCCTGAGCCCATCCCACGTCCCAGAGTGTAGCATTATCTGGAAGGTTGTCTTTAAGCTCCATTTTCACATCCACATTTTGCGTATCTTTTTGTTTTCTCTGACCTATTGTCATTGCTTCATACCCCGTTGCCTTCTCTGTGCTCTGCACTGAGCGCAATGCGCCTCCTCCTGCTGCTGTCTATGCTCGTTAGCCGTGACACCCAGATGTGACTCCAGAGACTCCCCGTCCCAAGTCTGCACCAATGCTCTGGAGCCCCCACTCCTTGAGAGCGGAAGTACTCTGAAAATAGGGCTTGAAACATTGTCTCTAGAACCAGCGTCTCTGGCATCCCCTCTTACCAGCTCTGCAACAAAGAGCAAGATAATTGTCTATGGCTCAGTTTCTTCATCTGTGCGAACGATGCTTACTTCTTAGAATTAATATGCAGATCAAATGTACTATATGTGTGAAGAGTCAGAGCAACACCTCGCACTTAGTGACTACCGTGTACATGTATAGCTCTACACTATCTTTTCTGTGGAGAGAAAAGACCAGAAGAAAATATTGGACCCTGAGGAATGCCAATATGTAAAGAAGAGCAGTGACAAAGAACCCAAAAGATGGCCCACACAGAGAGGGAATCGTTAAAACAGAGAAGAGAATGACGCATTTTGGGGAGAAGGAAGAAAATGTTTTTACAAAGCTGGCACACGCTGCAGAGATCAATAAGGCAAAGACTGAAAATAGACCATTGTGAAGGGGTAAAGAAGACATCGGTGGTCACGGCAAGAAGAGCTCAGGCCATGTGCTGGAAGGAGAAGTCACGTTGCTTTCATTTGTGGAGAACCTGAGGTGTGGATTTATAATGTGTGCCTGAAGTTTGAATTGGAAAGGATGGCGAGAAGATGGTTAAGAGTGAAAAGGGAATAAATATCAGGACAGGGATGTTGATGATTAGAGACTAAAGAGAATGAACATGTGGTGTAGCTGAGTTTGGAGAGACAGTGGAATAAGGTATTAGTCTAGTCTTCGTTTTGCCTGCTTCTTAAACTGGTCATGATGAAAAGCATCTGGTTTGGACTAAAAATCTGCACATGGGAAGTCTAAATCCACACATTCCTAGCAGTCAGATCCAGCGCCCATCAGTTCATTTATTCATATCCTTATTTAAAACTATTTCTGAGTGCCTACTCTGTGACAGAGGTTGTTCCATGTAGCACAGATACATCAGTAAACAAAAACTTACATTCAGAGTATCTTTTTGTTTGCGCATTTAAACAAATTTCTGAGTGCCTACTCTGTGACAGACACTGTTCCATGTAGTAGAGATACATCAGTAAACAAAAAGCAAAGCAAAGGAAACCTCTCTGGCTATCCCAGGGATTAGTGATATCAAACTAAGCAAAGTTCCCTAACTAATAGAATAATCAGACCCATTTTGCAAAGTTTTGTTTCAGTATGGGAAGTGCTTTGATTATGTAAGTACCAGGTGCTTCATTAGACATTTTGTTATCAGAAAAGAAAAGAAGAAGAAAAGAAAATAGAGGTATTTACTTGCCTACTTCCCTCCCAGGGTGGTTATAAAGGTCACTAAAAAGGGATTTCTTTATAAATGATAAAAGACTAAGTAATGGTAGAAAGTTTTGTTTTATGGTAACAACAACCGTCATGAGAAGCGGGTCATATTCCAATACCAGCTGCTTATTATGCAAAGTAGTATAGTGGAAAGAAGACTGAATTAGACACTGGAACTACATTTTCAGAATGAGCTCTTCCCACGGAAGCTGCATGGACTTGGTTTTACTGGGTATTTGTCATTGCCTCGGCATCCAGCATCAGAAACTTCTCCTTGTGTTTAAGGGAGTCCCTTCTGCATGGGTGACAATGAGAGACAGACACGTAGAGAAGAAGGTCACAGGTTCTCCTCCTTCCTCTGCCCTGAGACGGCGTTCAGTGTCACGGTTCACTGTAGTGGTGGAGGTAGCAATTGCCTTGAGGTCATGGTCCTGCTACGTACGCTTCAGGGGTGCCCTCTGTGGGGCAGGAGGTGGGCATCTGCTTCCCATGGTCATCTGGCTTGGGGTGTGGTTAGGGGTTTGATTCTTAATGCATAACCTTGAGACTGCTGGTTTGGGCCACCTGACAGTTCTGTGATGGACTGATGTCCCTTCAATCAACTTATTCTCTGCTTAAACCAGCCATAGTCAGTGTCTATTGCAGGATTTTTTGTTTGTTTGTTTTTAAGAAAGAAAGCAAAATAAACCTTGACTGAAACAGTTGGATAAATTATCATCCGCTCTGAGCCACATCTTGTAAACTGGGGATCATAAAAGTAACATCTTTGTCTTGTCGTAGGGCTCAAAAGATGCCATTTGATGAATGAGCCTTTAATATTCTAAGTTGCTGTGTTAATGCAAGGGAGGTTTTGGGGTTTCGTTTTGTTGGTTTGTTTTCCGGGGATGCTGCTGTTGCTTGTGTGTTGTGCGAACTCTGTCTTTTCCTTCGTCCTGTCGCGCTTTCCAGCGAGGCTCTCAATCGTGGCTGAGGCAGCGCGTGGGATGACAACGAGGTCCCGTAAAATGAGGGCTCTGCTCAACAGCTGCATCAAGTTGCTGAAGTTTCCCAGGAGAAATTCTACATTTGGCTGCTCATCCAAATCTTGTCTCAATACTCTAAGCTGGGAAAGAAATTAGAAACCTTTGTTGTGGGAGTCCCTGGGGGCGCTGGAAGACAGAGGCACAGAAGTGTGTGTGAGAAAGATAAGAGAAAGAGAACAGGAGCCACTGTCCCATTTACTGAGCACTTACTATATTCCAGGCACTGAGGTGGACATTTCCTACACATGATTTTATTTAATGCTCCACTGGACTGAAAGTTCCCAGGAGAAGGGACTTGACATTTTGCCCATTGTCTCAATCCTAGCAACTAGCCCAAGGTTCGTCAGAGAATCAGATCCCAAGTACTTGAATGAGTAAATAATCAACTGAATAAATAAATAAGCAGCATTTATTTTGTGGTTGGGGTTCCAGTCTCTAAGCTGCAGAGGATTGAAAGACAAAGTAACTCTTCCAAGACCACAAGATAAAAAGGACTTAGCTGGATTGGAACCAAGGCTGGCCTACCAGGAAAGTCTGCATCTTTTTGCACTACCCCTGCGGTATCAATCCAAAGAGATACAGGAGGAAAAGCTCAATGTGAAAGATAAGGAGGAAATAAAGAAGTATCAACTTAAGACACAAAATAAATGTGCAGATTGAAGGACGTGACTGCAGACAGGGCTCTCCTCCGGACGTGAGGTGCTAAGTGGAGGGTGAGACGTGAGTGACACACCAGGGGCCTCCCTCCCTGACCCAGTTCTCTTCCATCATGGCCCAGCACCACCTGATTTGATTTCTTTGCTGCTCTTCTGCCTCCTTCGGGGACATTTCACGCATTTATGCTTCTCTGTGAAAAAGTTTCTCCCAGCATTTGTGGTATGAGTTTATTTTTCTTCCTGCCTAATAATTCCTGCTTGATTATTTTATCTCATCTGGGTAGAGGCAAGATGATTGAATACATATTTAGAGCACTTAGTAATTTGCATAATTCAATTAGATGCCCTCTTGAGCTGCTTCAGGACTGTTTACTTTTGCTGTAACTTAGTTTACGCATTCCAGGAGAGTGTGCTTCTGACCTGTGTCTCAGACGGAGCCCTGTGGGCACCATCATCCAGCAGAACAAATCCCAGGCCCCAGAGATCCTCACAGTCAGGGTCTCTCAGGTCTGGTGACTGTGAGGACATGTCAAGGATGCTTCAGTGAGGATAACACAATTTGCAAAGGTGTGACGTTGTGCAAAAGCCATTGCTGTTCAGAAAAGATGAGGAATCTGGGTGGCTGATGTATACGACAGGAGATGAATATGCATTGGTAAGATTGAGAACTAAGAAAATCCATGATTCTGGAGTAGTAGTTAGGGCCACAAGGAGAGGGGCCTTAAAGATAAACAAATATGCTTTAGAGGAAAGAAACTTTGTTTCACAAGCATAAAGGAAGGATGAAGAAAACTGAAGGTAGGAAAAGTAGAAAGAATGCTGTGGCAAAAGTGTCTATAAGCCAATCAGATGCTAGGAAAAGCAAATCAAGATCTGATTGGAAATGAGTACATACCACTGTTGATGTTATTGTATGTTTATTAGGATTGTTATTAATTGCTATTTTTGTTGAACATCTACATGGAAGTGACACACTTTACTTCTACTCAAAGCCCATTGGCTGAATCTGGACACCGAAACCACCTGCCTTCATGGGAGTGCGGAGGCTGTGGATGGCACATGGGTCTGTGGTGATGGATAAAGAACTCTACAGCAGTAGAAGTGTTCATTTGCATTCCAACAGATGAACACATGGAATCAGACAGGCCAGGAATGCATTTTTAATAAAAGACATTTAGTTCTGAAAGATATTAACTGTATTGAGATATCATATGAGATTGTTTCACAAAATATCATCTGTTTTTAAAGTGATGCCTATTGAAAAATATTGTTATGCACAGGCAGAGCATTCGGCTAATATACAGCTTACTCCTGCTAAATAGAGGGGCTAGTGCAGCTCAATAGTAACATATATGTCATTAATTCCTTGTAGTGTACAATTCCAAGGAGAATCCTATGAATATCACATTTATTTGTCTAGTTTACATAAATACCTTTAGCCGTCATGATTTTAGATGAATATGTCATTGATAAAAATTACAGAAATCATATACTTGGCATATGCATGGGTCATACTGTCAAAAACAAATATCGGTTCAAAAATGTGTGGAATACAAGAACTACGAAAATTTTAGTACTGAAAACTTTAGTTCATAGGAAAGAGAATTTGCTTCATTATTTTCGTAAGGTGTCGTGTTGTAGTGAAATTAGCATGGGATTTGAAATTATAAGTCCTGGGTTTAAATCTAAGCTTTTTCCGCTAACATAAAATATGAAGAATTTGAATTAATCTCTTTGAAATTCAGTTTTTTTGACTCATAAATTGAGATAATAGTCTCTGCCTTATTCTCTTACCTTTAGATTAAATCTGACTTCATCCAGACCTGAGCAGGACAGTCACCAGCATGTAGAGGGGGTCCCCGTTGTGTGAAATTCATCATGATAGGCACTTCCTATGAGCTCCTTGGGATAATGTATGCACACCCCTGCAACGTAGTAGCATCTCTTCACACTTGAGGAAGCACAAGACTCTAGGAGTTTGAACTCTTGATGAAGGTCACGGTTTATAACTGGCAAAGTTGGAAACCGAATCCATATCCCCCTATTCCAAAGCCTCTCTTCTTCTGACTGCACAGAATCACTCCTGATTTGGATCCACAGGAGGCAGTGTTGTCTCTCCTGAAATAATGTATGGTTCATATTTTGGGATGCTAATTAGGTTAGCATTAATTAGTTATTTCTGTATTTAAAAAATTGATATCATTTCAAGAATAATGTAAAGATCTCTTGCTTTCCTTTTATAAAATTCTGTTCAACCTTTGAAGCAAATATTAACCATCTAGACATAGACATCTGGAAGACTCAAGATCATTTTTTTTTTTCGTTTTAAGAAAGTTTTCACTTTTTCACCATAATTAACCAATGCTGAGAGAGGATCCACTTCTCTACCAGAGTTAAATGAAAGATCCACGAGGCAAGCTGGACAATAAAAGTAGGTGAGGTCATTGTGACCATAGTCTCACACCAATTTTTTGAGCCCTTTTGGGAAATGTTCTCAGTCAGCTGAGAGCCAGTAATGCCCCCTTTACTGAGAATTACTCAGACATATGGCACAATGTGGAAACATGGAGAGACAGAACAGTTAGCAGTTGCTGCTGTACTGTTGGCTTATTTCCACTTTACGGCTTCGTATGAAGCTAAAATATCATGCTGGGGACATATGCTTACCGGCTCTGCACTTACTGCCTGCAGCTATAAACTCCTGTATTCTAATGGTAATTCTACAATCTGTTCTTTGACAGCTGAGGGGGCCAGATGATATGCTTGCTACTGACAGGGACATCACTTTCATGAAACATTGACTTCTCTGCACCTGAACGTTGGAGTAATCATAGACAGAGTCGACACCCCATGAAACAGAGTCAGACTGAGGATTCAGGGAATAAAATAGCCAACTGCCCTCCAAAATAAATTCTTTTTATACCCAGCAGAGCTATGTTAACAGGCATTTTCTTGCAGGGGTAGAGCTCTCTAAATTCAGGACTGAGTGCTTCAGAAATGTTTTTTCTCTTCCTTGTTAGTGGTCCTGGAGGAAATCATGCTTGGAAACCTATGTTTGTGGAAAGCCCATGTTGTACCTTCTCTGCTTGCTGGGCTGGCTCTAAGCTCAGTAGGTGGTAATGAAAAGAGACATGGACACAGATTCAGAAAAACCGGCTGCAAGTCCTGCAAAGAGAAACTCTCCGTGTCTCACACTCTATGAATATGCTCTTTACATTTCATTCCTGAATCTGAATTCTCTGTTCCTCATTACGGCTATTCAGTTGTAGCACTGAAAAAAAAATGATTTATCTAATCAATGATAAGTATTTTGGGGAAAGATAGTACACATGTATACACACAGTCATATACACACATCTATGTGTATGTGTACGTATATAAATGTACATTTTGTATGTATAAAATATATAATAAATATATTATTTATTATCACATATAAGTATATTTTAAATACAGAAATATATGCACATTGATATGGTTTGGCTCTGTGTCCCCACCCAAATCTCACCTTCACTTGTAATCATCCGCATGTGTCAAAGGCAGGACCAAGTGGAGGTAATCGATCACTGGGGACAGTTACCCCATGCTGTTCTCATGATAGTGAGTGAGTCTCATGAGATTTGATGGTTTTATAAGCTTCTGGCTTTTCCCATGCTTGCACTCACTCAGTCCTTCCGCCCTGAGAAGAAGGTGCCTGCTTCTCCTTTGCCTTCTGCCATGATTGTAACTTCCCTGAGGCCTCCCCTCCAGCTCCGCTGAACTATGAGTCAATTAAACCTCTTTCTTTTGCAGAGGAACCCTAGTTATAGCTGTTCTTCAGTTTGGGATTTTGTATCCGTGGCAGCAGAGTTGAACGTCCACACAAATTCACACCACTCTAAGGGATGTGGCCGGGAAGGACCAGACTGTTACTTTGAGTTCTCTTTTGCTGGCTGAGAGCACCAAAATATTGTAATATGGGTGAGTTTGGATGAGAATCACTGGTTAGAAACAGAAGCAAGTAGAAAGTAAAGATATGGGGCTTTGAAGGGTAAGGAAAGGCAAGAACTTCCAGACATTAGAAAGAAAGGAATTAAATTCAAAACGATTTTGAGTAACTAAAACCAGACAAAAACTTAAAAACTGTAGTTCAACAGGACTCAATAAATAAGAAATTGTGAGGTTCAGAAAGATAGCTCCTGCCTAAGCCTATGTTTTCCATAGTCTCAAAGTTAGCCATCATTAGTGTGGAAGAGATCAGCTAAGGCAAAGAAGGGGCAAAGGTAAAGCAGGTGTGAGAACCCAGTCTAGTGATAAACTTAAAATACTGACACATGGAACTAACTAGAGTCAAGTAGATTAGAAGCCTACCTATTTCTTAGAAAATTATATTTCCAAAGAAACTATTACTGTAGGCTTAAGAATCTTTAACAGTAAAATCACCCTTTCACTCTCCCAAATCCCTCCAGTGTGAAGTTGCCTGTGAAATTTGTGCAAACCCAAAGAAGGGTAAGCTCCCAGATGCCTGCTGTGGATATGATCATAGCAGACAGTCTCCAAGAGAGCACAGAGGAAAAGAGGCGCGAGAGCCACCGCAAGGAAGCAGAATGAGGACGTAATTGAGAAAGTTCCCCTACTGCCCAAACTGCTAGGGATGGGTTGTTGCTGTGTTTCCTGCTCTTCTGTTTTATAAATGGGGGTGAAGGGATTTTATTTTGTATTTCCTGTAGCTCCTCCACCATTGACGAGGGGGATAGACACATTTTCCTTTAACTTAACTAGTCAGCAGAATGTGGAGTGTGACAGAACTGAATAAATGTATGCCAAATTGCAGCCCTCCATCTGTATTACTTTGCTAGGGCTTTCATAACAAAGTAACACTGATCAGGTGGTTTTTTTAAAAAAATTATTGTTTCACCATGCTGGAGGTGGGAAGTTCAAGATCAGGTTATCAGCAGGTGCAGTTTTTCCCCAGGCCTCTTGCTGTGGCTTGAAGCCATTCACCTTCTTGCCGTGTTCTCACCTGGCCTCTCCTCCACGGGCATGTTCCCTTGGGTCTTACCTCTTCCAGTCAGATTGAGTCTTAGTCACCTTTTGAATGGCCCAATCTCTAAATGCAGTTGCATTCCGATGTACTCGATGCCAAGGCTTCAACATACAGAATTTGAGGGAAGTGCAATTTATCTCATAAATCCCCTGTCCAAAAAATAACCAATTATCACTGAGAAATACCTTTCCAGCAAGGAAATACATCATCTAGCACCTGTCTCATATAGGTATCGACATAAAATTCCATCTTACCAAGAGATATGATGTAGATCGCTTCAAAAGGAAGGATTACTTTTAGAGAATTGATATTTTTTCTTCACAATCTTCTTCCTCTTCATCTAGCTGAACATAAACAATTTTGATGACCAAAGAGAGTTCAGAGACACAGATGGGAAAACAGTGTATCCTCTAAGTCACTTGTCACTTGTGCAGGAACAATACCTACAGAGCAGGAATGCCCGTCTTGGGACTGTTAGTGAACATTAAAGATTACTTTTTTTTTTTTTTTTTGTGAGACAGTCTTGCTTTGTCACCCCAGCTGGAGTGGTGCAATAGTGCAATCTCAGCTCACTGCAACCTCTGTCTTCTAGGTTCAAGCAATTCTCCTGCCTTAGCCTCCCAAGTAACTGGGATTACAGGTGCCAGCTACCACACCTGACTAATTTTGTGTATTCTTAGTAGAGACAGGGTTTCGCCATGTTGGCCAGGCTGGTCTCGAACTCCTAACCTCATGTGATCCACATTGCCTCGGCCTCCCAAAGTTCTGGGATTATAGGCAAGAGCCACCGTGCCCGGCCAAATATTACATTTTTATTGGCATATAATTTATAGGCCACAAAACTCACTATTTTAAATCACACAATTTGATATTTTGTATTATAACAACAAAGTTGAGCAACCACCACTACTATTTCCAGGGCATTTTATCAACACAAAAGTAAACTAACTTTCTACCTATTAGCAATCATTCTACCCTTGCCAATGATCCTATTAGCAAGGATTTGCCCTTCCTCTCAGCTCCTGGCAAACACTAATCTACTTTCTTCCTCTATAGATTTAGCTATACTGGAAATTTAATATACATGGAATCATATGACATAAGACCTTCTGTGTCTGGCTTCTTTCACTTAGCATCCTGTTTCCATCTGCATTGTAGTATTTATGAGAACATTGCTCCTTTTATGGCTAATTAGTATTCTATTGTACTGTTTCACCATCTATGTTATTTCATTCATCAGCTGATGGGAGTGTGCATTATTTCCATCTTTTGTCTATCATAGATAATGCTGTGAATATTTATGACTAAGGCTTGGGAAGGACATATGTTTTCACCTCTCTTGAGTTCATACCAAGGAAGGGAGCTGCTCAGTAAAATAATTACATTTAATTTTTTGAAGTGCTACCAAACTTTTCCAAAGTGGCTACAGTATTTCCTCTCCCAATAGGAATGGACATGGGTGCTAACTTCTTCATGTTATTGCCAGCACTTGTTATTGTTCCCCTTTTCAATTACAGTCACCTTTGTGTGTAGGTGGAATTTAATTGTGGCTTTGATTTGCATGTCCTTAATGACTGATGGTGTTGAGCATAGTTTTACATGGTTGTTGGCCATTTGTGTATCTTCTTTTGAGACACTATTACTCTAATTCTTTGAATCCTTTACCCATTTCTAACTGTGTATTTGTCTTTTTATTGCTTGGTTGTAAGAGTTCCTTATTATTCTGGATACTAGATGCTTATTAGATATATAATTTGCAGACATTTTCTCCCATTCTGTGAGTTGTAAATTTCTTTTTTTTTTTTTTTCAACATTCTTGATGGTGTCCTTTGAAGCATGTAAGCTTTATACTTTGATGAAGTCCAATTTACCTATTTTTGTTGTTTTCCATACCTTTGCTGTCCTATCCCAAAAGTCTTTGCCAAATCCTAGGTCAGGAAGATTACCCACTGTTTTCTCCTAAGGTTTTGCTCTTATATTTAAGTTTTCGATCTACTTTGTGTTAATTTTTGTATTTGTATAAGGAAGGTGTCCAACTTTATTCTTTGTATGTGGCTATGTAATTGCTCCAGTATCATTTTACAAAGGGCATTCTGTCCCCGTTGAATGTCCTTGGTGCCCACACCAGCAAGCGGTTGACCATTGATCTGTGGTTTCATCTCAGCACCTTCAATTCTAATACACTGAACTATGAGTATCTATCTGTCAGTACCACATAGACTTTGTTACTGTAACTTTGTAGTAAGTTTTGAAATTGGGTAGTGTGAGTTCTCTAAGTTTGTTCTTTTTCAAGATTATTTTGGCTATTCAGGACCTCTTACAATTTCATGTGAGTTTGAGGATTGGCTTCTCCATTTTTTAACTCACATCATCATTTCTAATCAACATTACACTAAAAATAGTAACAGTACAATAACAAAAGAACAAATGAAACATGTAAGAATTTGGAAGTGTAAAATCAAAACATCTTTATTTGCAGAGTATATTATATACTTACACTATATGTACAGACAAATTGTTAGATATACTATTTATTTTTCTGAGAATTAATAACTTTTATCATCTGCTTTGTATGTAGAAAGATCCCATCCATAAAAAAACAACAAATGAATAACTTACAGATGCACAAAACCACAAACAGAAACCTCACAACATTGGGAAAAACAAGGCAGCAAACACACACACACACACACACATACTAGATTATTCAATAACGGGCAAAATATTTGTATAGGCTTATTGATCATTTTTTAGAAATGGGTAATAAATGAGAGAGAATGAGAGATACCAGTAATGTTTCTTGACCTGTGATGGTTTCACAAGTGTATTAACTTTGTAATAATTCTATCCACATTTTTATATGAGTTATACTTCAATAAAATAAAATCTGGAGTACTAGATTAAGCCTCATTATAATTCCAGAGGATAAAAAATAAGAAATCAACTTACAAGATCAAAAAGTCTCATTCTGGGTTTTAGCTGCTAAATTATATTGTGAACTAGGTATTCTAATTTCAACTGCCAGGCATTTTGTTGGCTTTGAAACCTAGACCTGACTAATTATTAAGACTTAAGGTTTATGTTGATGGCTATACTAAGAACTAAAAATTTATTTTACCAAATATCTTCAGATTTGAGCTTGGCATTGGAATAGTGAAGATGGTCAGAAATTGGGATCCAATCAGGAGCAGTCAGTAATATTACATTCTCTTTTTTTCTCTCAAGACGGTCCCTGTGCTCCTCTTCAAGGCTGGGAAGGGGAGTGGAGGGGAGGGGAGGTGGGATGGGAGACGGGAGGGGAGGAGAGGGGAGTAGAGGCAGCAGGGGAGGGGAGGGGAGGGAGGGGAGGGGAAGGAGGAAGGAAGGAAGGAAGAATAAGAGAAAAAAACTTCCTGGAAAGTAAAAAAATATGTATTTTATATGATCATTCATCTAATTAAATAAATGAATCATTAGATAAACTATATGTTCAGAACTTTTCAAGCTTTGCTTTTAATACTCGATACTAAGTTTCTGGAATTGAAGAAAAATAAATTTCTCTTTTAAGATCCTTTTTTTTTTACCAAAGTTCATAGTTCTTAGATGATTTTGTCTGAAGTCAGATTTATTGCTAGGTAATTTTGTGACCTTTATCTCTTCTCTCGGCACCCAAAGAATAATAAACTTCAATTAAAATTTAATAAGGATGTTAAAAAAATTTAAAAAATAAAAGAATAAAAAGGAGTTAAAGAATAAAAACAGAAAAGGTCAGAGAAAAGGTAGTTCAAAGGAAGGTAATTAAAAAAAGATCAAGCACATGCATAATTGCAATACTTGGACAAGAAGAACAATAGGGTGGAATTGAACTACTGTTTCCTCCATAAGCTAAGAAAATATTCCAAAAATAAACAAAGACCTGAACACACACACGTGTTCCTATGTTGTATGTATATGTACATATACAAGACTTATATATATACATATATACACATATATAAACATTGTTATACAATATATCTATCTATATAATAATGAAGCAGAAATTTAAAGAAACTTCGAGAAATAAAATGTCAACCACACACTGCTTAAAGTATCAGGGTTACAGATAAAGAGGTTCTGAACATGCAAAAATTCAGGAACTACTGTAGACACACGATCTGTCTTCAGAATCTACTAAACAACTCATTATGAACAGCCCATCAACAAGGGTAGGAACATGGCTAGCAGAAAAGCATGCAAACATTGTATATTTCAGAAAATAAAAGATGCAACTAATAAAGAGATGAAGTTTGGGGTGGGGTGGGTGGAGGAGGAGAAAGACAAAAGTGCAATGATACCGTTGACCGTGTTCAGTAGTTAAGATTCAAAGAATAATATTCATTAGGAACCAGGTGAGAAAATGACTAGGTAGGAAAAACTCAAGGAATATAACATTGTAAACACAGTATTTATAACATAAAATTTGGGACAAAGTGGAGAGCAAATATCTCAGTGATATTAACAAAAGTAAATGGGCTTAACTTATTATGAGAAAAAAATGTAATATTAAATTACAAAGCAACACTCAGCTGCATACTGCATATGTGCAAGACACAGCGGGAACATAGTTTCTCTATAAATGTTATAATACTTGGATGAGTAGCCAGGCGCAGTGCCTCATGCCTGTAATCCCAGCACTTTGGGAGACCGAGGCAGGTGGATCACCTGAGGTCGGGAGTTCGAGACCAGCCTGACTAACATGGAGAAACCCCGTCTCTACTAAAAATACAGAAATTAGCCAGGCATGGTGGTGTATGCTTGTAATCCCAGCTACTCGGGAGGCTGAGGCAGGAGAATTGCTTGAACCTGGGAGGTAGAGGTTGCGGTGAACCGAGATCGCACCATTGCACTCTAGCCTGGACAAGAGCAAAACTTAGTCTCAAAACAAACAAACAAACAAAAAATACGTGGATGGGCAAATATATACCAAACTGTGGCAACAAGAAAGTGGGAATGGCAATACTGATAGTAGACAAATTTGAATTCAGAATCAAGGAGCGTGATGTATATAATTTATTCTCCAATGGTTTGAGAGAAAGAGAAGGGAGTGATGCAAAACCATAAATCTGAAAATGAAAAATTAGTGAATCTGAATTTTCTTGCCAGTTTTCTTTAAGGTAAATATTATTTTATTATCAAATCTAAAGCTAATATGACTTTTTGAAATTTCGACAAGGAATAATTTTGGAGTTCAGGCAGCATGATGAAAATTTGGAAATCGGGCCGGGTGCAGTGGCTCACGCCTGTAATCCCAGCACTTTGGGAGGCCGAGACGGGCGGATCACGAGGTCAGGAGATCGAGACCATCCTGGCTAACACGGTGAAACCCCGTCTCTACTAAAAATACGAAAAAACTAGCCGGGCGAGGTGGCGGGTGCCTGTAGTCCCAGCTACTCAGGAGGCTGAGGCAGGAGAATGGCGTAAAATCGGGAGGCGGAGCTTGCAGTGAGCTGAGATCCGGCCGCTGCACTCCAGCCCGGGCAACAGAGCAAGACTCTGTCTCAAAAAAAAAAAAAAAAAAAAAATTTGGAAATCGGCAAATCTAATAATGATATCTTCGATTTTTTTTAATGTTATTAAACATTTAAAAATTGTGCTAAGTGCTTTATATTCTCTGCCTGGAGCATTACTTAACAATCCCCATACTTTCCTGGCCCTTTCACTCTGCCTTGTGTTGGCACCTGCTGTTTCTGAGCTCACTGGATCTTGCTTCCCTCATGGTATTGTGGTTATTTCTTTCTATGTATCTCCTTCTATTAAATGAAAAAAAAAAATTAAAGGCAAGTACACTTTGCATTTTTGCATCCTCATAGAGTAACGCAGTGCTTTTTACATTATGCATATATGAGAAATATTTGTAGAAGGAGCAGAGAAAAGGCCCATGTTACATAGAAATATGAACTGCGTAGGGATTGGAATCCTGGCTCTGCAGATAGTAGCTCTGTAGACAGTAGACTGTGCAGGTTGTGGGGCATAAAGAGCCTGAACCCTCGGCCCCTGATGAGATCACATTTTCCCTCTGTTGCTCTGATGTTGGGCAACATATTTAGCTTCAATGAGCCTAAGTTTCCTCTTGTGCATCGTGGATACAATAACAGCATTTTGTCCTGTGTAAATGAGTTCAAATTCTATGCTGAGATCTGTTCTAAGAGGTGGACATATAGCAGAGAATGAAACACAAACAATATATTTATGTGTCTGTATATGGGTGTGCATGTGTATATGTATGCTGTATTAGTCCATTCTCACGTTGCTATAAAGCAGGAGTGTCCAATTTTTTTGGCTTGCCTGGGCCACACTGAAAGAAGAATAATTGTTTTGGGTCACACATAAAATACACGAATATTAATGATAGCTGATGAGCTAAAGACAAACCAAAAAAACCCATAATGTTATAGGACAGTTTACGAACTTGTGTTGGGCTACGTTCACAGCTGTCCTAGGCTGCATGTGGCCTGCGGGCCACGGATTGAACAGACTTGCTACAAAAAAAAATACTCGAGACTGGGTTATTTATACAGAAAAGAGGTTTAATTGGATCATGATTCTGCAGACTACTGGAACCATGATGCTGCCATCTTCCCGGCTTCTGGGGAGGGCTCAGGAAACTTACAATCATGGCAGAAGGTAAAGGGAGAGTAAGAACTTCACACGACTGGAGAAGGAGCAAGAGAGAGCCAGGGTGGAAGAGCCACACACTTTTAAACAACTGGATCTTGCGAGAACTCACTACTATCATGAGAACAGCACCAAGCAGATGGTTCTAAACCATTTGTGAAGGATCTGCCCCCATGATGCAGTCCCTTCCCACCAGGCCCCACCTCCAACAATGGAGATTCCATTTGACGTGAGGTTTTGGTGGGGACACAGATCCAAACCGTGTCACATGCCAAACAAAGATGAATGTTAGGAAGGAAAGTCACTCAGAGTAAAAAGCTAATGAGTACCATGGATCAGGAGGCATAGGGCGGAGAAGCCCTTTGGATTGGCTGGTAAGGAAGGAATTCCCAGATGTCCAGACTGGGATGGCTTCAAAGCTGGGACCGGAAGAGCATGAGCTTGAGGATACACAGTGGAAGAGCCTGTGTTCAGAACAGATGCAAAGGCAAGATCATGCAGGTGAACTCCCATAGTCCCTGGAAAATAAGCAACACAGGAAGCATTAGATGATGTCCTTTCCATTATTTGTATGAAAAACAAAAGTGTTTGGGAAGAATGAAATTGATCAAGTACACAAAGTGTCTGACATACTAGGCACCCAAACACGACTGTTCTCATTTACTTAACGTGTGTGCGCAATGGATGTGTGTGGCGGACCTTGCATCACCAGGATATTTCTTTTGTTGTGTGCTCTGGTCATGGAAAGTCGGTGAAAGTGAACAGGAGTGTGTGGTGGTGGTGGGAAGTACGGTTAAGATTCGAGACTTACCATAACTAGTTTCTTCCCTTTTTACTTTACATTAATGGTACATTCCTATAGGCCTATCCTCGTAACAGATAACATGGCATTTTTAAAAATGGTAGCAATTGGGCTTCTTAAATACTGGTGGGGGAAAAAAAGGCATTTTCAGTGTGCAGAAAATTTGTATGAATAAAGCTCATTGCTTCAGTATTTAGGTGTGAAATACTTATCTTCTTCAGAGAGAAATATCTCTAGGCAGCACCAATGAATCATGGGAAACAAGAGCCTGATGGAGGGGACACTGCTGCTCCTAAGCCAAGCGCTGATCCTCTTTCTGCCAGTGGCCTCAGGAGAAAGGAGAGATGAGACCGTGGCCTGACTTCCCTGGGGAGGGGCCCTCTCAGCTGCTACCTTGAGGAACAACAGCACAGGGAGGGTAGATCAGCTGCCTGGGGGCAGACCGTGTTCACCATGACCTCCCTACTGAGGGGTGGGTTCAAGTAGAGATAGACAAGAGGAGGTCAGCTTCCCCCCAAGCCCCACCTTAGGAGCAATGAACTGTGCAGGGCACCGAGAAAGGAAGGTGGTGCAGGTGCAGTTTAGCCAGACGGGCCCAGGCCACAGTGAAGAAACTTGAGCTCTGTGGTGGGTTACAGGACATGAGCAAGTCGCTTCCCCGTCTCCCCTGTTTTTCCTGTCGATGAACTGGAAATCATTTGGCCGATCTTCCTAAAATCCCTTCCACTTTCGAAAAATTTGTCACTCTGGCCCGTTTTAAAAATAACATGAGGTCATGAACATGGGAGTTTGTACAAGAGAAGTGTCATGTGGATATACAATAGGACATGCTGTTCTCTCCCTGTGACCCCCTTTTTCAGAAGCCTTTTTCTCATTGACAAACCGTCCTTCACAGGGAGTCACGGGCCCTCCTGGTGAAGGGCTGTGCCATCCCGGGGGCCAGCAGCTTTTCATGTTTCTGTCACTGCTCATGCTTTCTGTCTCTTTCGCTTTCTTGCTTTTCCTGTAATAGAAAATAATACAGAAGAGGTTTTTTTAAAAAAAGAAATCTATCAGCCCCTAGGTACCTACCGAATATAATTGCTGCTGTAAAGGTAAAAAGAGCTCTGTAAAATAGCAGATGAACATAGATCTAAAGACATTTTCACCTGGCATTAAATCTCCACTCATAATCTATTTAAGGGACCTTTTGCTATTTTTTTTTTAAAACGTTTTGACTTTATCTTATTTATAAAATAATACATCATTTGGGTGGAGAAAAATTATAAAACAGACTGGCACATAGGTGTTTCTCAGAAATAGCCTTCTGTCCATCCTCACCTTTTGTTCGTTGTAATTGATATTTGTGGGTAATATGTAATGATGGCTTCTTTCACACAAAAATATTATGGGATAGGATACATTTAGTTGTTCTTCTGTGTTTGAACCTCAAAGTTATTTCAAGTAAACAAGTGTTACTGATAAGATCTCTATGAGCATCTTCCTTAACTTGGTTTTGTTTTTGTTGTCAAGCTTCTTTCCCAACGGTACCAAATGTCAGGGTCCCTGCAGTGCAGGGTGGGGGTTCAATTTCGGCACAGCTTTTCACCATTGGGCACCTCTAGACTAAAATGATTCAACACATTAAGAGGCATAAAACATTACATGTCTGTCTTTTGCTTTTAAATTGTGTTTTACTTCACCGCTATCTAGACTAAACCGTTTTTTGACGTAGGCTTACCTCTTATCTGTATCACAAAATGAGAGAATTCTGTGGGGCATTGAAAGGGGAAAAAGAGAAGGTGTATGGAGTACCTTTTATTTTCTTGACCAACAAATTAATCCTCAGAAAATCACAAACTCAGGCTCTCCCCTGCTCAGAAGTTACACACTCAGATGGTTCATTTCCACAGCACTTGTGGGAGGACGCAAAGATAGGCCTCTTGATAGCAGGTAGCAGCAGGAAGGGGTTTCGAAGAACTGAAAACCAGAATCACGCTTCCTAGGAGTTAATGACAGAGACAAGGCATTTCAGCTGTTTTTTAGAAAGCTCCTTTTGTATTAACATTTTTAAAGGGTTTTAACACCATATTATTTTAAATAATACTTCTTTTGACAAAATAATAATCATACGTAGAGAGATTTTGGATAGAGGAATCTCATAATAAACGTCTGACAACTCTTGGCACTAGGACATCCATTCACATTACTGTCTAATGCTAAGGTAGCAAAATGTCTGTTAAGAGCCTTGTTTTTCACCCTGAATACATTCGACTCGTGTGAGTATATTGGAGTATATCGCATCTTCCCTACAAGTCTCAAAATGCCCTGTTGTTTGTGTCAAAGAACCTGACCATACTTTGGCATCTGATGGTGATGTGCCAGGCCACACTGTGCCTCTGCTTCAGAGGAGATGGATGCCCTGTTCTTTCTCCTGGGGGGTTACATTTGTTCATCATCTTCTTAACATATTGTGCTTGGGCCTACAGGTGGGAGAGAAGGCTGAGATCGAGACAGGGCCAGCCTCAAGTATTTCCCAAGTAAGTATAATAGGACATCAAGGATTCCACTAGCCCTGAGAGACCATGTCAGGAGAAGAAGCCAGTGCTTCAGTCTAACTAGGAAGTGACCGGTGAAACGCTGAAGACCAGGATGCTTAGACAGAGAAAGTAAACACACACAGATGCGGGAAAACAACAGCTGCAGCTCCAAGAAAGGACTCGGTTGTGCTCCCTCTAACACAACACAACTTTTTGCTTTCCATAGTGTGCACTGAACTTAGATGGGCTAAATCCCAGACTTTGAAGAATCCAACACTCTTCGTTGCACACATAAGCCCTCAACAGTCAATGACTTAGTTAATCCTATTTCTACTCTCACTACAATGTAACTATTGCTAGAACAGAATTCTTACATTAGCACCCCAGCACCTTCCTCCAGGAACGTCCACTGACAAGGGGCATCGTAGCCAGGGGCGTATAACCAGGAGCAAGGAGGGTTAGCTGAAAGGTCCAAATGTTTCGTAGCTCAATCCATGAGAGTCTGACACTGGGTCCCTCTCCCAGGCAGTTATCTTTTCTCAGGGGCCAGAGCTGGAGGTTCTGTGGACCAAGGTCCCTTTCACCTGACCACTGCAACAAACCCAGGCAATGTTGGACTCCATTTTCTTACTGATGTATTTATTAAACCCGCTGATGAGTAAAAATTTATCATTCAGGGAGTATCTTTAAATGAAGAGACTTTCCCCTCAACTATGCTGGGAGATTAACCAACCTCTTCCATGACATTTTTGGCATTCATTCAAAGCAACAGAGTGGTGGAAAGGGCGCGGTCTTTCCCATCACCTACTTTGAGCCAGGGGTTGTATGGAAGAGTTCACAGAGGTTATTTAATGTTATCATTACAACATAGCTGGTTAGGGGTTATTATAGGAGTTCTACTGGTGAAGAAATTAAAAGTAGAGGAGATAAATTCACTTTCCCAAGGTCACCAGCTATTGAAGGGCAGATTTGAAATTTCATCTGGTTCTGGTATTCAAAAAATTCGTTTTCTCTCCTTTTTGCTGTTTACTTAATGACAATTTTACCCCATGGGCAGATCCCAAGCTGAGCCCTTATCTTCTCTCCCTCAGGTATTCCTAACTATGTGCCTCAGTGGTCACCACAACCTCTTGCTGCTCTCCTGAGACCCTGGCTCCACTCCCCAATGCCTAACAGTGCTAGACGATGTCAATTCTAGCTCATATTCTCAACATGCTGACCCCAAGCCCATCCCCACAGATAATACAGTCACCATCCCTCTTAAGTGAAAAGAACTCTTTTCTCCTTTCATGTTGAATCCTGCATATTGAGAATAACTATTAATCATCGTGCAGTTATTAAGTGCTGCCTTTAAGGTGAGCATGCCACTACATCCTGTGGATGATAGGAAGATGTTCAGGAAACCGGGCTTTGACTAATAGACTGAGCCCCACCCTTTGTGAGCTAGATCTTACTAGTTGTCAGACTTCGAGAAAATTTCTTCACTCATCTGAACTTCACGTGTAAAACTGAAAATAATTCCTGCCTCGCAAATTCTGCCATGAAGAAATAGGATGATGCATTAAATGTATCCAATACTCTAAATAGTGGATTCTCAATAAATGGAGCAATTCTTGCTTTTATTGACATCAATTATTTTTTGGCAAAATGTTCATATAAGTAGTATGAAATATTATTGCAGATTTAAGTTGGGGATTTAGACCAGAGAACTAATACTAGAACTCTTTCTCTCTGCAGATGACTGATGCTCTGTCCCATTCTTTTCCTTTCTAGGTTCAAAACTCTGCTTCCTTTTCCCCTTCTTCCTTCTCCCATCTGCCCAGGCTCCATGCACCTTCATGCCTTGATTCATAACTTGCCCTGCTTGCTAGATCAGCGTGATTTGTATGCATTGTCTTTCTCTCTCTCTCGTTCCTTTCTTAATTTTTAGATGTTTGCATAGATGTATACAATGGAGGGAGATAGAGACTATCTCAAAAATGACTTTGTTTAAACTTTACCCCATGCTATAAATAGTTTCCAACAACAGTAAGCCTTGAGATCAGAAACTCACTGATATTTATTTACAGACACAGGGTCTCCCTGTGTTGTCCAGGCTGGTCTCAAACTCCTGCCAAGAGATCCTCCCACTTTGGTCTCCCAAAGTGCTGGGATTACAGACATGAGCCACACCCAGCCCTGAGATGTGTCTCTTTCCAGAGAATTACCCAACAATAGCCTGAGACCTTCTGGCTGTACTCATCTTCTCATTCATCTTGGCTCCATAACCTTGTGAAAGAGACTCTGCACGATTCTGGACTTCACTCATTGCATTGTGTTAATTGTCCCTGGTATGTTGTCCAGTTATGAGATGAGTTTTTACCTCCTTGAACCTGATTAGAGAACAAAATACAAGAAGCTCTATCTGAGCTTCTTGCAGAAGCTTCTTGCAGAGCCTTCTGCAGCCTGGAATTCATGAACCACAAAACTACTTCTCATTATACAATGGGAAAGCTGAGGTGATTAAAGGTTGGCTGCTAGATCTGAGGTTGGTTTGTTTTGCAATTGTTACTGACATTTAGGTCCTCTGCCCTGAGAGGCGTGGAGTACAGCAACTCAGAGTCAACATCCTGGAGTCAGAGAGCCTGGGTTCCTAATCTAGCTCTGCACGGTATTCATTGAAATGCTATTGGGCAAGTTACTGGACTTCCCTAGGCCAAGTGTTCTCATCTGTAAATGGAAAAAAATGGTTTGTAGAGTTCTCCTAAATATTAAATAAGTTCATACTTGTAGATCGTTTAGAAAATGGCTGATGTAAGACAGACTCGGTAACGACGAGCTGTTCTTATTGCTGTCACTGTTGTGGTGGGAAATGCCCAGTGAATGCTGAAGAGAGAAGGTGTAGGGATCTTCAGAGTGGTGCTCAGGCTCCTGAGATTATTGGAAGGGATCGGCTGTGTTTCGGGGGTTTATTAGTTAGGGTAGTTAGCCCTAACTGCAAAAGCAAACAGACAAAACCTCAAGGAGTGTAGTGAGGGCTGTTTGCTCTCTTGTCGGAGTCGGGTCACTTGTTTAGCAAATGGCATTGCATGATTCAAGGATTCTGGCCCCTTCCATCCTGTGTACTGGGATCTTCTAAGTTCTCCGCAGTCTTTCAGTGAATTATCTCCCTCCACACAGTCAAAGACCAGACTAAGAAAGAGGGAGAAAGAGAGAGAAAAGAGTCAGTCACATGGGACATTTTCTCACCAAGTCTTGGAGGAGCTTATGTTGTGTTTACCTTGTTTCTATTCTCTTGAGATATGCCCCATCACCCTCATTTAATTGCAAAGGGGGTTGGGACATGTCACCTCTTTGTGTTCTCTGAAGAGGGAATGGTCTTGGTCAACTTTAAACCAGTCTCTGTCACACAGACGGGATGCTTGTGGGAGGGGATAACTTGGGTGGAAAAGGATCAGAATTCCCAACTATTCTTGTTAGTATTCTGCGTGAGTTTTGCACACTGAGTCTCTCTATCTCTCTTTCTGTCTCTCTCTCTCTCTCAGTAGTTTGGTGTAGTAGAAAAAAATAAAAAATAAATGAATGTTTGTGTTAGATAGACCCAAGTTTGAATCCTAGACCACCCTCTTCCCCAAGGATGGCTGCACAAACAGGAATACATGACATTCCGTTTTTATCATGTGTACCAGGATGAAAAAATTTGCCCTGAAGTATTGCTGTGTGTTTGCTAAGGCTACTATTTTTAAAACTATTTCAGATACGTTTTTATATGTAGTAAGTCGTGTTGCCATAGAAGGTGATAACGCATTGCATTAATGGGTTTCAGAGTTTGAAGAAAGGGCAGCTACCAGCTAGAGCAAGCTATTTCTCAGCCTTCACCGGCACATAGAGTTTCATTAAAGTTTGAAGCAAGATGGTAGATTTAAAAGCCAGAATTTTGGAATAGAAAGAGAAATATTTTTAAAATTGTTTTTCTTTACTATATTGAAAATATGAAAAAGCCAGATCATAGAGGTTAATACATAGTATATAGCAAATTCTCCTCTTTCTGCCTGTGGTATTTCCATCTCTTGACCATGAACCTTGTTGTCTAAGTGGGAGAGGAGAATATGTCTTCAAGAAGTGACAGTCCCAAGCACCTCTCCTTCCAGGGTGGTTTGATGGGTGGAGAAAGGACAGGGGAAGATGGAGAGTCTCTTCTTGTTTCTTCTATAACTGTCCATGGTGACAGAAGGCAGCTGGAGCAATATGTAGATTAGCATGAAGGAACCTCAGAATGCCAGGGCCCATGAAACTAGAGTACAGACATGCTGAAGGCAGGTGTACACACTCTAGATAAAGCTCTTAATATGTCTGCTTGCCACATGCATTCAACAGGGCACTGTGCTCGCAGAAGGCATCTGGGGAGGTGAGGCAGAAGCAGCACTGCTTGCTTCTTGGATCTGTGTGTGGAGTGCAGGGACAGCTCTTTTTGCATGCTCTGATCAGAGGACATGGAGGCTCTGAGAGTACCCAGAACTCAGCAGGCAAAGGGGTCAAGCTGAAGAGGAGGAGCAACCAAAGGTGCTGAAACTGGGGCAAAAAGCCAGGTACATGTGCTCTAGTAGAAATGTCAGGACCCCAAAGGGCCAGTCAGGACCAGTTGCACCATAGCCATTAACAACTGAGATAACTAGCAAATCCGGCCATCTTACAGCAGAAACCAGCAAAGAACCTTGCTGAGGCTACCGGATTGGACTAGTGTTTGCTTTTTGTAGGTCTGTCTCATATTCAGGCTACAGTAAGTTACAGAATTTAGAGAGAAGCACCATTACCCCCACAAAATAATAATAAAATAGTTAGATGGTTGATACATTGATAAAACAAATAGTAAGTAAATATATACCTTATATGTTATTTTATATTAACAAAATTATGGCATCCTCCAACATGGAGATTAAACGAGATGATAGACATGCAATGTCTAAGAACTGTCTCCTGGTACATAGAAGATTAGAAATTATCACTGTGAGGTAGAGGAGGGAGAGTGAAGTTCAGAATGACCTGAAGGCAGCCGGGCACGGTGGCTCACACCTGTAATCCTAGCACTTTGGGAGGCTGAGGCGGGCAGATCATGAGGTCAGGAGTTCAAGACCAGCCTGGCCAACATGGTGAAACCCTTTCTTTACTAAAACTACAAATATTAGCTGGGCATGGTGGAGTGTGCCTGTAATCCCAGCTACTCGGGAAGCTGAGGCAGGAGAGCTGCTTAAACCAGGACGCGGGAGGTGGAGGTTTTAGTGAGCCAAGATTGTGCCACTGCACTCCAGCCTGGGCTACAGAATGAGACTTGATCTCAAAGGAAAAGAAAAGAAAAAGAACGACCTGAAGGCATCCTGGTTTGCATGACTCAGCCAATGGTGATGCCTTTCTCTGAAAGAAAGAACAGCAGAAGACAGACCTCAGAAGGGATACTCAAGGGGTTACTGTCCATCTGGCTTAGTTTGAGCTGCTTTGAAGTATTCAGGAATAGATACTAAGTATTAGTTTGGTGCTAAACCCACAATTACTTTTGCACTAACCTAATCAATTGGTGGAAAGGCCTGAACAAGAGATGCAGGTTTCTGAGTGGGCTGTGTGTAAATAATATTGTAGCAATGAGCAGAAATCATACTGCCTGGGTGTAGAAAAAGCAGAGAATCCTGAAACTCTGCTCATATAGAAAATCTGGGCAAAAATATTGAGGCTGCCAAGGGCCTATAGAGGAAGCAAATGGGACAAGTCCAGTGTCCTGAAGACAAAGAATATTCGAGGAAACATATTTTCAAGATATGTTTTCAGGATCCATCTTCTTTTTCCACTCCAAATAAAATCCATATGATCTAGAAAATATTTCTGCCTTTCTCTTAATAGAAGATAGGATTTGAGTTTCTGTTTATTGAATCATCTTCAGAATGTGTCTGAGTTATGTACAGGGAGCATGTTTACATTTTACAGATAAGCCAACAAGTTGCGAAAATAACTTTTGTTAGCAAATGGCATATTTATAAAGTAATATTCCAATAATTTATCATGTTTTCTATTTTTAGTAGTTCAGTCTTGTATTTTAGCAAAAACAGAATCCTTACAGTATTGCTGTATAACTGCGGTGAGTGAACGGTTCACAAATGCATTATTACTTAGTTAAGAAGTTAATTTTCTAAAAAGAAATCGCACAATTTGAAACACTAACTCCGTACAGCCAAACTTTCAAAATCTATGCTTCTCATTTCAGATTTAACGTTTCCTGACTTTATTTTTATATTCTACCTGCAATTTAGCTGTTTACATCTTTAGCTCTCTCTCTCTATCTATTCATTGACCTTGTGTATCTACGACTACAAAGTCCATGGCAGGAAAATCAGAAATAGTTAATTATATTCACATAATGTACCCTAATGCTAGAATCTTTCATACTACTTTACGCAGTATGTTTACTATATAATGTTTGTTCAACAAATGAGTGAATGAATGAGTAGAGGAATGTCCGAGGAAGAGAGAGAACTTGTACTAGTTTTTACATTTCCTGTTTATTAGATTCACTGTTGGCAATATAACTGATACGATCTGTGGCAGTGTTTATCTACCAATAATGTGTTTTCCAATTCCGGATAGAATGAAGAGATACATTAAATAAAGTTATCCATGAATGCAAATAGCCACTATTCTGAGTATTTATTTTATAAACACTGAAGAATTCAAGTCCATGCTTTGCCCCTTAGGCTACAGCTAAAGCACATTGTTTTTCTCTAAAATAGTTTCATCGCATTTTGACATGTGAGGATCAAGATTTAAGGCCTTTCTAATTTCTAAGATTTAGGATTAGTTCTAGTAAACAACATCACCTGACAACGGAAATTCTTTCAAAGAGTCTTTGTTTTTGTCAGAGTAAGAAGCGTGCCATAGGTGAGCAATTTGCCTGTCGGGAATCTCTAAGCCCACTCTCAACCTGTTTGAACTGCCTTCAAGTAATTTAGCAAAGGTATTATGTGCCTTTTCACTTCTATCTAATTTGAAAAACACAAAACCTTTTAAGGTCTATGTTTAAAAAGAAATGTGTTCTTTTCTTTTCTTTTCTTAACTTTATATTTTTAGTAGGTTTTATTTTACGCCAGGTCATTCTGATGTAGTGCATGATGTGAAAATCTAACGAAAGTCTTTAGATCAAAGGCAACTATTGATCTGATTTGCATTTTTCAGCTTGAGGACGGGGAAATTTCATGATTGTAATAAACTAATCTTAAGTTATATCCTATTTTAAACTTTGGAAAGTATTTTCATAGCATGAGCTCATTTGGTCTGTGGTAGGATGAGCAGAAATCAATGGTACCATAAGGGAAATAATACCAAGAAAGGTTAGGTGACTTTCTGAGATCACCCAGCGATGAGCATAATCCCTGCCGAAACACGGTCCTTCCCTCTGTCATCCTGAGACTTGCTCCACTGAAACGCATCAATAGCCATCTCCCTGTAGCCATAGAGAGGAAGAGTCAAGATTTACTTGGTCTAGGTCTAAGTCTCCCTGAGGCTGTCCTGCATTTCCCTTTTTAAAGTTTCAGATACCACTCACTTCCTATGACACATTCCTTCTCTTTGAAGCAATTTCCAGACGGTTTTCTGCTACTTGAAAGTTATTATTTCCATCAGGAACACTGTAAAAAAGAAATAAATTTAAAAAATAGCTTTCTCCTCAGTAACATCCATCCTTACAAAATTTCCTTTCACCCACAGCATAGGTAATAGAAATCAGCAAACATTTCTTGAATACGTTTTACGGTTTGTGTCGATCTTTATTTTCCTTGATCTTCTTCAGATTTTCTGAAAATGTTTTATTCTAATCTACAAAATAAAGATGAAAATATCTTGACCCAAGACCTTGCAGAGTGATTGTCAGTCTAAAAGGAAAGGTTAATCGGTGGGGTCCCCAAGCGCCTCCCACGAGTTGGCTGCGGTGCTGATGAGCATGGTGGTGGTAACCTGCCACTGGCTGCTGCCCTCACAAAAGCCGCTTGTTAAATATTCAGGAATTTTGTGAGCCAGGCACTAAATCATTGATAGTTTGAAACAGGCCATAGGCAGAGTGTTTACAATGCAGAAATTGGCAAATGCTGCAAATCAAAGCTCCTCCTATTCCCCGGGAGAGACGGTTTGCTACAACATCCCTGAATATAAGCACTTTATGGAGGCTTATGCTTATTTATGTTTGTTTTATTAAAGGGAAACAATTCCAATGATAATATTTTTACAAATGGTTATATAGTTACAAATAGTTATATGTCCATGTGTATGTTTTAAATATACATATGCATATATGTATTTAAAGATAAAATGTACAGTGTTTTAAACAAAACATAAAATATATGCTAGAAAACATACATTTTCCCCTACTTTTAACAGAAAAATGTTAGCATGACTGTATGCCTATGACACAGATTCATTTGTATGAGCAAGTTTGTTAGCTTTTACTTTTCCCCATCTGACAGAAATGGACACGAAGAAGCTCCTTATAGCACAGATTATCTAATAGTCATGCGTCACCTTCAGAAGGTCTCTGCTTTAGGGAACATCTATGAGGCTCCTTGTCAAGTTTCTTCTTCCCTGATTCTTTTTGGGGCCAAACTATGTCCAGGGAGGCTCTGGCCTCCAGCCTGTGCACGGCGCTCCCTTTGTCGCACAGGTAGTAGACAGAATTAGTGCCACACATATCATTTTGAAAGTTACATTAGGGCCTTAGGAAACTATTTTATTAAAAAAATAGAAATTAGTTTTTACATATTGGTACATATTAGTTACATTTCCAAAGGCTTGATAGTTGTTGATCTAGAAGACTTCTAGTAGTCAATACTGGAAGTTTTCACCAACGAAAGGAACATGACGCACGCACTTCTTCAGAACTGGCTGGATGAGATGGACTGTCTTTGCAGGAGGCAGAGCTGAAAAAAAATCTGAGCAGAACTATACGGTTGCTTTTTTTTTCCCCATGAAGTGTCCAGGAGACCAGTGCACTTACATTCTAGAGCAGTTGCAAAATTAACCCCATTCAGTCTTCCGGGAAATCCATAGAAGAGCAGCACTAGATAGGCTCGGGAGACCTCCGAGTGACAGCACTCCTCAGAATCAGAATGCAGCTCCAGCAGCAGCTGAGATCAAACAAGAAATAGGAAAGTTAAAACCAGTCTGGTTGTAGGGGTTTGGGAAACACTAAGAGAGAAAATTGGCTTACTCAATATGTGATTAAGCATTTAGGAGTAGCCTGGACTAGACCATGGAACGGAGCTGGGGGAGAACACCAGCAAAGCATTAGTAGGCAGAAAGGAAGTTATCCAGCCAGTCCTCTGTGGCAATAGTTCAGTAGGAATTCCAAAATTAGATTCATTCTTTCCATTTGATTTCTTTTTAATTATTTCCAAAGCATCTGGGGATATAATAATAATGCATATAACATGTGTAATTCTAGATTGGGTGTTGTGGCTTATGCCTATAATCCTAGCAATTTGGAATGTCAAGGTGGGAGGACCTCTTGAGCCTAGAAGTTCAAGACCAGCCTGGGAAACATAGAGAGATCCCATCTCTAAAAATAAATAAGAAATAAAAAAATGGCTGTGTGTGGTGATACACGCCTGTAGTCTCAACTGCTCAGGAGGCTGAAGCAGAATGACCACTTGAGCTCAAAAGGTTGAAGCTACAGGAAACCAGGATCATCACTGCCCTTTCCAGCCTGGGCAACAGAGTGAGACTCTGTCTGAAAAACTTGTGTAATTCTGATGTGCACTGGATATAAGGGAACAGTTTATTAATCCCACAATTCAAACTTATGCTCTCTAAATGCAAAACCATTTTTACTGTGGGATTCTCAGCACCTACAATAGTGGCTGGCACAGGTATGTTTTTGATGCATATTTGTTCAATGGGAAAAAGCATCTTTAAGCAAGTCATCCTTTCCCTCTGGGAACTAAATCCTCCCTATTATACAATTTAGGACGTAACTGGTATGGTAAGAAAAACAGGGATTTTGAAGTCAGTCAGAGTTTAGCTAAAATTTTTAACATATTAGCTTTGATAAGCCATTGTTGGTTTTTGACATTTGTTTTATGTAAAATGGGGATGTTAACTATATTGTAATATTCTTGTGGATGTAAATTAGAAACTATAGTACATATAAGTATATAGATATTATTTTAAACATAAACTACATTTAAAGTACTTATTACATTACCTCTAACATGGGATGCTTAAATAAATTTGGATTTCCTTCTGTGTCCCTGGGAATCTGGAATCCTATCTCAGGAAGACAGTATTAGTCTATTTTCACACTGCTAAAAAAAATATCTGAGACTGAGTAATTATAAAGCAAAGAGGTGTCATTGACTCACAGTTCCACATGGCTGGGGAGGTCTCAGGAAACTTACAATCATGGCAAAAGGCAAAGGAGAAACAAGCACTGTCTTCACAAGGGGGCAGGAGAGAGAAGAATAAAGAAGGAACTTCCAAACACTTGCAAAACCAAAGATCTCGTGAGAACTCACTCACTCTCATGAGACCAGCATGGTAGAAACCACCACCATGATCCAATCACCCCCTCCCTCAAGCTGTGAGGATTATAGGCCCCTTCCTTGACAATGTTGACATTACAATTTGAGATGAAATGTGGGTAGGGACACAAAGCCAAACCATATCATTATTCCGCTGGCCCCTCACAAATCTCATGTTCTCACATTTCAAAATCTTCCCAACAGTTCTCCAAAGTCTTAACTCATTTCAGCATTAGCTCAAAAGTCTGCAGTCCAAAGTCTCACGTGAGACAAAGTAAGTTCCTTCTGCCTTTGAGCCTGTAAAATCAAAAGCAAGTTAGTTACTTCCTAGATACGATAAGAATATAGATATTGGGTAAATGCTCCCATTCTAATTGGGAGAAATTGGCCAAAACAAAGGGGCTACAGAGCTCACTGAAATCTGAAATCCAATGGGACAGTCATTAAATCTTCTGAAATAATCTCCTTTGACTCCGTGTCTCACATCTGGGGCATGCCAATGCAAGGAATGTTCTCCCATGGCCTTGGGCAGCTTCTTCACAGGCTGGCATTGAGTGCCTGTGGCTTTTCCAGGCTCACTGTACAAGCTGTCAGTGGATCTACCATTCTGGGGTCTGGAGGATGGTGACCCTTTTCTCAGAGCTCCACTAGGCAGTGCCCCAGTGGGGACTCTGTGTGGGAGCTCCAACCCCATATTTCCCTTCTGTACTACGCCATCAGAGGTTCTCCAAGCTTCAGACTTCTGCTGGGATATCCAGACATTTCCAATCATCCTCTAAAATCTAGGCAGAGGTTCCCAAACCTCAAATTCTTGACTTCTGTGTACCCACAAGCCCAACACCAGATGGAAGGCACCAAGGCTTGGGACTTGCACCCTCTGAAGAAATGACCCCTTTTAGTCATGGCTTGGATGAAGAGTACCACATCCCAAGGTTGCATAGAGCAATGAGGTTCTGGGCCTGGCCTAAGAAACTATTTTTTCCTCCTAGGCCTCCAGGTTGTGAAGGGAGGGTCTGCCACAAAGGTCTCTGACATGCCCTGGAGACATTTTCTCCATTGTCTCAGCAATTGACCTTCAGCTCCTCATTACTTATGCAAATTTCTACAGCCAGCCTAAATTTCTCCACAGCATTTTTTTTTTCCCTATAGCAGTGTCAGGCTGCAAATTTTCCAAACTTTATGCTCTCCTTCCCTTTTTTTCATCAGAGAAAGGAACATAATGCACGCACTTCTTGAGAACTGGCTGGATGAGATGGACTGTCTTTGCAGGAGGCACAGCTGAAAAATAATCTGAGCAGAACTAGAGGATTACCTTTTTTCCCCATGAAGTGTCCAGGAGACCAGTGCACTTATATTCCAGAGCAGTTGCAAAATTAACCCCATTCAGTCTTCCGGGAAATCCATAGAAGATCAGCACCAGATAGGCTTGGGAGACCCCCGAGTGACAGCACTCCTCAGAATCAGAAGGAAACATAAATTCCAGTTTCAAATCCTCTCTCTCAAGTTCAAAGTTCCAACAGATCTTTAAGACAGGGGCAAAATATTGCCAGTGTCTTTGCTAAAGCATAGCAAGAGTGACCTTTGTTCCAGTTCCCAGTAAGTTCCTTGTCCCCACCTGAGACTACCTCAGCCTGGACTTCATTGTCCACATGGTTATCAGCATTTTTGTCAAACCATTCAACAATTGTCTAAGAAGTTCCAAACTTTCCCACATCTTCCTGTCTTCTTCTGGGCCCTCCAAATTGTTCCAACCTCTGCCCATTACCCAGTTCCAAAGTCACTTTAACATTTTCTGTATCTTTATAGCAGTGCGCCACTCCCAGTACCAATTTACTGTATTAGTGTGTTTTCACTCGGCTATACAGAAATACCCATGACTGGGTAATTTATAAAGAAAAGAGGGTTAATTGACTTAGAGTTCCACATGGCTGGAGAGGCCTCAGGAAACTTGCAATCATGGTGGAAGGCAAAGGGGAAGCGAGCACCTTCTTCACAAGAGGGCAGGGGAAAGAAGGACAAAGGGAAAACTTCCAAACACATGTAAAACCATCAGTTCTCATGATAACTCACCACTATCACGAGAATAGCATGGGAAAACTACCCTCATGATCCAATCGCCTCCCTCCCTTTACTCCCAGGGATTACAATTCTAGATGAGATTTGCGTGGTGACACAGAGCCAAACCATATCAGAGACCTTACTTGCTAATGGGGAGGGGCATTGCTTCAGCAGGACCCAGGCACAGTGCAGTCACAGGTCCCATGTCCTCATGAACATTTGGGAAGATGCAAGCACAAACCTCATCGTGAAAACTGCTCCTATGTTCTATTCCAATAATTCATTTGTACTATGAGGAAACGTGTGTTGAACAAAATTCCGTTATTCATGAACACCATTTCAGTATCTATGAATTAATGATACCTTCCTGAGTGTATGGATATGCATGAGCTAGGAATGTGAAGCCTGGTATGCAAGTGGAAAGTGTACTCAGTAAGCACCCAGCTCTGTCTTCATGGTCTTGATGAAACCACTCAGTACAATAAAGTGATTAGACTTAGTAGCTGCCCTGTAATTTTGTTTTCTTAAAGAATCTCACCAATAACCATTCAGTTTCACCTTTTAATGGTTAACTGATCTGACTCTAGTTAAATAGTCACCTAATGCCATTGTTAAGAATGTATTTCTCGGTGATGAATACTTATTTATTCAACAACCAAGCATTTACTAATCTTGTACCTTGTGCAGAGCTCCGAGAATGTAAAAATAAAGATGGCATAGCCCCTGCCTTTCTGTCTAGTAAGGGTAGAGCCACGCGGTCAGTTCATCTTAGTGCAGTCTGCAGAGTGACCCAAGGCTGAAGCACGCAGGAGGCTCTTAGGAGAACCGACGGGGTGGCACAAAAGCCTTTTAGGGATTTGGGAATGGAAATAACATTGAATTGAGACTTAAAGTACTTCAGGCTGAGAGAGCAATGAGCCCCTTCACAGGACTGAACCCCTCGAGAACTAATGCTGCATGTGCCACGTGAGTCCTCTGAAACACCAGGACTGAGAGCTCTCAGGGGTTCACTGTGGCTGGAGCTCAGACATAAACACCTTTGGTGCTTTTCTTAGCTGTTCATCTCTCTTGTGAATTTGGCCGGGACGTCGCATCTCGCTAATTCATTTCCATACTCTGAATGCTTTTTAGAGAGCCTGAGCCTTAAAAGATCTTTGCCCACAGGAGGAGACGGAGCATGGTTTAGGAAGTGCATTAGAAATATGCTTTTAATGCTTGATGCATTGCATGTAAGTAAGAACGTCTCAGTCTGGACTCCTGACAATAATAAAATCACAGCTTTATTTACAGCACCGAGCTGTTGCCGCCGATGACGTATGACTGCAATACTTTACTTAAGTGAGGAGTTCCCCGATGCATGTTTCAAAAGACAGGAGAGACGCTTCAGTACCAGGTTGCATTAATTAAGCAGGAAAGAAGAGTGACAAGAAGAGTGACAGAGACTTGAAGATAAAGATACAAGTGTGAAAGTGTTCTGGGCTCTTAAATATATATATATATATTTTACCTGTAGGTTCTTCCAAAAACATTCACAACTAAAAAAAGTGTAAATTAGTTCAGCCATTGTGAAAAGTGGTGTGGTGATTTCTAAAAGAACTTAAACCAGAATTACTATTTAACCTGGCAATCTCATTATAGGGTATATATGAATATAATTCATTCTACTATAAAGACACATGCACACATATGTTTATTACAGCACTATTCGCAATACCAAAAACATGGACTTAATCTAAATACCCATCAATGGTAGACTGGATAAAGAAAATTGGTACATACACACCATGGAATACTATGCGGCCATACAGAAGAATGAGATTGCATCATTTGCAACAACATGGATGGAGCTGCAGACCATTATCCTAAGCAAAATAATGCAGGTATGCAAAATCGAAAACTGCTGTGCTCTCACTTACAAATGGGAGCCAAACAACGAGAACACATGGGCACAAAGGGGGACTAACAGACACCAGGGCCTGCTCAAGGGTGGAGATTGAAAGGAGGCAGAGGACTAAAAAAACATAGCTATCAGGTCCTATGCTTATTACCTGGGTGACTAAGTAATCTGTACACCAAACCCCAACGACATGTGGTTTACCTAGATAACACTCTGCACATGTACCTCTAACCCAGAAATCAAAGTTGAAAAACAAAACAACAAAAAATAATGCCCTTGACTTCTTAGGGAATCAACTTACCTGCTATTTTCATTAAACACTTAGGAGTACCACTGTTGATTTCTCTCTAGCAATTGACCTAGGAAACAAGCTTTTGAATAAATTAAAATTATGTCACTAGTGTGTAGAATGTTAATAAGGCAGGGTAGCATATACAATAGGAACATGAATATGAATTTGGGAAAGAGGCAGATCTTAGTTCTTTTCTTGTTTTTTGGCTTTACTACTGTGTGACTCTGCCAGTATTATTTACTCTTTCTTTCTTGTTGTTGTTTTCTGTTGTCTTTTGTTTTGTTTTTGAGACAAATCTCACTGTGTTGTACAGGCTGGAGTACAGAGGCACAGTCATAGCTCATTACAGCCTCAACATCTTGAGCCCAAAAGATCCTCCCACCTCAGCATATTGAGTAGCTGGGACTACAGGTGCACACCATGACACCTGGCTATGTTTTTCTGCTTCTTTTTTTGAGACGGGGGGATTGGGTAGAGACAGTGTTTCTCCATGTTGCCCAGGCGGGTCTGGAACGCCTGAGCTCAAGCAATCCAGCCTCCTTGCCCTCCCCAAGTGCTGTGATTACAGGTGTGAGTCACTGTGCCAGCCTGTTTATCCTTCTTGACCAGCAATTTCCTCTTCTTGGAAAACAATAGAGAAAATCTATAGCAGAGAGTTGTTATAAAGCTTAAGTAAAATAAAATATGTAATATACCAATCCAGGGCATGTATACAGTAAATACTCATTAAGTATCAGCTCTTAATTATATTATTTTAAAAGAAAGATGCATATTCCTAACAGAAATATAGACAATCTACATAGACATATGTTAAAAAGTCAGCAGGTATCTGCTCTGATCAGCTGACTCTCCATTTATTTTTTTAAAAAAGAATAAAATAGAATTATCCTTAACCAGATGGCTGTTGGTTAACTTTCAGGCAAAAACCGTATCAGTAAGGAATTCATAACATTTTAGGACTTAGGGGATTTCTTACACTTTTAAAAGTAGCAATCAGCGAAAATTTAAGTATTGTAGAAGCAGGGAAGGGTGCTTTAGTTTCTCAGTTATGTGATCTTGGACAAGTCATGTAACTGCTTGACAGCTCCAAACCTTCTTTTCTACAGTCACAAAATAAGAATGATTTCTTAAAAATGTCTTTGTCCTTCCTGAGATGTGAGGACACCGCAAGAAGGTGTTCCTATCTTTGAGAATGTAGACCCTCCCAGGCCCGGTGTCTCACGCCTGTAATCCCATCATGTTGGGAGGCCAAGGTGGGTGGATCACTTGAGGTTAAGAGCTCGAGACCAGTCTGGCTAACATGGTGAAACCCTGTCTCTACTAAAAATAAAAAAAATTAGCCAGGTGTGGTGGAAGGCACCTATAGTCCTAGCACTCGGGAGGCTGAGGCAGGAGAGTTGCTTGAACCAGGGAAGCAGAGGTTGCAGTGACCTGAGATCACACTGCTGCACTCCAGCCTGGTTAACAGAGCAAGACTCTGTCTCAAAAAAAAAAAAAAAACAAAAATGAAAAAAAAGAGAATGTGGGCCCTTACCAGACACTGAATCTGCTAGCACCTTGGGCTTAGACTTCATCACTTCCAGAACCATGAGAAATAAATGTGTGGTTTATAAGCCACCTAGTTCATGGTATGTTATTATTGCAGCTTGAGTGGACTAAACACATGGAAATTAATGTCATCCTCCCAATAAACCCTCTTTTATAGCTGAGGAAGCTAAGCCTCTAACAGGTCAAGTTATAACACTTGCCAGAGTCCCTTTTCTAGAAGGTGTCACAGCTGGTTCTTCCTTCCGTGCACTTTGTATTATAACTCTGCTTCATTTTATGTTTTTCGTATCCCACTATCATATCATATAATTGTGCATGATGATATTTAGCCTTGGGCGATGGTGTTTCTTGACTGTACAAAGCGATAAATGAATTAGTCACATGTGGGTTTTTGTTTTGTTTGAAATAGGGTCCCCTTTGTCACCCAGGCTGCAGTGCAGTGGCACAATTGTAGCTCACTGCAGCATTGAGCTCCTGGGCTCAAATCATCTTCCCACATCAGCCTCCCAAAATGCTGGGATTTCAGGCATGTGCCACTGCACCCAGCCATAAGAGTTATTTTTTTAATGTTTTAATGAACACATGAACTAACAAAAGTATTTGTGGATACCTACATTTAGTAATCGTATACACAAAATGTTTTTGTAGCATTATTCTTTGTAAACATTAATAAGTACACATTTGAAAAATAAATGAACATACCTTTAGTCTGCAAGCATGCTTATATATACGGTTCTTTTGCAGTTAGTCTTATAGGCAAAAAAAAAAAAAAAAAAAAAAACCTGTCTGTATAAGAATGCTTAATAACGATTCTCCTCTTTTCACATTTTCCTCTTTGCAGTGTTGTAGTGGTTTGATGAGGTACTGTTAACATTCTGATAAGTGAAGTTAAAAATTAACCTGTCTCCTGTTTAAGCAAAGTGAGATTAGGGATCACGGAGGAAAAGCTTCACATTAGACGCAGAAAAGTAGCATGAGTTGGATGAAGGACATGCCAGGTGAAAAGAAAAAAGAATGAAAAAAAAGGGGGGAAGAAAAATGATTTTTGCTGGGATAGTGCTCGAGGATAGATCATGTGAGGAAACCGGAGTCCATCTGAGCCATAAGGTTCACATCCAGCAGGCAAGTATAACCTGAGCATTGACCAGACTTTAGGGCTCAAGACCGTGCTGTGAGGCAGACACACACCAGCCATGAAGAGAGTATCAGGCATGGAGACTGCAGGTGCACGAACTCGAGACTGCAGATGCATGAACTTGCCTCATTTTCAAGGTGTTGTCCACAAGGATAGTACAGCCATTGGCTGCGCTCATTTCCTACCTCATTTATCTTTTATAAAATCATATCCCGCAGGCCTGGTATTCATAGGGATATAAGTGTCATCAGAATCTCACACAACATATATCAAGTTCAACCTATTGATACCAAAGAGAGTGATTTCACATGTAAAGAAACAATGCAGGGCATTGTTGAGAAGCTGGCTTCAACGTTTAAAACAGTTAGTGTTGAGCCTCCCTGTGTGAGGGCTCAGACGAGGACTGAGACCACTCTCCCAAAGTGTCTGTTGAGTGAACAATATCCCAATATTGTCAGGAATCTTGGTGCAGCAGCAATTGAGAAATCTTTCTATTTTTCTCCTTGCTACTCCTTCTGTGCTAGAGGCTAGGATTACTCAACTCCATTCCAGGTGCACGACTGAATTCACCTTTCTCCTCACTGTCCTGGGATATTGTGAAACAGAGATCGTTTCTGCTCAAATACTTAACGCCTGTGTTCTCTGCCATACTTGATGATAGGATTTCACTTACCTTTATTAGGTTTACAATATTCAGATACTGTATAAAAGAACCATTGTTTTACTCAGTTGGAAAAATAAATTAAGTCTTTGAGTGGTGGATGACTTTGATAAGAAACCCTACTTGTGGATACATAGGGAGTTGATATTTTTAAGTCTATTTAACAGAAGCCGGGACGCTCCAGTTTGCCTGAAAGTTCAAGTGAATGCGCAGGCGACCACCGGCTCTGCGGCTCAGAGCCGCTTTTCTGCTCCGTTTGTTAAATGGGGTGTTAGTTTGCAGTACAGCGGTTGGAAGCCTGAGTTCTCTGTAGGCAGCGTCCCTCCTGTGTGCAGTGAGGATTTCAGCTTGGATTCCTGTGCCAGTTTAAAATCAAACCTTTCTTTTGTGGCAAATAAATTGCTTGCACTTTGGAAGGATTCTAATGAAAGAACCCAATCCAAGGTTATTCAAGAGTGAGATTTCACTGTAGGCTGAAATCCATTGGCTGGGATGTTTGTCCTGGCAATGAGTTAACCTCAATTAAGAAACTAGAGACAATAAAAGAAATAATTAAAAACAGAGAAAAAAAACTGAAATTAGCATTTGTTGAATGTCTAGCTTCTACGCTGAGCCTTACGTGGCGCCATGGTCTGAGTGTTTGTGCTCTGCCCCTGTTCAAATGTTGAAACCTAATCCCCAGTGTATTAAGAGGTGAGGCTTTCAGGAAGTGTCCATGCCATTAGGGAGGAGCCCTTGAAAGTGGCGTCGGTGCCCTTAGAAAAGAGGCCTCAGGGAGTTGGTTTGTTCCTGCCATCATGTGAGGACACAGCAAGAAGTCGGTGCTGTCTAAGAGAACGTGGGCCCTCACCAGACACCAAATCTGCTGGCACCTTGGAGTTGGACTTCCTAGAAATAAATATTTGTTGTTTCTATGCCACTCAGTCAATAGATATTTTGTTAGAACAGCCTGAATGGACTAAGACACGTGGAAATTCACTTGATCCTCTTAATAACTCCCTTTTGTAGTTGAGGAAGCTGAGTCTCTGACTGATCAAGTTACATGTCAAAGTCCCATTCCTAGAAGGTAAGAACTGATTTCAAAGTCTAAGCACTTTCTACCAGCTCTGCTTAATCTTATTTCTTTCGTGCACTGCCATCATATTATAGAGTAGTACATGATGGTACATAACCTTGAGTGATGGTGTTTCTTGACCATTCAGATTGATAAATGAATTACTCACATGTGGTTTTTTTTTAAATGTTAACACACATATTAAAAAACAAAACAAAGATATTTGTAGATGCCTACATTTGATAGTTGTATACACAAAATATTTTGTGATGCTATACTTCTTTAGGAAAATTACTAATTATAAATTTGGAAATTAGTGGACTTTTCCCTTTAACCTTGCAAACTATGCACTTTCAGTCTTATAGACTAAAGGCAAATGAAACTATACATAAATACTGTACTACAACTGATAAAATTGTTCATCATGGGAGCACAGGTTAACAACTCTGATATGGAGATGAAAACTTAAGTAAATGGATGCAGAATAATGAGTCTAGCTTCTCATAGTTGGAGTGGGAATTTTCATATTAGCAAGGACCAAAGGTTAGAATAATTCATGTGGTAATAGATTAGAGTTGAAGACATCAAATAAACTCATGATTAACTTAGTATACAAACAGAGGGTTACAAATATTGATAGATACATATATACACACAGACTAATATACACACATATATTCCTTTGCTCTGCCAGCTGAAAAGACATAGAAATAATAACACCCCGTAGTAATGAGCATACGTAATGCCCAGATCTTGATTTCTATTACCATTTATCAATAAGAATAGGGATCATCGGAGAGATGGCTTGATTTAAGATTAGGGCAGAAATTTTACATGACCCCTTTGCATCTTGTAGCACCAGAAATAATGTAGTGTATGTGTATGTGAGTCTATACATTTAATGTGTATGTATACATATTATCTTCATATATGTTATATATATAGATATATGTGTGTGTAGATAGATATGAATAAACAAAACAAAAACAAAAACAAAACAAAACACAGTGATGGGACACAGGATTGAACTGAAAGAGCTTCCAGTGGCCAAATCTGGAACAAGTTAAGCAACAAAATAAAAAAAGTAGTAGTATGTTATAACTTAATTAGAAAATAGGTATCCATGGGTTCATACTAGTGTAAGTAAATGGTTGAACAAATAAATGGGAAAGAATAGACAGATATCCCTTGCAGAAAAATTCCAAATAATGTATGGAGACACTCGGGGAGATGAAGCGTGGCTCCCCACTCTTTAAGGATGGCATGGGTTACACATGGTGACCTGTTTCCCAGTGTTATAGCATAGAAAGGGGGAGAAAGAGGAACTCTACAGTGAAGAAACCTGACAAATGCTATCTTCCCTCAAACTGAGTAAAACATCAGAAAATCTAAATTGAGGGCTAGGCACAGTGGCTCTCACCTGTAATCCCAGCACTTTGGGAGGCTGAGGCAGGCGGATCACCTGAGGTTGGGAGTTAGAGACCAGCCTGACTATCATGGCAAAACCCCATCTCTGCTAAAAATACAAAATTAGGTGGGCGTGGTGGTGCATGCCAGTAATCCCAGCTACTTGGGAGGCTGAGGCAGAAGAATGGCTTGAACGCGGAAGGTGGAGGTTGCGGTGAGCCAAGATCATGCCATTGCATTTCTGCCTGGGCAAGAAGAGCAAAACTCCACCAAAAAAAAAAAAAAAATTAGCTGGGTATGGTAGCATCAGCCTGTAATCCCAGCTAATTGGGGGCATTGGGGATGAGGCAGGAGAATAGCTTGAATCCAGGGGGCAGATGTTACAATGAGCCGAGATTGCGCCACTGCACTCCAGCCTGGGCAACAGAGTGAGACTCCATCTCAGAAAAAGACAAGAAGTAAATCTAAATTGAGGGACATTCTAGAAAATACCTTTATTAGTGTACCTCAAAATTGTCAAGGTCTTCAAAAACTAAGAGAAGTCTGAAAACAGTAATAGTGAAGAGAAACCTAAGGAAACATGACAACCAAATGTAATGTGTTATCCTGGAACAGAAATAGGACATTTGGTAAAAAGCTAAAGAAATTTTAGTGAAGTAGAGACTTCTTTTAGTAATAGTCTATCAGTACAGATTCATCAATGATAACAAATGGTCTATATGAATGTAAGCTTTAAAAACACAGAAAACTGGGTATAGGGTATATGAAAATTGCATTATCTTTGCATTTTTGTCAACAGTCTAAAACTGTTCTGAAGTAAAAAGTAAAAGGTTTATTTTCTAAATAAACAGACTTTTAAACTCCCGATAGATTAAATGATTGAATACATTTTTAAACTAGGATTGCTGTGCTTTTTAAATGGTACAGTCAGACTACAGGTAGCATTCAGGCCAAGATGATATTAGAGCACAGAGGCCTTCTGCAAGGCTGCGGGGCCACAACACTGCCCCTGTCCTGGTCAAAGGCCAAGGTGCTGCCTGCACTGACCAACTGGCCCCAGAATGTGGGCTTCCTCTTGCACTTCTCTGCCTGGGTTCTAAAAAGCAGAGAGTTTCTCTTGAAGCCTGCTTAATAATCTAGCCCCTGGGCACAAGAACAGAAAAGGCAGTATGGTTGTGGGTGTGTGGCATCCTTCATGGGAAATAGCTTCAAGACCTATCGGGGGAACCAGCCCCCAATATTTCAATGTAGGTTCTTTTCTATTTTCCCTAAGTGTTGGCTGGTCTGAGAAATAAAGAGAAAGAGTGAAAAGAGAGAAATTTTACAGCTGTGTCTCCGGGGATGACATCACATATTAGTAGGACCGTGATGAAGACCCCCCACAAAACCAGCAAGTTTTCCTCAGGGGTTTTAAAAGGGGAGGGGGTGTACAAACAGGGAGTAGGTCACAAGGATCACATGCTTCAAAGGGTAATAAAGATCACAAGGTGATGTCAAAATTAGAATTACTGATGAGGGTCTATGTCCTGCTGTGTATGCATTTTCTTGATAAACATCTTAACAGGAAACAGGGTTCAAGAGTAGAGAAGTGATCTGACTGGAATTTCAGGCTGGAATTTCCCAATCCTAGTAAGCCTGAGGGTACTGCAGGAGACCAGGGCATATTTCAGTCCTTTTCTCAACCGCATAAGACAGACACTCCCAGAGTGGCCATCTATAGACCTACCCCCAAGAATGCATTCCTTCCCCAGGGTTATTCCTTGCTGGGAAAAGAATTCAGCAATATTTCTCCTACTTGCATATCCATTAATAGGCTTTCAGCGAGAAGAAAAATATGGTTCTATTCTGCCCGACCCTGTAGGCAGTCAGACCTTATGATTATCTTCCCTTGTTCCCTGAAAATCCCTGTTATTCTGTTCTTTTCCAGGGGAACTGATTTCATATTGTTCAAACATACATGTTCCATAATCAATTTGTACAATAGTGGTCCTGAGGTGATGTACATTCTCAGCATACGAAGATAACAGGATTAAGAGATTAAAGTAAAGACAGGCATAAGATATTATAAGAGTATTATTAGGGAAGTGACAAATGTCCATGAAATCTTCACAATTTTTGTTCAGAGATTGCAGTAAAGACAAGTGTAAGAAATTATAAAAGTATTAATTTGGGGAACTGATAAATGTCCATGAAATCTTCACAATTTATGTTCTTCTGCCTTGGTTCCAGCTGTTCCCTCCATGCGGGGTTCCTGACTCTCTACAACAAAGACCCATGACTTCTGACCCATAGGGACTGATTTTTTAGGCAGATGTTCTGAGCTGTGTGTTTTAATCATGCATAAGTACCTGTACAAAGAATCATTTTTTGCTTTCTTGATGGCATGAAGATTCTAGTTCATGTATTAAACTCTGGATTGATTGGACTAAACCTTATTAAGTGACTGACAAAATATTTGCAGAGGGGCAGGTTTTTCTTCCATGTATTACTTTGACATTACTTTGTTCCCAGAATGTTGTACCTTGCTTACAAAGACATATTCAATGATATTAAGAGAAATAGGAGAAATCAAAAGCCATGAATGAAGTGAAGACAAAGGGTATAAAGAAAGATAAAAGTAAGGTAGGGTGTGGTGCTCACGTCTATAATCCCAGCACTTTGGGAAGCTGAAGTGGGAGGATCACTTCAGGTCAGAAGTTCAAGACCAGCCTGGACAACATGGCCAAACCCCTTCTCCACTAAAAATACAAAAATTATCTGGGGGTGGTGGCATACACCTGTAATCCCAGCTGCTTGGGAGGCTGAGGCAGGAGAATCACTGGAACCCGGGAGGCAGAGGTTGCAGTGAGTCAAGATCATGCTACTGCCTTTCAGCTTGGGCAACAGAGCCAGATTCAGTCTCAAAAGAAAGAAAGAAAGAGAAAGAAAGAAAAAAAGAGAGAGAGAGAGAGAAAGAAAGAAGAAGAAAGAAAGAAAGAAAGAAAGAAAGAAAGAAGAAAGAAAGAAAGAAAGAAAGAAAGAAAGAAAGAAAGAAAGAAAGAAAGAAAGAAAGAAAGAAAGAAAGAAAGAAAGAAAAGCAAAAGAAGTGAAACCAAGGATGGGAGGTTAGTCCATAAAAGCCTGCTCTGAGGCTCTGGTAGTTTTGAGTGAGAGACACAAAATACGGTTATAAATTTTCTAGCAATCAACATATGGAAGAAAACATAATGAGATGTGTAATTCATACTGAGATAAAAATGGGTCAGTTGGAACATAATACCAGGAAGGTTTTTAGGTTCTGTTTCTTGCTCTGCCTACTCATTGCACAGGTATGCAGTTGGTGAAAAATTGTCAGGCTCTATACCTCTGCCACGTGAAATTTTCTCGATGTACATTGTACCTCAGTAAGTTTAAAGTCAATGAAAAAGATTCAAGTTGAGTAGACGTCAGAAAATAAGCAAAGGGGATATTCAATAAAATACATTTATTCAGATATTAGGAAGAGACAAAAATCAGTGGCTTCAGTTTCTTGTTTCCAACAAATTCTTTTGAGGGAAACGCTATGCAACAGGGTGAATTGCTCACATCCTATTCGCCTTTCACCCCTGCCTGCTTAAAATAAATACAATGCATTTCATGGGGATGTTTCTTTACATTTCTCAGTGGAAGCCTATGGCATCATGACAAAGCCATATTTACTAAGATTCCAAGAGTGTGGCCCCCAATGTGGCTCTGAGTTCTTTCACAAGACAAGCTGCCTTGCTCCTGGGCTGCAGGAGAGTCTCCTCCTCCCTTCTGACTTGTATACTTATTTCACCACTGTCTATTTTTCCTACAGTGGACAGAGCTGGGACTCCCCGTGTGAATCCCAAGGCCTGTCCTGGCCACTTGCTGACATCTTTCCCTAGCACTGACCCCTATGTGACCATGCTCTGGTCACATGATGATGAGCAAGGGACTCATCATCACCTTTTCTTTGCCTCTTGTGCACCTGCTGTTTCCTCCACCTGTGGTGTCTCTCCTCAGGTCTCCACTGCTCTGCCTCCTTCTCAGCATGTAGGTACCAGCACCAAGATCCTCTCTCTAAAATCTTTCCTGGATGATACCCCTTCTGCTCACTTCTCCAATCTACAGTAATTCAAGTTATTTTTTCTCATAACATTTGTTAATATTTGAAACTATATATATAGAAAATTTCAAATATTTCCAATATATAAAATTTCAAATATTAACAAATTTATGAGAAAATTAACTTGAATTAAGGTAGATTGAATATATAACATTTATTACCTATCTAATGTTTATCTTTTCCAAAGAGAATATATGTTTTTTAAACAGAAATATAGCCTATCAAAATTCTGGAACAGTACCCTGCATATGGCAGAGACAAATATTTGTTGAATAAAGAGGAATTGAAGGCAGACTGAAGTGGCTCATACCCGTAATCCCAACACTTTTTGTAGCTGAGACAGGAAGATCACTTAAGTTCAGGAGTTTGAGACCAGCCTGGGATACATGGCAAACCCCTGTCCTACAAAAAATACAAAAATTAGATGGGCAGGGTGGGGTGTGCCTGTAGTCCCAGCTACTCAGGCGCCTGAAGTGAGAGGATTACTTGAACCTGGGAAGTAGAGGTTGCAGTGAGGCACAATGGCACCACTGTACTCTAGCCTGGGCAGCAGAGCAAGACCCTGTCTAAAAAAAAAGAAAGCAAAAACAAGAATAATTGAATGAATGACGAATAAATGCAGTGCATAGATTAATAGATTAAACACGTATCTTTCTCATAATTTTCCCTAAATATTGTTAGTCTCAAATAAGCTTTTGACAAATATGAAACAGGGCATTGATTCTGTAAAAAGTAAAGTAGAGGTACCTCTTCAAAGTCTTTCCTCCCCATCTAAGTAGGAATAAAAATAGTAACTTCTCCTAGAAGCAAAATTTATTCAAAGACCTGTGCTAACATTCTTAAATATCTCCTAGCCATAATAAAGAAATCAATGTACTTTATGTTCTTAGCTCCTGCAATTTAGCCTAAATATTTGCCCTGGCATGCTTATACTGGTCCAAGCAAGCATTAGGTCATAGCCTGTTCCTCTTCCTTATTTGAAGGTGTTTTTACCTTTCTCAGTATTCCACAGGTTACTTCCTCCTTCTTTGTTCTCCTCTGCCCTTGCCTCTTTTAAAAAGTTCTAAGTTGCAGCCAATCAGGACAAATGCAGAAAGTGAGGTCCCGGCCAATACAACTCAGACACAGCAGTATGGTGGACATGTCAAGGTATAAATGACTCTCTCCTTTGTTTGGTGTACTCTTGTGGCAAGACTGCTAGCGAGTGTAACCTTTCTGCAGAAAGTATAAAAATGGCCTTGCTGAAGAAATTAAATTTATGTTCAAGTACTATTTCTTTATGGCACCAGAGAACAAGCATTTCAAACAATTCCAAGGTTATTCTCTTTAATAAATGCCTGGTATGTACCTATTCTTGGCTGCTGGATATGTAAAACACCCTAAATTTCTTCAGTGCACCAGCTAGTAATTCCTTGGTATTATCTGCAAGCCATTATTCAACAAATAAAAGCTCACTGCAACCAATCATGGAGTGTCTCTAGAATTTGCTGGTTAAAATGAGCTTGACTGAAAGTCTCCTGCATATTAGTCTGTTTTCACACTGATAGAAAGAACTACCTGAGACTGGGTAATTTATAAAGAAAAAAGGAGTTTGATTGACTCACAGTTCTGCATGGCTGCGGAAGTCTCAGGAAACTTACAATCGTGGCAGAATGCGAAGGGGAAGCAAGGACTTTCACGTAACGGCAGGAGAGGGGGCAGGGGGAACTTTAAACCAACACTTTTAAGCCAACAGCTTTCGTGAGAACTCACTCACTGTCACAAGAACAGCATGGAGGAAACCGCCCGCATGATCCCATCACTTCCCACCAGGTTCCTACCCCCACATGTGGGGATTACAATTCTACATGAGATTTGGCTGGGGACACAGTGCCAAACCATATCACCCTGTATACTTCTGTATCAACCCTCTAGATTTCTGCTTGACAGCTTATAGTTGAACTCATGCTTGTGCTTTTCTGCCTTGAGCTGCTTAAAAAACATCTGCTCCTTTGTGTTTTGTCTTCCCTTCTCCACCAAGGATTTTCTGCAAATGAATTTAGTAAATGTGTAGAGTTTATATTTTTCTTTAGATTACTCCAAGTATATCTTCCTAATTTGAAGACAATCCCTCGAACTGTTTTTCTAAGATGCAGTAACAGAACAGAGGCATAAATGAAATTGTTCTTAAGCATACTAGAGCCGTAGTAGCAGGAAATAAACACATACCTGGAATTCAGAACTCCTAGAATGCCTGGTCCTCTTTTGTGAAGTGATGACCATTGCATTAGCTCCTTGAGAGTGGTGGAAGTAGCTTTAAGGAACCAGCTAGGGCTTGACGAATCATACTGATGACACGGAGTGTGGCGTGGTAGCTGGGTGTCAGGGAAGCTGTCCAGAGCCAATGCAGTGACCAGAATCCTCTCACAACAGCAACCTAGGCTGGGCACGATGGCTCACACCTATAATCCCAGCACTTTGGGAGGCCAGGGCAGGTGGATCACTTGAGGTCAAGAGTTTGAGACCAGCCTGATCAACATGGGGTACCCTGTCTCTACTAAAAATACAGAAATTACAAATACAAGCCAGCCATAGTGACTCATGCCTGTAGTGTTAGCTACTTGGGAGGCTGAAGCAGGAGAATCGCTTGAACCCGGGAGGTGGAGGTTGCAGTGAGCCAAGATCACACAACTGTACTCCAGCCTGGGCAACAGAGTGAGACTCTGTCTTAAAAAAAAAAAAAAAAATCAACTTAAAAGGATGCTCTTTGTAAGCATGCATGATGTAACTAATACATTTGAACAAGAACAGAAGAGTTTGAGATGTGGTGTCAGAGATTTATGCTAAGGACTGAGCAATCAATTTAATTTTTGCAACTGCTGCTAATATAGAGACCATCTTTTCCTCCCACCTGGTATAGTTCTGGAAAATGTGGGTGGAAAGGATGTATGTAAATTGTTATTCTTTGCAAGCAATCCCAAGTCTCTTGAAGAAATGTCTTCTCTGTCTGTATCTCCTTGGCACCTATCCCTTCCTTTTCTCTATCCCAGCACACATGGCCTCATTGGAGTCTTGGTTGACTTTTTCATATCACTCACTCCATTATGACTCTTTGAATGTGTGGTGAATAACATTTTATCTCCACAATCTTCCACATGGCCAGAATCAAAGTAGATAGTCATTAGATCCTCATTGAATGAAGACCTATGCTATATCTCCACAATCTTCCACATGGCCAGAATCAAAGTAGATTGTCATCAAATCCTCATTGAATGAAGACCTATGTTATTTCCTAGAATGCTTTGAGACAATGTGTCTAGGAGTTGAATTCTACATTTATAATTTATGGACTAAATGGGTATGGTTGAAGGGAAAGGTAGTTATAAAACATTTGAGGAGTAAGCAGGGCCAAATTCTTGTGAATATATGTGATGGTGTTTTTTATTTTTGTGTGGCACAACAAAGCTATAATCACTTACCTTACAGCTTAGGAAAACCCAATTTGATGGAAATTCTAAACTTTAGCATTACCATATGTTAAATCAACACATAAAATACCTAGCTGTTAATATCCAACTTTGCTTTGTGAATCCATAGAATTACCTTTGTGTTACTCTACCGCATGAATGCATTTGAAAATAATACAATAACCATTTAAGGAAGATTAAGCAGGAGGGTTATTGTAATCTGAATACATGAGTGAGTAGCTCTTTAAAATAAATATCCATTAAATAACAAGAGTATTATATGAATCTCATCAAAGTGCTTTAAGGCAACCACAGTTAATGAGTTGATCATTATTACTCTTAAAAAATCATAGCTATCCAGGGAAATGACTATTTCTTTGAGTGGAGCTATTACAATCTATACACTCAGGAAACAGATAAGTATTTTGTGAGGTTTCCTTCTAAGTTATGACTTTTTAAACTAAGAACTCAAGATCACTAAGATAAAAATTAGTAGCCATGTTTTTAGATGTTCTATAGCTGTGTGGCCTCTCTAGGCCCCTGAGTCCATTTCTAGATTGAAGTTAATGTTGCCTATACATCCTTTGTCAAGTTAATGTGATGTTTTTAAACGTGTTTTATAGGTTATGAAATACTGCAAGAACTTTGATATCATCTTTCTCAGTATTGCCATAATGAAGACACTAGCCAACTTTAGATAATGCCCTTAGCCTAGAGCGCAATTGAGGATATTGCAGCTACCTTGGAGACAATCCTGAGAAGTTGGAACACCATTCTTGCTGATTCTACCAGAGGATCTAGGAGTCTGGGGAGAAAGTGGGGGCATTATTGTTATTCCCATGTGGGTGCACATCTGTCTGACTTTACCTGCAGAAGAAATAGTCCTGGCTCCTTGTTTTGTGATGCAGATAGGATACTTCACTGGATATTTCTGCAGGATCTACATACAGCCCTTGACAGTACTAGTTGCAAGGTTGCTTCTTCAGTTTTAGTTGATTGCCACTTCTGCACAACAGCAGAGGTCTATGGGACTGAAGAATGCAACTCGACACATTTTCCCCAGAGCCAGAGTTCAGCCTGTCATTGCTATGCCATGAAACTTCTCCTCTGTCTCCATCCTCACCCTTCCCACGCCCCACTCACAGGCACACTGGGCTTCAGTCACACCGACTTTCTGCCATTCCCACACCACAGCAGGCTTGCTCAGATCACTTGCGCGTTCATTTGTTAGTCTCTCTGCCTAGAACTTCCTTCCTTCTCTTTTCCACCTAGAAAATGTGTATTTCTTCCTTAAGCTAAGCATAAATGATAGCTGGTTCTTCCCAAGAGTCCCAAGTACAGTTAGTGACTCTCCTTTTCATGCTCCTGCAGTGCTGATCAGTGATGGCATTTATCCTGCCTTTATGAATTCTTCTGGAATTCAAGGTGGACTTAGGTCTTTTATTTTTCTCAGTGGTGCAGACACAGTACCTAATAGTGGTAGAAGTAATACATCTATGGCTTCATCTGACATTCTGTGCTCTTAAAAGGGTATAGTGCCAGGAGGTTTCAGAGCCTCTGGCTATTGGAGGAGGCCTTCCCACTTCGGCCCACTTGGAGAAGGGCTCAACCCTCAGAGAGATTGGGCAGCCTTTATCAACCTCTCTTTAAAATACAAGAGGAGATGGGGAGGGACAATGCTCCCTTCATAAACAAGCAAAGGCTGTCGGACTCTCACTAGAAAACCTTGTGCTATAATATAAAAAAGTCTCTGTTTTCCTGTTGTTAAAAAAATAGTCTTTTTTGACACGAATCATTAGTCCTCACCTCTTCTTATTGCACTCATCTACCAAACTCCCCCACATTCCTGGTCATCCCCTGTCCAGGGCTTTTGCTTCCCTCTCCACCATGGCTACAAGCATCTTTCCAGGTGACTTGAGTATGAAATAAATGATCTATTTGACTCTCCCTCTTTGACAACCTCCTCCCCAGTGATCTTTCATCCATACCCAACTCAGCCACTCACTGTCATGGGCATGCCTGAACTTTCTCAAAAGGCTTCCGAGATGATGACTGCCCATTTCCTTTTCTTTCTTTATCTTTTTTTTTTTTGCTTGTTTTTATAAGATAGGGCCTCACTATGTTGTCCCAGCTGACCTTAAACTCCTGGGCTTGAGTGATCCTCCCGCCTCTGGAGCAGCTGGACTGCTGGGCCACCAGCATGCCTGGCTTCAACCTTTTATTTTTATTCTCTCCATTCTGCTTGCTCCTGTTCTCACATGCTCTGATTTAGACCTCACCGTCCGGTTATCTATGGCTCTCATAAAGCACCCTCGCCCCTGTGCCCCTCTCTCCACTCTCCCTCTCAATGAGAAAATGCTTATGCCTGCCAACTCTCAGCCAACCCCGTGCAGCTTCTCTGTAACTACATGTTGCTGGATACATTTACACGGCTGAGGTGTCTAAATATGTCTTCCAGTGTATGTCCAAAAGCATTGACAGACACTTAGATGAACCCAACATTCCATTCTCAGAGTTGGCTATTTCATGTCGTCTCTCTCTTTCAACTTCTGGCACTTTCCTGGCCTCAACTCTCAGCATATGACCTCACCTCATACCTGAAAAAAGATGAACTAATGTCTTGAGATGTATGTGCACTTACTACGAGTTTCTATTCAAAGACAGGAATATTCTGGCTTTACCTAAAGCCCGTTTTTCCTTGTGTGCTGTATCTCATTCTCTCCAGGGTACTCAGGAACTTATTCTAGCAGTATCTTTCACCTCTGCTTCATCTCAGTGTCTCACTCTTTGTTAGACTTTGTCCAATAGATTTCCTGGCCTTATGCATGTGTGAATATTATCCATACAAAACATCAAACCTCATTTGACCCCACATGTCTCTCAAACAGTGCCTCCACTTTCTTTCTCCCTTTTACAACATGATCCTTGCTATTTCCATTTTTTACATTGTATGTTTTTCTTAACCTACTTCATTTTGATCTTTGTTGCCACAAATATAATGATTTTTTTTATCAGTTACCAATGACTTTCATATTCTCAAATTTACTAGTTAATTATCTGTTCCTTATCATACCCAACTATTCAGTAGCATTGGTAGCATTAGCCAGTGACTCTCTCTCAGACACTGCAGTCTCTGGGGGTCACAAAACCTTCCTGCATCAGTCCTTTTCTTCTCAGCCTCCTTTGCTAATTCCTCATGTCTGCCAGAACTCCAAACATGTCAGTGTCCTGTATTTATCTCCCTTTGTTCCGTCTCTTTGCCATCTCCACTGTCTCCTTAGATAATCTCATCTATTCCCCACAGTCCTGTGCTCAGTGCATATTCTGAGGTCTCCCAAATTTATAGGTCCAGCTTTGGCCACTTCTATTAGCCCTGCCTCCTCAGATATCTGCTCTGGGGTCATCAGTTCCATGTTTTTGTTTATCAGATGACTCTTGGACCCACACACTATACAATATCCACAACAGTCATTTAAGTCAAAAATGTCACAAGATTCTCCTGCTGTAAGTCTTCCAGTGGTTTAGGATTGTAATTAAATCTTCCTCACAACTTTCTAACCTTTTGTGAATTTGCCACTGCCAACATCTCTCACTCTTATTTGCCATAGTTTAGCTATATCGGACTTCTTCATTTCAGTTTCAAAACATATCATCCTCCTCCCACCTCTGTTTTTTGTTTGTTTGTTTCACTTTGGATAAACTACACTCAGAATACATGTTTCCTAAATACCCACAGGACTAAGTCTACCTTGTTTTTGTAGATTTCATTTCAATCATTATCTTCTCAAAGAGGTCAGCCTTGACATTAGACACCATCTACTTATCAATTTATTTTCAAATCTATTATGTATTCTAGTTTCTCTATAGTATTCAGTGTGATGTTAAATTATTTCTTTATTCATATGGGTACATAGTGCCCTTTTTCCTTTGACTGGAGCACAAACTCCATGAGAGCAGGTGCATTTTCATCTCCAGCCTTCAAGCCCTAGGATAGTGCCAGGCATGGGAATGACATTCAATGAATATTTACTGAATAAACAAATGGGAACATGGCTTGGCATATCAAATCAATTTTTGTCTATAAGTATTTATTGAATAAGTTAGGGGCCCAGGCCTGTACTTGGATCTGGGAACCCAGATGAAAACTCATGGTCCTTTCCTTCAAAGAGTTTAATCTGGAGAAGAGTTCTGATGAAACAATGATGAGGCTGCTCTGGGAAAAATGGACCTAACTCTGCCTGAGAAGAGCAGGGGCAAGGTTCAGCTAGGACTTGAAGGAGGAGTGCCATCTAACCGCCAAGGGGATGGAGCAGGAGGTACGTGTCCTGGGCACAGACAAGGAAGCAAGCTGAGTGTGCAGTTTCCCCACAGGCGCTCATGTCCCTGGCATGCAGCTTCCATCTACAGTTCTAGAAGGAGACTGCCAACAAGTGAGGCTTCTGGAGGATTTCTCAGTCTATGAAACACTTTTACTACTTTGTCCTCCTCAATTAATCATTTTGATTAAAATATACACATTTGTTGTATATATTATAGGTACATAAATTTATGGCCAGGTGCCGTGGCTCACGCCTGTAATCCCAGCACTTTGGGAGGCCGAGGCAGGTCGATCATGAGGTCAGGAGTTCGAGACCAGCCTGGCCAACATGGCAAAACCCCATCTCTATTAAAAACACTAAAATTAGCCAGGCGTGAAGGCGCATGCCTGTAATCCCAGCTACTAGGGAGGCTGAGGCAGGAGAATTGCTTGAACCCGGGAGGCAGAGGTTGCAGTGAGCTGAGATTGTGCCACTGCACTCCAGCCTGGGTGAGAGGACAAGACTCTGTCTCGAACAAAATAAAAATAAAAATAGAAAAATACATAAATTTGTGTATATAAACTTTTATATAAAATATATTTTACTTATATTAAATATATAATAGGAAATTTTCAGATAGAGTGCTTCTGTAATGAATTAGATAGTCATTTATTTTTAAAACTGTATTTTAACTTGGCCTCCTAGAAATCCACTGAAACTAAAAATCAGGCGCCAAGTCATTTTCGAGGCCTTTCCAGTTCACAGAAGCCCTGCAGTGTGGGGAGAAGCCTGGCTGCTGGATCCCCTCCCACCACATGGTCTGGCCCTGCTCCGTAACCAGAGGTTGCCCAGGACCCAATAGCGCCTGTCTGGGGTTCAGAATTTTTTTGAAGAGAAAGTTTAAAAAGTTCAAGGAGAAGGACAAGATGAATGATAAGGCACTCACCTTTTTATAGAAAAGCCATCCGGAGAAACTCATGTCAGCACTAGGCATTGAAGCCGAAAATGATATTCAGTCATCAACCTGGGGACTGAACCCAGCCCCCTCCACGCAAAGCATGCATGCACAAAGAAACTCTATTCTTTGATGGATTCTTCTGCAGGGTCACCTTCATTCCGACCACTGACTTTCCCAAGCCTCTGTCTCTGTAACCAGAGCTGGCTCAATTATGTCCCATCAAAAAGAACAGATAGCAGGAAGGCCAGGTTCAGGGAGGGAGCTATAATTTTAGCAGCACTTCCTGTTATGAGTCTGACTTCTGATCCCTTGTGCTTGCTCAGGTCAGGGAATTGCAGCAAATGGCATGCATGAGTCACTCTGTCTCGTGGGTCAAGCGCAGGCTGTAGGCAGACGTCTGAAGGACTTTTCCCTTTTTAGCTACAGGAATTACGCATCCAGTCCACTTTGCTCGCAAAGCATGTAGCTTGGGCAGGATTTGTCAGCAATTCATATGTATTTGAACTGATGTTTGTAGAGCGACACAATAATGTCCTGTCGCATTTTTGTGTCTAATCAGAGCAGAATCGTTCTCAGGTGCTACTGACCTAAAGAAAACATTTTGTTCAAACCTCTCATCTGGAACAAGAGGAAGGCCTGGGAAGAGTAAGAAAGTTTCCTAAATCAAATTACTAATTAATGACAGAGCCGAGACCAGACCCCAGTGGGTATGACTTTCAAAACAGGCATATTATCTGTGTGTCTGCTAGGTCTGCTAGACTTCTACAGGTTGCCTCATCCATCAGACAACACTCAAACTTGGATGTGACGTGAATCACAAGAAAATGGGGGTGGGGAAACACTTTCGTAAGGAATTCTGTAATAGAATTGCAGTATGTTAGGTACTGGAGGCCCACGATTTAGCATTACAAGTGGAATTTATTTTCCTTGTTTGTAAAATACAAGGTAGTAGCTTCAGTGGTGGTTCCCAAACAATGCCATATCTTTCGGAATTGCCAGAGACTGTTTTAAAACTTCAGATTTCCATGTCCCATCCGAGAACTCCTAAACAGCAACTGCAGAGTTAAGAAGATAAATTTCTCTTGTAGGATCCTTCACAATTCTAATGAATACCCAGGTCAGAGAACAATTTTATTAGATTACTCCAGATTCCTTATTCAATATTAATATTCTGTGATGTTAATCAGTATTTTCCAAAATTTGCTCCTACTGAGAATCATTTTGTTGTCAAGATTAAGAAGCAAAATGAAAGACTGACAACCTTTTAAGAAGTCTTCAATTAACTGAAATTTTTGGTCAATATTTTCTCAATGTGTTGAGATAAAGAACAATTTTTTTTTTTTTTTTTTTTTTTTTTAAGACAGAGTCTCGCTCTGTTGCCCAGGCTAGAGTGCTATGGTGTGATCTCAGCTCACTGCAACCTCTGTCTCCCAGGTTCAAGCGATTCTTCTGCCTCAGCCTCCCCAGTAGCTGGGACTACAGGTATGTGTGACCACACCCAGCTACTTTTTATATTTTTAGTAGAGATGGTGTTTCATCATGTTGACCAGGCTGGTCTTGAACTCCTGACCTCAGGTGATCTGCCACCTCGGCCTCCCAAAGTGCTGGGATTACAGGCGTGAGCCATTGTGCCTGGCCAAGAGCAATTTTTTTTAAGCAACAACTACTAGCACCTTAGAAACTATTGTTCCCCAGAAGACTTTTTAAAAATAATCTAAATTATTAAAACAAGAAGTCTACATACACATATGGAAACTTTCTAATTTTAAAAAATAAACATGGTCACTCTCTTAAAAACAGATAACTAAAACGAACTTACAAAGCTATTCACTTCATCACTGAAAGACACATTTTCTCTGAAGTGCTGAGTGCTCAGAATTAACACCAGATTTCTGAGGTGTTGGGCTCCTTTAATGTAAATTTGCGCTATCTCCACCTGGAGAGGTGCTTCTCTTAGACCTTGCTTTTCTGGTAAAGGTGAAGAATAATGAGATCTCTACTGTCTTTGACTAGTCGGGTGTTTACAAATGAGCAATCTCTAGATATACCTTCCTTTTGGAGTTTGCTTTCTTTCTGCAGTTCACCTCGTTGGGTTTTAAATGTTTCCTCTGACTCCAGATGAAAAACTAGCTTGAAATAAATACCCCACGCAGCCACAAAGCCCCTCTGTACAGAAGTCTGTCCGCTGCCGACGGGTTTGGAATGAGAGTCAGGCTTGTGCAGAGGCATCCGGGGTCAGGTGCAGAATGACCCGCTCCTCTGGTTTCACTTAAACTCACATTTTCTCCATGGAGATAACACACACCTCCAGATCTGGTTACTTGCTTCATGAGGGGATCTCGTTTGTCCTAATGTAATTTTTAGCCTTGGAAAATGTCTTAAACTTAACTTTGTCCCCTTTATTTTAATAATACACATTTTTTAAAGAGTTCTTTAACAAAAGGAGATGAGTGTACAGAAACCAGGTAAAAAGTGAAAGTGCCAAATAATCGTATTCCTAATGGTTTCATCAAAAGGACTGCTCTTTTTAAAAAAGCAAGTCGAGGATGGCCATTCTGTCCTCGGCATTCACAGCTGCAGGTGCCCACAAGGCCAGGGACTGCTCACAGTCTCTTCATCGGACATGGAATTCCTGACTCCTCTACTGTTGTCTGCATCTGTTGTTGCTAAAGCATCCATGGCAAAACACAAAAATAACGGAGCCTCTTGCTTTCTTCCTTCTTCCTTCCCTGCCACCCTCCATCACTCCTTCTTCCTTCCTTCCTCCCTCCCTTCCTTCCTTCCTCTCCTTTTCTTTCTCTTCTTTCCTTCTTTTCTTCCCCTTTCTTCCTCTCTCTTCCTTCCTTCCTTCCTCTTTCTTTCCTTCCCTCCATTCTTCTTTCTCTCCCCTCCCTTCTTTCCCCCTTCCTGTCCATCTGTCCACCCCATCTATGCTTCCTTTCATCTTTCATCACCCTCCTCCCTCTTTCCTGCACTTTTCTTTCTTCTCTGCTTCCTTCCTTTTTTCTTTCATTTCTCCCCCTCCCACCCTTCTCTTCTCCTTTCTTTCCCTCTCTTTCTTTCTTTCTTTCTTTCTTTCTTTCTTTCTTTCTTTCTTTCTTTCTTTCTTTCTTTCTTTCTTTCTTTCT
>NC_045448.1:5807477-5949901 GCF_002776525.5 Piliocolobus tephrosceles | reverse complement strand
TCTTTCTTTCTTTCTTTCTTTCTTTCTTTCTTTCTTTCTTTCTTTCTCTTTCTTTCTTTCTTCCCTCTGTCTTCATCTCTCTTCCTCTCTTCCATCCTCCTCCCTCCTTCTCCTCCTTTCTTCTTTCCTTTCTTTCTTCTTCCTTCTTTCACGCTAATTATATTCCTGCAGATTTGATCAAAATAATTGGTCTTTTTGAAAAACAGGTTGGGCCGGGCACGGTGGCTCATGCCTGTAATCCCAGCACTTTGGGAGGTCTAGGCGAGCAGGTCACCTAAGGTCGGGAGTTTGAGACTAGCCTGACCAACACGGAGAAACCCCCTCTCTACCAAAAATACAAAATTGTCTGGGGGTGGTGGCGCATGCCTGTAATTCCAGCTACTCGGGAGGCTGAGGCAGGAGAATAACTTGAAACTGGGAAGTGGAGGTTGCGGTGAGCCGAGATGCTCCCACTGCACTCCAACCTGGGCAACAAGAGCGAAACCCCATCTCAAAAAAAAAAAAAAAAAAAAAAAAGAGAAAAGAGAAACAGGTTCAGTACCGTCACTGGCCAGCCCATACATCATAAAACGTGCTCATGCTAATGACCTTAATAGAACGTGTGCAGTTACATGTAACATTTATAAATAGGTAGAAACATGTTTACTAATAGACAATGAATCTTAAGAATGTTTCATATGTGTTCAAAATAAATTTAACCACTTTACTTATACTGATTAACACAGGGACATCAGGAAAATAGGAACAACATCAGTTTAAACAGCATGGCTTTAATTTTCTTTGGCTCTTCCATTATTTATATTGTGTTGTCTCTTCAATCTGATTAAGGCTCTTTTTTGATGACTGATAACTTTCCTAGAGTCCCTTTTACTCCTTAAAAGAAAGACAATATTTTCTCGACAATATTGAAGTTCTTTAGACATTTTTTGTTTCATATTCTTAGCTTTCACTGTAGCATTTAGACTCATTTCTTGAGGTTCTGCTTGTTTGTTTTTGTTTCGAATTAGGTGGATTTTCTGGTTCAGGGTTTTAGACGATGCCAAAAAATGTAATTAAAATCACACTGGTCACAAGAGGAGACTTTTGGCAAAAGCATATATCATTCCCTTCCTGAAAAAAAAGGACGTTGGCCAACCTGATTTTTATCTAATTGTTTAGAAGGTGCAGGAGCTGCAAACCCTCCGCACAACTTGTCTCGCTGCCAGCCCTCTGGGTTTCAGAGGTCTCTTCTTCAAAGTTCAAAGACCAACTTCACATCTTCTGTGAAGCTTATTTTGAATCTGCCCAAGGGAAGCACTTTGAGGTTAATCCCATGGCCTAACTCCAAATGAGGGGCAAATGCACGTCTTTTCTGAAAGACTCACTCAAATCAGAATCTCAGGGAGCTCCCAAGAGTAGCCTTTGACACAGAGAGGTGGCCGGCTCAAGTCGGTTAAAAGGAGCCAGAGGATGATAGACATTTACATTTGGTGACTGAGATGGACCATTTAGACCAGAAAATAGAAGGAGATGGCTTAGTCTGTTTTCCTTTCAAAGATCCCATGATAGAGGTTGCTGCAGAGTCATAGTGAGTTTACACTGCTTAAGGATATGATGACTAAAGCATGACCCTTGGCAAGTTTCCATCTTAATGCACTCACGAAGCAGCTGGAAACTTCACTGAAATAATCAGAAAAAGCTCATTGGGAAATGTTTGGTTGCCCTTTTAAAGAATTTCTACAAACATAGATAAAGGCAGATTGATAAATTCATACAAATATATGTGAGGATGGAAGAAAGGCTTCTTATAAAGTAACCATAGTTTGTGTTTAAAAAAAGTTTATAATAAATTAACTCTTGGGAAGAGAGGAAGAAGGAAGGAAGGAGGGAAGGAAGGAGGGAGGGAGGGAGGGAAGGAAGGGAAAGAGGGAGGAAGGAAGGAAAGAAGGAAGGAAGGAAGGAAAGAAGGAAGGAAAGAAATAAGGAGGGAAATAAAGGATGGAGAGGTAGGGAAGGAGGAAAGAAAGACAAAAACAAACGGGGAGGAGGGAGGAAGACGGTAGGGAGAAAATGTAAAATCTGTGAAGATGCGCCAGCAGAGGACTGAGGGCGCCTTCCTCCCTGCCTGCCTGGGTTGTGCCTCACTTACTGGTGAACCTGAAATAGTTACTTTTCCTCTCTAAATCTCAATTCCTTTATCAGCACAAATTGCAGAACTGGACTAAATAATTTTTAATGTTTCTTCCTCTCCAAAATTTGGGTGAGTATATGTGTATATGTTGCAAATTGCCCTTAAAACCTGATAGATAGCAGAAAAAACCTTTCTGAAAGTGGTGAGATTATCAGGCTTTTGTCCCACAAAAACAAAGAAAACAAATAAACAAACAAATAGTGACAACTTATTACATTTTTATTTTTGCATTTGCAATTTTGCATTTGGAACTTTATAAATGTACATTATTTCTTGGAGTTTCCTTCTCCCTTGGATGGCCCTTGAAAACAACAAACTATTGATATAGAAGTAGAGGTAATATCCTTTACTCAGATTTTAATTTCTTGAAATCATTTCTAGTTTCTTGGAATATGCTGAAATTTCCACGTAAATGACATTATTTGTCTGACAGACTTAAAAACCTCCTGAGTAAATACCTTTATACCTTCTAGAAATTTTAGTGTTTTTAAATGTTCATGTTATAGCATTGATTTTCTTTTTTCTTTTCTTTCATTTTTATTTTTTTTGAGATGGAGTTTAACACTTGTTGCCCTGTCTGGAGTACAGTGGGGCAATCTCGGCTCCCTGCATTCTCTGCTTCCTGGGTTCAAGCAATTCTCCTGCCTCAGCCTCCCGAGTAGCTGAGATTACAGGCATGTGCCACCATGCCTGGCTAATTTTTGTATTTTTAGTAGACACAGGGTTTTGTCATGTTGGTCAGGCTGGTCTCGAACTCCTGACCTCAGGTGATCCATGCGCCTTGACCTCCCAAAGTGCTGAGATTACAGGCATGAGCCACTGTGCCAAGCCACAACATCGATTTTCTTCCTTCTGTACCTATGTGGAGTTAATGCAGATAAATAGTCACAAAGAAAAGAGAAATTAGCAAATTTATTGCATGGGGTCTGACGTATTTGTTAGCTTCAGATAGTCTTTATGCCTATATGGCAATGCAGTTTTGTACAAATATAGGACAAGCCTTGGTCCTTTGTTGTTTACACTCACTGTGAGGTGGGATAAAGGCAGTGCTGTCAGATCAAGCTGCTCTTATGTTCACGATCCCCCAGCACCTCCTCACTTTGGCACACAGGTTGCTCGCAATCTAGCCTCTGTCCTCCTGTCCAGCTTCCTCTGCCAGCACTCCCTTCTCTCTCTCTTCCACAACCCATGCGTGTGTGTGCATGCAGACACACACATACCCTCCCTTTTCCCCAGGTAAATTGCATCCTGTGGTTTCTTTGACTGTGGTGTTCGCTTTGACTGGGATGCTCTATGCCATCCTCTTTAAGTGGCTGAATTTATACGTTAAGAATCAGCTTGAACCTCATCTTTCAGGAAGTCTCCCCTACTGTCTTGTCTTTCTTCTCTTTTTCTTCAGCACTTCATTGCATCATTTACGCATTAAGTTGCATTATTGGTTTACCAGTCTAAATACAGTAGGGAGCTCCTAAAAGACAAGAATTGCTGCTGCTTTTAGTATCCCCAGCCCTGAGCCCTGAGCAGGTATCCAACAAACATTTATAATTTGGGTACTAAGGAGGGCATTTAGATTAAAAAGCAACAAAAGGCATACCTAATTTAAACTGATAAAGAAGCGATATTTTGGCATTCTAACTAGAGCAATGGTGCTCATTCTGGTTACTGAGTAGTTGACTGGAGGGCTCAATGATTGTCTTCTGAAATTTGATATCCGCATCAGTAATTCTGGGTTACATAAGAATGGAAAACTGCACTCCAGCCCTTCACTTCACTGGGTTTTGTAGGAGAAAGTTACTTTAAACCCTCAGTAGCCAGAAGGGTTAACAATGGCTGCCTTCCTCATGTATTGGCTTATGCATGGGGAGTAACTTATAAGCAGGCTGTAAAGACAGACTAAAATCTTGGGTCACAAGTGTACGGCTGCGTTCAGTAAGGGAGAATTAGAATTGAACATAAATTAACGAGGTTATAACCTAGTAAAAGCTTTCCCACAGTGGAAGCTTTTTGAAATTGAATTTTGCCTTACTATGTATTTTTGCAAATCAATAAAAATTAATACTAATGCTTAAGGGATGAGTAAGAGGGGAGAAAACCATGCTTTAATTTCCAGGCATCATGCAGAGCGCGCAGCTCCCACAGCGAGGAGCACGGTCCTGGCCCTAGTAGATGTTGGAAAGGGGACTGCAAAGTCCTGGTTCACACACAGCCCAAACCTGCCATTGCTCTAGGCCTTCTTCTAACAATATCCTATACAAGATCAGTGTCTCTACAAATGATTCGATTTGGGCCAGAATGAGGCTAAAAGAAAAAGAAAGTTCATTTTAACCAATTTCTCTTTAATGACTTTGAAAGAGGTTGTTTATAAATGATGAATTGATGGGTGCTGACGAGTTGATGGGTGCAGCACACCAACATGGCACAGGTATACATATGTAACAAACCTGCACATTATGCATATGTACCCTAGAACTTAAAGTATAATAAAAAAGAAAAAAGAAAGAGGTTGTTTAAAGTAAATTTTTCAAAAAGAAAGTTAGATGACTTTTTAAAGTGCCATTGCATGAGAAAACAAATCCACCATGTACTCTCAGATCTGGTGAGAGTGTTTTTCTCTTCACTCTCTGCTGTACGCGGCACAAAGCCAGCTCATCTGAGCATCAGAAAGAAATGAGAAGGAAGAGGACACCTCTCCTTGCAGGACATGCCACCTTTCCTTCCTGGAGAAAATTGAAAGAGGAGAAGTGTGTCACTGCTTTTGTTACGATATCAAATCTGGTGACTCCTCTGTTTTTACTAATGATATTTCCTTTGTCTCATACTGCCTCACCTTTCCCACTGGGCCTCTAAGTTCCATCTCCAATGTCCCCACCGAGGCCCCCATGTAGAATCAAGCATGTCACTCTCCCTGCCACAGAGTCCCCAGGACTTTGTTTGTAACTGTTTATTCTATGCTCTTCATAACCTTGCCACAGCCTGACATATCAAACAACCTCAGCTTCTTCAGGGTCAATCAGCGTCTTTCACATCTCAGGAAGAACAAAGCCTAGCGAGACCTAAACAGTAAAGGCATTATAGATGTACACCATGCATTTGTAATGTGTTTATTTGCTTGTTTTGCATTCTGAGTATGTGTGGAATTTTAAGTTCCAACAAGCCAGCAAAGTGTTAACATGGAGTGCAATTGAAGCTGATCAAATACGCAGATATCCATAAGAAAGGATAATAATAAATGAAGATTTTTCATTGGATGTGTAGTTTCTGTACAGGACTCAACTCTTTGGCTGCTGGATAAATTCTAGTCTCTCTGGGAAGACTGTCAAGAAATACTTGCACACTTTAAGCCCAAATGCAAAGTTGAAAATACAGAGAACTACAGGTGCCAGTTGTGCTTTGTTTCTACTAAAAATAAATCTTGGCCTTGTGGGTAAAGTCAAAATTGACCTGTAAACAGAAGTAATTGGTGTATCCATTAATAATTTTAATTTTACTATGACTAGATCATACATAAAAAAGTAAATATACACTTGACCCATAAACAACACATTGGTTGGGGCATTGGCCTCCTCCACCATCCTGGCACAGCAGAAAATTTGTTGCATAACTTTTGACTCCCCAAAATCTTAACTACTAATAGCCTACTATTGACCTGAAGTCTTACCAATAACTTAAAGAGTGGGTTAACTCACATTTTGTATGTTATACGTATTACATACCATATCCTTACAATAAAGCAAACTAGAGAAAGTGTTATTAAGAAAATCACAAGGAAGAGAAAATATATTTACTATTCATCAAGTGAAAGTGGATCATCATAAAGGTCTTGATCCTCAGTGTTTTCCTATCGAATAGGCTGAGGAGGAGGTAGAAGAGAAGGCGTTGGTCTTGCTGTCTCCAGGGTGGCAGAGGTGAAACTAAATCCATATACAAGGGGACCAATGCAGTTCAAATCCATGTTATTCAAGGATTAACTATATATATACATAAATATATGCACACAGAAATATGCTATTTATATATACAGTCATACACAATGTAATGATATCTTGGTCAATAACAGGCCATATATACAGTGGTGGTCCCCAAGATTAAAATCGAGTATTTTTACTGTACCTTCTCTATATTTAAATATATCTAGATACACAAATACTTCCCTATAGTACTCAGTGTAACGACCTGCTGTACAGGCTTGTAATCTGCGAGCAATAGGCTATTTCATATAGCCTAGGTGTGTAGGTAGCCTCTATCATCTAGGTTTGTGAAAGATGCTCTATGATATTGGCACAAGGACAAAGGCACCTAAGGACGCATTTCTCAGATAGCATCCCTGTCATTAAGCAACACATGATTGTATTTAGGTATATTAATGGTTTCAAAATTAAAAATAAAATCAATTGTACCTGCAACTCAAATTTAGAGTATTCACCTTTACCTCTGAAGTCCCCAGTATACTTCTCCTGACTGTGTCTTGTTTCTTCCCAGAAGTAACTAGTGACTTGTATTTTTACAATATCTTCAGTATTTCCATATTGCATGTATGAAAACATATAAAAGCAGCAGTCTCCACTTTAAACCTATGTAAAATCTGACGATGTTCTTCATGACATGAATTTTTTTCTCAAAATTAAAGTTTTGAAAATCATCAGTTTGTGTGTGTATCTGTAATTGATTCATTTATTTTACCATTTTACAGTGAAATTGTACAGATATACCAGAATTCATTACTCCAGTTAGTTCTAATAACATTGAATGGTTTCTAATTTTTTACCTAATGTGGGAGTTTGTGTTCAGATGCACATGGACAAGGTCTTCTTCAGGGTCTCAGTTTACAAGTATATTTTCCCATATATTTGATAATACTTGATTTCATCAAACTTTAACATTTTTGCCAGTGCGATAGGTATAAAATGTCACCTTTTTATACCTGGTGTTTCTCTCAAAAAATTTTGTTATTATATGTGTATTAGAAATTAGAAAATATAGAAGAGCATCAATATATTAAGATATCACATTCACAACACCCAGAAAGTAACACTTTTAATATTTCAGTATCCATACTTCTAGATCTTTTTAACCAAAGTGAGATCATACCCCATGAACTGTTTGTAATCTGTTTTTAAAATTAACAAGTTTGAACTTTTGATGTCAGTATATTTACATCTTTTCTCATTTCTGTATTATTTTCATTTTTGAATAGGCCTACGCATTCTTTACAGCTCGTTTGCTTGGATTGTTTTCTGATCCAGGACTATGCAGTGTAATCCATCTTTACATTCTTAACTCTCTTGTATTCTTGTGCAGTCACTTTTTATTATATTGGCTTGCATAAGACATTTATAAGCTATCCCACTTCTGTGGATTTCTCTAGTTGCTTCTTCATGGTGCCATTGTGCCTCTATATCTAATACCTGTGAATTAAAGTTACGTGAAAGCTTAATGAATTCAAGTTCAGCTTTTTTTTTTTTTTTTTTTTTTTTGGCTAGCACACACTACAGGTATACTTCATATCACCTGCAGCCAGAGGGAAAGATATTTGGTTGTATCATAATTAATGATGTCAAAACTGATCATTTTATTGAGATGAAAACAATCAGATCATTTAAGTATACAGGCATATCTCAGAGATATTAGGGGTTGGAGTTGGATTTCACTGCCATAATAAAGTGAATACTGCAGTAAAGGGAGTCACACAAAATTTTTTGCTGCCCAGTCCATAAAAAAGTTATGTTTACACTACACAACAGTCTATTAAGTGTGTACGAGCATTGCATCTCAGGAAAAATGTACATACCTTAATTAAAAATTCTTTGACGCTAAAAAAAGTACCTGAGCCTTCAGTGAGCACTAATCATTTTGCCGGTGGAGGGTTTTGCTTTGATGTTGATGGCTGTTCACTGATCAGCATGGAGATTGCTGTAGGTTGGGGTGACTGTGGAAATTTCCTTTTTTTTTGAGACAGTCTCACTCTCTTGCCCAAGCTGGAGTGCAGTGGTAATCTCGGCTCGCTGCTGTGGAAATTTCTAAAAGTGAAACAACAATGAAGTTTGCCACATCAATAGATTCTTCCTTTTGTAAAATATTTCTCTGTAGCCCTAATGCTGTTCATAGCATTTTATCCACAAAGAACTACTTTCCAAATTGGAGTCAATCCTTTCAAAGCCTGCCACTAATTTATCAAATAATTGTACGTAATAGTCTGAATACACTTCAACAAATGTTCATAGTATCTTCAACAGGAGTAGATCCCATCTCAAAAAACCACTTTTTGTCTTGATCCATACGAAGCAACTCCTTTTCCTCGTTTACTCAAGTTTTATAAGAGATTGCAGAAATATATTCACAGCTTCAGGCTCCACTTCCAATTCTGTTTATTTTTTTTCCTATTCCCATAGTATCTGAGGTTATTTCCTCCACTACAGTCTTCAATGCTTCAAAGGTATTCATAAGAGTTGAAATTGAAAAAATGCTCATCAAATGCATCAATGATTTGCATTGAGAAATGCAAATCAAAACCACAATGAGATACCATCTCACACCAGTTAGAATGGCAATCATTAAAAAGTCAGGAAACAACAGGTGCTGGAGAGGATGTGGAGAAATAGGAACACTTTTACACTGTTGGTGGGATTGTAAACTAGTTCAACCATTATGGAAAACAGTATGGCAATTCCTCAAGGATCTAGAACTAGAAGTACCATATGACCCAGTCATCCCATTACTGGGTATATACCCAAAGGATTATAAATCATGCTGCTATAAAGACACATGCACACGCACGTTTATTGTGGCACTATTCAGAATAGCAAAGACTTGGAATCAACCCACATGTCCATCAGTGACAGACTGGATTAAGAAAACGTGGCACATATACACCATGGAATACTATGCAGCCATAAAAAGGGATGAGTTTGTGTCCTTTGTAGCAACATGGATGCCGCTGGAAACCATCATTCTCAGCAAACTATTGCAAGAACAGAAAATCAAACACCACATGTTCTCACTCATAGGTGGGAACTGGACAATGAGATCACTTGGACTCGGGAAGGGGAACATCACACACCAGGGCCTATTATGGGGATAGGGGAGGGGAGGGGGATTGCATTGGGAGTTATACTTCATGTAAATGATGGGTTGATGAGTGCTGATGAGTTGATGGGTGCAGCACACCAACATGGCACAAATATACATATGTAACAAACCTGCACGTTATGCACATGTACCCTAGAACTTAAAGTATAAAAAAAAAAAAAGAGTTGAAATCAACCTCTTTCGAATTCTTGTTAATGCTGATATGTGGACCTCCTCCCATAAATCACAAGTGTTTTTATTGATATCTAGAACTGCAAATTATTTCCTGAAAGTTTTTCTTTTTTTTCCCCCAGATTTATCAGAAGAATCACTAGCGGTGACAGCTACGACCATACAAAATGTATTTCTTAAATACTAAAACTTGAAAGTTGAAATGATCCATTGATCCATTGGCTACAGAATGTATGTCATTTTAGCAGGCATGAAAAAACATTAATCTTCTTTTATGTCTTTGTCAGAGATCTTGGGTGACCAGGAGCATTGTCAGAGAGTGGTAATATTTTGAAAGAATTTTTTATTTTGTCTGAATAGTAGGTCTCAACAGGGGACTTAAAATATTCAGCAAATTATGCTATAAGCAGATGCACTGTTACCCAGGCTTTGTTGTTCCATTTATAGGGCTCAAGCAAAGAAGATTTACCATAATTTTTAAGGGTAATGGGATTTTCAGAATGGTAAGTGAGCATTGGCTTTAGATTAAAATCACTAACTGTATTATCCCCTTAAAAGTGAGTCAGCCTGGCTTTTGAAGCTTGCAAGCCAGACACTGACTTCTCTCTAGCTGTGAGAATCCTAGATGGCATCTTCTTCTAGCAGAAGGCCGTTTCATCTACATTGAAAATCTGTCATTCAGTGCAGCCACCTTTTTCAATGATCTTACCTAGATCTTCCAGAAAACTTACTGCAGCTTCTATTCATATATCAGCATTTGTTGCTTCATCTTGAGACTTTTTTGTTATGGAGATCCTTCTTTCCTTTTACCTCATGAACCAACCTCTGCTAGCGTCAAACTTTTTTCCTGTAGCTTCCTCACTTCTCTCAACCCTCATTGAATTAAAGAGTGTTAGAGTTAAGCTTTGGCTTAAGGAAATGTAGATGGTTTGATCACCTACCCAGACCCCTAAAACTTTCTTCGTATTAGCAATAAGGATGTTTTTCTTTCTTATCACTCATGTGTTTACTGGAGTAATAGTTTTAATTTCCTTCATGAACTTTTCCTTCACATTTGCAACTTGGCTGTTTGGTGCAAGAGGCTGAGCTTTGGGCCAGTCTAGTCTTTTGGCATGCCTTCCTCACTGAGTTTAATTATTTTCAGCTTTTGACTTGAGGTGAGAGACTTGAGACTCTTTCACTTGGACACTTAGAGGCCATTAAAGGGTTATTGGGTTATTAATTGGTTCATTTTCAATATTGTTGTGTTTCAGTGAATAGGAAGGGCCTGAGTAGAAGGAGAGAGTGGGAATGGCTGGTCACTGGGGAAGTCAGAACCCACATATTTATCAACTAAGTTCTTTCTTTTATAGGTGCAGTGTGTGATGCCCTTGGCAAATACAATAGCAACCTCAAAGATCACTGATCACAGGTCACCATACCAGATATAACGATAATGAAAAATTTTGAAATACTGTGAAAATTGTAAAATGTGACACAGAGACAGAAAGTGAGCAGATGATGTTAGAAAAATGGCACTGGTAGGTTTGCTTGATGCAGGATTGTCTCAAACTTTTAATTTGTAAAAAATGCAGTATCTGCAAAGCACAACTAAACAAAGAACAATAACATGAGGTATGCCTGTAGAGTTAGGAATTTTTCTTTGCACTGAAAAATAATTGGTGAGGTGTTACTTTGGCATCAATAATTCAACTAGTGATTTTAATCTCCGTATTCCTTGTCTGAATTAATCTCACTATGCTTTTAATTTCAATGTGCCTATTCCCACTTACAAAAGATGTGAAACTATTTACGTATTTATTGGCTACTTAATCTTCCTTTCCTGTAACATGCCTATTAACCGAATTTTGATCATTTTTCTATTGAGCTATTTGTATTTTCTAACTGATTTGTAAAATGTCTCTATATATTTTTGACACTAGTCATTTGCCATTTATATGTGTTACAGATAATTTCTCTGAGGTTGAAGATATATTTTCGCAGACTTTAAGTTGCTTTAGGATTAAAATAATTCTTTTGAATTTAAATATAATCAATTTAAAACATTTTTATTTACAGTTGTTATTTTGTGTGTGGTTTACATGTAGTCCTCTCTTCAAGAATACAAAGATATTTTTCTGTTTTATTCTATATTTTTAGTTGCTGTTCACGTTTAAGCCTTTAAGCCATGTGGAATTTACTTCTGTGTATCTTATGGGAGTGGGATCCTATTTAATTTTTATACTGATTATCAATTTTCTCAGCATCACTTATTGAATAATCTATACATCCTCTAATATCTACAATATTAAGTTTGTCTTGCAGAAAATATCCTTATATTCCTGGATCTAATTTTTTTAACTGTATGTTACTTTTTTTTTCTCTATAGTGTTTGTATTATTATAACTTTTTGATAAGTTGTTCTCTGGCAAGACAATTTTTCTCATGTAGTTTTTTTGTTTGTTTGTTTTTTTTAAGATGGAGTCTCACTCTGTCATCCAGGCTGGAGCAGTGGTGCAATATCGGCTCACAGCAACCTCTACCTCCCAAGTTCAAGTGATTCTCCTGCTTCAGCCTCCTGAGTAGCTGGAATTACAGGTGCCTGCCACCATGCCCAGCTGATTTTTGCATTTTTAGTTGAGACAGGATTTCATCATGTTGGCCAGGCTGGTCTCGAACTCCTGAAAGTGATCTGCCCGCCTCGGCCTCCCAAAATGTTGGAATTACAGTCATTAACCACCACACCTGGCCCCATTTAGGTTTTCATCCAGAGAGTGTTGGCTATTCTTGGGCTTTTTTTTCTTTAGAAATTTTAGATCAAGTTTTTAGGTTCTAGGAAAAATCTTGTTCAATGTGTGTTGCCTAAAGTTTTGAAATTTTCTGTTTATCCACTATCCTAACAGATAATTCAAAAGTTGACTCAACAAATTATGGGACAAAATTTTGCTGATTGATACTTGAATGGAAAATTATATCATTGCAGAGAAAACAAAAATGAAAACCTCATCCCGAAGGAGATTCAACCATAGAGATGAGGATCTGGACATTTCCTGGAAGCCGATGATCCCTTCTGCAGTTTTGCTGAGGATGAGCAAAAGGGAACACAATGGAGAGTTAAATAAAACAAAACAAAATGAAACAAAGACCCACCCCCCCATTTCCTAGAATTGTTCTATACTCATGGTAACCAAGAGCTAGCAGAACTCATTTTAAGCTGGTCTTATTAACCAATAAGAGTTCTATAGTCTTCATAACAAGCAAATGTCAGGATTGTTTTTAAGCCTACATAATCTCTTCAGTGGCAGGTTGCCCTAGTGAAGACATCTCTGGAAGCCAGCCAATCAGTGGCAGCCTCATCATAGTATGAACGTCAGTAATGGATACGTGACTCAGCCCAGTGACATCAACCCTATCCTGGCCTCTATACCCACCACAAAACGTGCCGCTAAAGCTGTAGTTAATCCACTCCCACTTCTTTAAACAAAAATCAACTTCCTCAAACTGATGTCTACAACCTCCTGCCTCAGTAACCAACACAACTCAAGACAAAGTATTTCCTAAGATCTGCAGTTTGCTTTACATTGGAAAGACTTGACTGTCCAGCATAGCTCTACTTCATTTAAGTAAGCAATGAATTCATATTCAAATAGTGCTTCATATTTTCAAGGGAAAATATTATTCTTTATAATTGTATCTTCTTAGAAAATGGCTTATATGGTAGATCAAAGGACAGGAAGACAAGGGATTTGAAAGGGGAGCCACATAGATGTATCTAGATAAATGGGTACAAAGCATGCAGAATTATTGTGTTTTACATTATCAATGTTCACAAGTGTGTCCACAAAGAGTTTCAGGAAGGTTAAATAACTTACCCAGGATTTAGTGAGTAGAAACTCCGGGATTCAAACTTAACCTACTTGATTACAACAATTGCGTCTGCTTCATCACTTCTTGTATTCTTATTAGCTCAATATTATATTAACAACCAGTCACTTAACAACCTGTCTCTTAACAACCAGTATTTACGATTCATCCTTTATAATTCTTGGCTGGTCAAATGTTTCTCCAGTGGGTTTATGAATGGCTAAGACTGAGATTTTGCATGAACCAAACAGCACAGATTCCCACTCATCAAGGCTAATCAAGCTATTGCCATTGTTGAAAGCCCAATATTTCTTCTGAATTCTCAACATGAGAGCTCATAAAGACCAGAAAACTACTTGGTGGGGGTTGATTTTATTGAATCCCATTTATCCAGAGGAGCAAGTGACTCATTCTTCTCAGATATAAAATACGTCAATCACATTTACAGGAACAGGGACCGTGACTTGTTATGTTAACCCTCTCATGCTATATCTATTGTAAACTGACATGGAACCACTTTGAACACTCTCTGTCAGACTGGATAATGCAGGCCAGGAGCAAAGAAGTAGAAAATATGGGATATCTTTGGTGACCCACCCAAGTCTTTTGGCTCGACTTTTTGTCTAGCTGTTGTTACAATAACCAGCTCTGCACAGGTGTGGCATGGCACCACTTTGCCTCAGCTGCTGTCTCTAGCTTTCTGACAGTGTAGGGAGAGGCCTGTACCCATGAATGAACAGCCTGGAAGTGTATGGGCCTTAATGACACAGAGCCATGTGCACCAGTGAGGGAGGGAAGCATTGGGAAATGGTTGCTTTCACTCTCCCGCTGCCTCATTCCTTTTCCCTGAAATCACTCCACAAAATTTACCAGCTAGAAGCAAGCCTTGTCTCAGTTCTGCTTTCCAGTGAAGTTCAGGCAAGACATTATCTACTATTACTCCAGTAGACAAATGAGAAATGTGAGCATTTGAAAGACTAAATAATTTGTTTAAAGCCTCAAAGGCAGTAAATAGTGTGGACAGGATTTAAGTGCATGCCTGTTTGACTGCTGTTTTCAGCAGCATCTTTAAGATGTCATGATTATTATAAAACATTGCCTTGGAACAAATGACTTACCATTTTTTGAGTGCTGCAGTTTGAAAATTTTCTGTTATTCTATCTATGAAAAAGAAATCGTTTAAATAAATCTCAAATTTGAAATTTAATTACACCATCATAAAAGGTTCTGAATATAATATTGACCTAATAAAAATACAAGAAGTGATGAAGCAGATGCAATTGTTGTAATCAAGAAGATTAAGTTTGAATCCCAGAGTTTCTACTCACTAAATCCTGGGTCAGTTATTTAACTTTCTTGAAATTCTCTGTAGAAAAATGTGCATAGATAATTTACCTGAAGAATTTATAAAAGGTGTATTAGTTTAAAAAGACATATAGCATTTATCTCATCGCCTGGAATAAAATAAGTAGGCAACAGGCCTATAAATGTTGGTATTTTAGAGGACGTTAAGCACAAACCTACAACAATATAAAATGCTAGACAGAATTGAAGAAAAGAGAGAAAATTCAATGGTATAAAGCAGTAATTTGTTTGTTGTATGAATAATGAAATAGACATTGTGGAGAGATAGTCCTGGGAACTGAGGCTGGACTGTGTCTCGACTGTGAAAATGTCTTTGGAATTCCTTAAAAGTCTAATGTTGCTCTATTTCCTGTGGACCTCATTCTAGTTACTGGACTTCCTAGGGTAGGAGACCTCCAGGTACAATGCAACCCCAAGCTTCTTGGATAGGAATTATATCTAAAAAATAAACAGAGATAATATCTGAAAGAGAGAGAGGAGAGAAAGAAAGAAAGAAAAAGAAAGAAAGAAATAAAGAAAGAAAGAAAGAAAGAAAGAAAGAAAGAAAGAAAGAAAAAAGAAAGAAAGAGAGAGGGAAGGAAGGAAGGAAAGAAGGAAAGAAGGAAGGAGGAAAAGAAAGAATAAAGGAAGCAAGGAAGGACTGGGGAGAGGGAAGGAGGGAGGAAGAGGAGGGAGGGAAGAAGGAAGGAAAGAAGAAAGATAAACGGTAGGAGGGGGAGAAAGGGTGGAAGGAGAAATTAAGTGAGGAAGAAAGAACTCCAAGGAGAAAGGAATACCTAAGAAGTGAAGACCCCCAGAAGACCACTTCACACGAACTGAACACTTTTTAACAGTTTTGCTCCTCACATGAAAACTCTTTGGTCTGTGGTTCGGTTTTATCTTTGGCTCCAGTTCTCAATCATGACAAGGTGTCCTCTCTGATGTCAGCCAGGAGAAAGACTCTTCAGTTCCTGTTGAAGTTGAATTTTGTAACCATAACAGGATGTAGGCCAGAGAGCAGTCATGTAGCCGACTCTGGTGCCACTAAATCGAAGGAGTTTATTTTGGGTGGGTAGGTACACACATTTTCTATAAAGAGAATATATACATATAACTTCAGGGAAAAATCTTCATTAAATAAATTAAATGGTAAAATAAATACAGTCTACAATGCATCAAATATCTATGTGTCTTACCGTCTGAAAAGAAGGCTACTGAGCATAATAGAACCATATAGAATTACCAGTAGCTTCCAGCTGCAGATGTGTTAGCTGGAATATTCATAGCTAAGAGCTACAAGTCCAGCTAACTTGCACTGAGCACTTACTCTGTGCTAGAAACCTTACATATGTTGTTTCATTCGGTTCACACACAACTCTATGAGGGGAACCACTATCCCCATTGTACAGATGAGTTAAACTGAGGTTAGGAGAAGATTTTAAAGAACTCCACCAAGTTCACAGTTTGGAAAGGAAGAGAATTGGGATTTCAACACAGAATGGTCTCAGTTCTTTTCAGGTAACATTGGTTCTGCAGCCAGTTTCATGGCACCGGGGAGCCCAGTGAATCAACGGGAGAGGGGGGATCTTGGCCAAACAGGAGCACAGAGATGGGCCGGGGTGGAGATCGGGAGCAGGTCAGGCTTGTGAACGAGACTCAGATGAAGGCAGCTGTGGGAAATCAGGGCTCTGAGGAGAGCCAGAAGCAGGATCTCAGAGTCCACTCTGAAATGCGGGAATGAGGAGCAAGGGCGGCCTCTGCTCCTGAACACAGAAGGCCTATACGTGCCCAGAGCTGGGCCGCTCTGGCTGAAGTCACCTGCAGCTCCTGCAGTCTTTTGTTTGCCTCCTGTGCTCCCAGCTTCTTGAAGCAGAGAGAAGGGACTTAGTTACGTGGTAACATAGGCAGGGAAAAAAATACATGTATGTTTTTATAGTATTACAAACGCACACAGTTACAGTGACGCAGGCGTGATACAGAGAAAATCCTCAGTGGACTCAGAGACAGAGATCATGTCCGTTCGGATAATGCAGAACAGGCTTCTGGCTGGAAGAGGCATTAAAAGCAAGTGGGAAACAAGGACTATGTTTGCCACCATAAAGACATAAGGACTTTGGATTAAATTTCGAGTATAATGAGAAGGCATTGGAGTCTTTGATCGGAAGAGTGTCCAAGCGCGTTCATAAGAGGGATCCCACTCTTCATGGAGCCTTGACAGCCCATGTGGAATTGTGTGCCTACTTCCGTCGGAAGTAATCTCTATGATTAGTTTCTCTTCCTAGTACTCATTATCACCTAAGGCCTATATTTATTTACTTATTTGTCTGCCTTCTACAAGTAAAATGGAAGTTTTGTAAGAACAAGGACTTTGCTTTCTTCCTTCCCTTATCCGAGTGCCCAGAACACAACAGCACACAGCTGACTGCTTGATAAATATTTAGCATTTGTCAGTTGTCAATTATGAGATGGAGGCTTACATAGTCTCTTTATTTAAGCCCTGTGTAGACACTTATCTTTGTTCCCATTTTATACAGGAAGGAACTGAGTTTCTACAAGGTTATAATTCTAGACAGAATCACTTGACCATATCTCAGTGCGTGAGTATGTGTGCTTGGAGGTGAGGATTTGGCAGAGGTGGCTTGGCTCTCTGACAACAAGAAGGGGAAATGGGTCCCAACCGAGCCCACAGACTTTGTAAACTGGAAGGAGCCAGTGTCCTTGGTGGAGTCCTGTGGAATGTCACAGACACCTGGCTACATTAAAAGGCTGAGGTGGTGGTTCTTGAACCTACCTGCCACTAGACTCACCCGGCCACCCGTTGTGAGGGCAGAGAATTTTATAAATACTCAAGCCGGTTACCCTCCCCGGATATCTGGGGTAGGCAGAGACATTAAGAGATTGTTAGAAAGACCTCCATGGCTCAGGGTGGCTTGAAAGCATCAGGGTAGAGTCCACGTCTCCAGCAAGACATACGGAAGGGAAGTAAAGGAGGGTCTACATACGCTTGGTGGCCACACAGACTGGAGTAAGAGACATCTCAGTGTAATTTCCAGTGGGATGCTGGCCACCTCAGCAAATCCTGCATGGTGGCAATACATGGAGACCGGCTGCATCTCCCGGCCCCCAGTCAGTGCCGGAGTCTCGTGGGAGTGCCCACCCTGAGAGGATGCAGCTCAGCATTGGCCAAAAAAAGGCAGAAAGGAATCAGGACTCAGAACAGAACTTACCTTGAACTGAACAATGGTAAGGAAGCATTTGCATACACCTGTGTGAATGGAGGTCGTATTAGCTGCGTGTTGGCTGTGTGGACGGAGGTTTTATTTGCTGCGTGTTGGCTGTGAGGACAGAGGTTTTATTTGCTGCGTGTTGACTGTGTGGATGGAGGTTGTATTTGCCACGTGTTGGTTTTCATCCAGGACTGCGGGGATTGCACAAGCTGCTTGTGTCTGCCCCACAGCCTCAGTACAAACCTGGAATTGAAATGAAGTCCTTGGAGGGGTGGCTGTGAACTTGAGGGATGAGGTACAGGCAGGAGGGAAGTTTTCAGAAGTTAGCGTGGATTCTGCTAAGAAGTTTGCAAGGCTGAGATGGGGTTTGCGGGAGGGCTGGGTGGTTTGTTCACTTGTCAGCATAGATAAGGCCGTGTGGCAGAAGAAAAAGAGAAAGGTGGAATCAGCTTCCGTCCCTCCCTGTTTGCTGACAGCTGCTTTCAGGGCCAAAGATAGGAGAGCAGATCCCCCCAGCTTCTAAGCCCAACCAAACCAATCTCCCACTTTTTAAATCAAACATGTGATACACCAGGTTTGCACTTCTCCTGTGAGGAATAATCATTCTCAGAGCCAGATATTCTGCGGGTGAATCCTCACTTAATGACCTTGAAGAACTGACAGACTTTTGTAGTTAGACACAAGAAGACCAATCCTAACAGCAACTTCCCTTGCTGTAACCTAGAGTTGGAAATGACTTGACAAAAGGAGAAACTGAGGTGGGGAGGAGTGACCCCAGCTCTAGTGAGACATTGGCCACGTGGAGATAGAATTCAGCTTTCCTATCTGCCAGCTCAGTGTTTTGTTGCTTTGCTTTCATCTCATCTTTTCCTGCATTGGTTTCTGTCCTTTTATCATTTTCTTGGGTAATTTGTGTGGGTAAAGGTCTCTGCAAGAAATGTAAAAGGAAAGCTAATTTTTAAGCCTATTACTAATAACATAAAAGCATTCCTGATGTTAATTCCTGCCTACAGGAAAAAAAAAAAAAAAAAGAGCAGGCATCCTCTGGTGGTCTGCTTGACTTTCTGGATCTAGGATTTTAGCTACACTGCTGAAGCACCGTCTTTTCCCTCTGGAAGTTTTCTAGAACATAAGCAGCTTTTCTTGGGGTTGGGGTGTCCTCTATGGAGCAGGTCTGTGGAAGAGCTGGCTCTGCTGTAGCCTGAAGGCTGGGCGTCCATTCAGATTTGGAAGGAGGAGCTTCTGCTTTCACTGCTGATTCGAAGCTGAATAGTTGTAAAGAAACGAAAGAAAGGCCCTCCCTGAAATCCAACTTACAGAACCAACAAAAGCTGAAAATCCGACCCAATCCCAAGGGCACGGTTCAGACCCGGGGCACATTTTACATCGGTCAGACCTGAGCTTGCCCTGTTCCTTAACGGAGCAGGCCTGTTCCCCTCGCAGTGAGTCCCATTAACCCTTTGAAGATAAATCCTAGGCGAAAATGCTCTTGGACACTCACCTGTTGCAATACGTGCATTCGTACAGAAGGGGCGCCCTGCGTGCGGGAGAGGCTTTCCGGGCAGTGAGTTTGGATATGCAGAAGTGTTGGGGGCTGTATTGAGGACCTGGGACAGGGGAAGTCTGAGAGTTGTAGGGTGTTTTTTGTTTGTTTGTTTGTTTGTTTGTTTGTTTGTTTGTTTGTTTTTGAGACGGAGTCTCGCTCTGTCGCCCAGGCGGGAGTGCAGTGGCGCCATCTCGGCTCACTGCAAGCTCCGTCTCCTGGGTTCCCGCCATTCTCCTGCCTCAGCCTCCCGAGTAGCTGGGACTACAGGCGCCGCCACCACGTCCGGCTAATTTTTTGTATTTTCAGGGGTTTCACCGTGTTAGCCAGGAAGGTTTCCATCTCCTGACCTCGTGATCTGCCTGCCTCGGCCTCCCAAAGTGCTGGGATTACAGGTGTGAGCCACCGCGCCCGGCCAGTTGTAGGTTTTACAACCATCAGGCAAAGGGGGCTTTGGGACATTCACGCTGATGAAGGTTAGTGGTTGTGCATTAGGTCCCTGGCTTGGGGGTGAATGCGATGCTGGGCCGTCTATTCGGTACACCTGCCGGGGAATGCTTGGGGCTTAGCGAGGAAGGAAGAGCAGGCACATCGCTGTGCATAAAGCTCCATCCTAACTGTGTGTTTACCTCTGTGCAGCAGGAGAACTGGAGGAATATTCCATGAAGTCACACCCGTGGTTACTGCTTGGCACTGGGGAAGTCATACTCTCCCTGTTCTACTACATTTCTGAGGATTTCTGAACTTTATGTAATAAATAGAAAGTGTGTAAAAATTATCTAATGCTTTGCCATTTTTTGCTGATTCTAAAAACAGCATCATTTTATTTTTGAAAATGTACAGAACAGCTTGAACAAAACATTAAAACTCCAAAATTTTATCACTCAGAACTGCCGTTACCAATCAGTACTTCTTTCCGTTGGGTCTTTTCATCTACACAAATATGCACTTCTGCACATGGACGGACAGATGTGTATATATTTTATATCACAGAGATGGAATCTTTCTGTGTACGTCTTGCTGAATTTTCGTGGTTTTTATCCGGTGAATACATCATCATTACATATGTCAAAAAATACTTCATAAAGTGTGTTCAGTACAATGTTTAATTTTTAATTGTTCTATAATGTAACATAAGTGTGTAGGAGAATAAATTATTTTAGCCAATTATTTCCATGGGATAGTTAATTTATTTTGATATTGCCATTTTAAATGCAAAAGTATGATGAATTTGTCATTTACAGATGTTTTATACTTGGCAGATTAATTATTAAGATACATTCTGAGAAAAAAATTAAAAGAGAAAACGTGCATTTCTAAGGTTTCTTCATATATTGTTAAATTGTCTTGAGGATTGCTCGTAACAAAAATTTTGGAGGAGTCTTAGAGTTTCTGCTGCTCCATATCCATGCCCTTCTCAGATATTATCATGGTTTTTATTCTTTCACACATACTGTTGTTGAGTTTTAAATTTATGTATCCATGTGTGTGTGTGGTGTGTGTGTGTATTCCAGATATGTGTGCTTGTCAGATTTGTGGTTTGCAAACATTTTCTACTAGTTTGTAATTTGTCTTTCCATTCTTTTGCAGTCTTTCACATTGCAAGGCTTTATATACTTATATATATACACTTTAAGTTCTAGGGTACATGTGCACAACATGCAGGTTTGTTACATAGGTATACAAGTGCCATGTTGGTTTGCTGAACCCACTAACTTGTCATTTACTTTAGGTATTTCTCCTAATGCTATCCCTACCCCTGACCCCCACCCCACAACAGCTCCGATGTGTGATGTTCCCCGCCCTGTGTCCAAGTGTTCTCGTTGTTCAATTCCCACCTATGAGTGAGAACATGCAGTATTTGGCTTTCTCTCCTTGTGATCGTTTGCTCAGAATGATGGCTTCCAGCTTCATCCATGTTCCTGCAAAGGACATGAAGTCATCCTTTTTCATGGCTGCATAATATTCCATGATGTATATGTACCACATTTTCTTAATCCAGTCTACCATTAATGGACATTTGGGTTGGTTACAAGTCTTTCCTATTGTGAATAGTGCCACAATAAACATACGTGTGCATGTGTCTTTATGGTAGCATGAGTTATAATCCTTTGGGTATATACCCAGTTATGGGATGGCTGGGTCAAAAGGTGTTTCTAGTTCCAGATCCTTGAGGAATCACCACACTGTCTTCCACAATGGTTGAACTAGTTTACAGTTCCACCAACAGTGTAAAACTGTTCCTATTTCTCCATAGCCTCACCAGTGTCTGTTGTTTCCTGACTGTTTAATGATTGCTATTCTAACTGGTGTGAGATGGTATCTCATTCTGGTTTTGATTTGCATCTCTCTGATGGCCAGTGATGATGAGCATTTTTTCATATGTTTGTTGGCTGCATAAATGTCTTCTTTTGAGAAGTGCCAGTTCATATCCTTTGCCCACTTTTTGATGGGGTTGTTTGATTTTTTTCTTGTAAATGTGTTTAAGTTCTTTGTAGATTCTGGCTATCAGCCCATTGTCAGATGGGTAGATTGCAAAAATTTTCTCCCATTCTATAAGTTGCCTGTTCACTCTGATGGTAGTTTAGTTTGCTGTGCAGAAGCTCTTAAGTTTAATCAGATCCCATTTGTCTCTTTTGGCTTTTATTGCCATTGCTTTTGGTGTTTTAGTCATGAAGTCCTTGCCCATGCCTATGTCCTGAATGGTATTGCCTAGGTTTTCTTCTAGGGTTTTTATGGTTTTAGGTCTAATACTTAAGTCTTTAATCCATCTTGAATTAATTTTTGTATAAGATGTAAGGAAGGGATCCAGTTTCAGCTTTCTACACATGGCTAGCCAGTTTTCCCAGCACCATTTATTAAATAGGGAATCCTTTCCCCATTTCTTGTTTTTGTCAGGTGTCTCACATTGCAAGGCTTTTCATATTAGTGAGGTTTAATTTATGAATTTTTCCTTTTATGGATTGTGTGTTTGGTGTTAAGTCTACAAATTGCCTAATTCTGAATTTGACAAATGCTAAGAATTTTTGCATATAATTTCTTCTAAAATTTTGTAATTTTAAATTAAGCCCATTACCAATTTGGGGTTAATTTGTGTATAGAATGTGAGGTTTAGGTTGAGGTTTTTTTTTGTTTGTTTCTTTCTTTTTTTTTTTTTTTTGCCTATACATGTCCAGTTGCTGAGCACTGACTCTCAAAAGCATATTTTGCAAAAAGCCACATTATTTAGTGACTTTATTTAGAATTACTAAATTAGTCACTTGCTAGTTTCTTAGTTGCTTTATATTGAGTTTTCAGATATAGTCTGCTTTTATTATTTTCTTATTGCTTTGCTTATTAAACTTTGTTTCCTTTGTGTTAGAGTTTATTAGCTTTTTGAAAAAAATTGACAAGTGTATGCAACAATTTAACACTTTGTGTTTGTATCTTATTGTTCACGGTGATTGTAATCTATACACTTTCCCAATCTATAATGTTGGGAACTTAATAATATTTGGTCTAATATAGGATAATCAGAAAAATGTTCCACAAATATTAGAAACTGAATTACTATATGCTGGTTGTATGCTATGGATTATATTACATATGTATTAAACCAATCTCATTATAAAATCATTTATTTTCTTGTATTAGCAAGGAACATCGGTCAGTATTTATATTGGGGATGGTGAGCAGTGGTTTATTTTATGTCAATTAAACATAAGTTGGTTAAGAAACCATATACTATGAAAAACATAGCCCCAGAAAAACCGTAATGGAATTGGATCCTCCTTCCTCCATTTTTACATGTCAGTTATACACTCTCTCCCCTGCCAAAACCAGGTTAACTGTTCCCAGTGTAAACTGACTGGCTAATGCCCATATCCCAGTGAGCACTGGCAGCCCAGTACACTGGCTCTTTATCGGACTCATACCTACATTTATTCTCTATTTGACGTGCATGCTTATTAAGAGCCAGTTTTATGCATTTTCAGTGTTATAATATAGTTGAATTAAATATTATGTACATTTATTATCTGTAATTGTGAATAGAAAGGTTTTGTAGTTCTGGATTTTAACATTAGACACATTAAGCACTGCTGTCAAAAAAATTGTATTGAACTTAGTAACAGAGTGATAATTGCCACAGCTCGGGGAAAATCAGAAAATTCTAGAATGATAGGCATGCAAATTGTTTCAAAAGGATATCTAAAATTTTGCTTTTTGTTAAAAAAAGGGAAACTGTAAAAGTTAAATTGATAAGACTATTTTCATAAGGCATTCTATTCCTATTAGTTTTGAATTCTTGTATCTCTAGATTTTCATTTTGTTGTTAGTTGTAATAGTAATAGTGATAAATTATTATTTTATATTATAGTACTTCTATTTCAAGAACTCTGATTTCATCCATCTTGTAAACCACAATGACGATAGTTTTCTGTGAAAGACTTCATGCTACGTTTCCAAAGTGTGTGTGGATGGAGGCTTCATTTTCAATATCTCTGGAAAATTATGCAACCTTTTTCTCATTCTACAGAAAGAGAAAGGGATACACTAAAAGAAAGAATGACAGTCATAACACAATGCTACCATCAGAGGAATATTCTCTCGCCTTTCAGCTTTGTAATTCGTCAGTGAAGCTGCCCAGCACGAGATAGAAGTCAGCTTTCGAGAAGCCCCGGCTTCCTTTTCTTCCTCTCATCCCTGAATCTTGTTATGCATGCACTCAGGCTCCCTGCATTTTATAGAGGAGACAAATAAAGACAAGCTCAGTCCCCTGAGATTTCAGCATACACTCTGACCACTTGCGAAAGCAAATGCTTCCTTCTTAAAATAGTATAAGATGACAGAAAAAAATAAAACATATTTACATAATAATGTCAGAATTTTATCTTAATGTGGCCTATGAGGTTAAAAGCCTTCCCATTCAAGAGTAGATCAAAGTTATTTGAAATGGAGATCTATAGCCCAGAGGGAGATGGGGGTAGGGGGAAGACATTGGACATGGGATGAGAAGGACAACAGAGACAGAGGAAAATAAGCAGAAAAAAAAAAGATGAAGAAAAAGAAAGTGGCAAGATGCTTAATTTGATTTTCCTACTAGGTCAGATGATAGCAGTAGGCTGGTAAGTGTAATGGTATTTAGTCGGGGCTGTCAGAGTTGGTGCTGGTTTAAGATAGGAAACTAGTTGGTGACTTTTGGGTGCCTACTGCACACCCAGCGCTGTGCTCAACACTGGGGGGCACTGCAGCGAGGGGGTCCAAGGTGCACACTCTGCTCATCGAGGGTCAGCAAGGAAGTTACCATGTGGAGCCAAATTTAATGTCCACACCCACTTTTTCTTGAAAACACGACAAATACTTGATGGATTATAATGATGTTATGCAAGACCCCATTTCTGGATGATACAAAAAGATGTGAAGAATATAGTTCTGTTATGCCCAGACCGTTTATTCCCCGAAGAAGACCACCAGAGTCCAGAGTCAAAGCCAAGCGGCAAGGATCTTTATTGCAAGGTCGAACTTGGTCCCTCCGTTCCACAACATACAAGAGGGCCTCGAACAATGCGTGCGCTGGCTTCTTATACCCCGACGTAAACAGGATATGTAAAGTTACAGAGAAACAAGGGAATTCTTCTGGTTACAGCATTACAATTGGTTTACATTTTAAGTTATACTTTTAGCAGTTTTCTTATCAGTTCCTGCGCTTTTACAATCGGTTGTAACCTTATCGGAGATTCTCCAGGCTATGATATATGGAGGAATGTGTTCTTTCCATTCTTGCCATCAAAAGTTAATAAATGTGTGGCCAGTCATGGTGGCTCATGCCTGCAATCCCAGCATTTTGGGAAGCCGAGGCGGGTGGATCATTTGAGGTCAGGAGTTTGAGACCAGCTTGGCCAGCGTGGTGAAACCTCATCTCTACTAAAAATACAAAAATTAGCGAGACATGGTAGTGCATGTCTGTAATCCCAGCTACTCAGAAGGCTGAGGCAGGAGAATCGCTTGAACCTGGGTGGTGGAGGTTGCAGTGAGCCAAGATGGTAATGTGTATTGAAGGAAGTAATGAATGAACCAATGCATGTATAATCCATACTTAATATTTTTTACCCACCTCTTCTACCTACAAATGAGTAATAGCACAATAAGTTCAACACCTGTAGGATTTTGTCTATCTATCTATTTTTTTTCAGTAGCCTTATGTAACTAGACTGATATTCCAAAGGTGGAAATAAGGGTATGTTCATATTACTTTAAATGTACAAGTCTTTAACTCAGAGACCATAAATTCACAAAGTATGAATTAAAGACAATCTGCAGAGAACCATTTTTGGTCCTCATTAGCCTTATTAGAAGAAGAAGGCAGGAGATTTGTTGCTCAAAGGGATAAAAAAGTATACATTCCCAACCGTTCTGATAGGGTTTAGTGCAGATTTTGGCAGTGCGAACCCAGAATTTCTGAGACAGGTCTCAGTCAATTTAAGAAGTTTATTTTGCCAGCGTTAAGGATGCATGTCCATGACGCAGCCTCAGGAGGTCTGATGGCATGTGCCCAAGGTGGTCCCAGCATGGCTTGGTTTTACACATTGTAGGGAGCCATAAGACATCAATCAATATATGTAAGATAAACATTGGTTCAGTCCAGAAAGGCAGGACAATTCAAAGCAAAGGCAGGACAACTTGCAGTGAGAAGGGGGCTTCCAGGTTATAGGTAGATAAAAGACAAATGTTTGCATCCTTTTGAGTTTCCGATTAGCCTTTCCAAAGGAGGCAAACAGATGTGCATTTCTCTCAGTGAGCAGACGGGTGACTTTGAATAGAATGGGAGGCAGCTTTGTCCAAGCAGTTCCCAGCTTGATTTTTTCCCCTGTCGCTTAGTGATTTTGGGGCCCCAAGATTTATTTTCCTTTCACAGCAGTCAGAAGGGTAAGGCATTATTTCTGCTGCCTGACAATTTAGGTTTGCCACATCCAGAGACTCAGCCGGCAAGCCTTAGCAGCTAGAGCAGGAAATTTGTGGACAAGAGAGAGTCTGTAACTTCAAGACACCCTGGAGAGAGAGTGACAGGGCTCTTTCATGGGGGCCGAACTGACTATATCCATAACTTTAAGCTCGAGCATTTGGAAGCTGGACACCCTCGCAGGTCTTAGTAACCTTGCAGTCCTTTAAATTCTGTTACTCAAAGCCACTCCTGTTTGTATATTTTAGCCACTGCAGCTCTGCCTATGGTAGAATAGCTGCATGATGAGGAGGGCACCATTGAGGGTACAGCTCTGAGCACTGCTTTGCAAACTTAGGTCCCATGTAAATCAACTGGGATAATTAATTTTAAAAACAACCAAACAAAAAGGGCTGGGTGCTGTGCCTTAAGCCTGTAATCCCAACACTTCGGGAGGCCGAGGTGGGTGGATCACTTGAGCTCAGGCCTGGTGATCACTTGAGGTCAGGCCTGGTGAACATGATGAAACCTCGTCTCTATTAAAAATACAAAGAATTAGCTGGGTGTGGTGACAAACACCTGTAATCCCAGCTACTCAGCGGGCTGAGGCAGGAGAATCGCTTGAACCTGGGGGACAGAGCTTGCAGTGAGCTGAGATCGCACCATTGCACTCCAGCCCGGGCAACAAGAGGGAAACTCCATCTAAAAAAAAAAAGAACAAAGAAAACGCGGACATCTAGTTTCCACCCTGCCCAATTCAATCAGAATGTCTAGCTTGGGGCCTGGGAATTAGCACGTTTAACAAGGATCTGGTCCAAGTATGAGAAACTGGCCATCAACTTTGCCACATAAAGTGAAGCCCCCAAACCACAGTGACATCTTTCAGAAATGTTTTGAAGTGCACACCCTCAGGACTCACGTTGGTCCCATGGGCCCAGAGTCAGCATTTTTCTAGTATTCTTAGGTGATTCAAATATCCATTAGTGTCTGAGGCTAAAGAGATAAATTTTTGCCAAATAACATATACAAAAGAGTTTAGCATCCAAAAGGAAGTCCTGAGTCCTCTACCCATACGTTAGCAATGAAGCAGGTATTTCCCTGACCCGTTTGCGGGACTGGCGACGGGGCGCCCCATTTACCCAGGCCACAGCTTTCAACCCCTCACAAGAGGGAGCGTGAGAGTGAATGAGGCTGGAACTGAAGTGTGTGGGTGCTGGAATCAGCTGGCTACTTCGTCACTGGCAGGAGCAAACACCACACACTCAGACTTACTGCGTTCCACCCCTCACAGGTGAGGGAGAGCACTCAGGTGGGTGGATGCAGGAGCCAGGGCAAGCGCTTTGGGCTCTAGCAGGAGCAAAACTCCTTACAGGCCCCATGGCAGCATCTGGGAGGGTGCCCACAACCCCTGAAGGCCCAGAGGGCGTGTTACACTGCTCCTTTAGCTCTGCCATCCATGCACAGTTGAAGTGTTAACAGCTTAGTAGACCCTCTGCTTTTTTGGGTGAGGCAGCTGCCTTCTGCCAGTGAGGGCAAAGGGTCAGCATGACAGCCTGTTGCATTCACTGTCATGGCACCCGAGTTCTTGTCCAGTGTCCAGGAGAAATGAGGTCACACAAATGAATTGAAAGGTGGACAATGCAGAGGATTTTATTGCTAATGCAGGTGGCTCTAAGAAGGAAAGGGAACTGATAAGGAGATGCAGAAGGTTATCTTCCCCTAAGTCCAGTCATCCCTAGCTGGATTCTTCTCCAAAGGGATGCCATCAAGCTGACTCTTTGAAGTCAAGTCACTTCTCTCTGATGTCCTCTCTCTGCCAGCTGGGTCTGGGGTTTTTATAGGCACAGGATGGGGTGGGGCGGGGCCACGGGTGGTTTTAGAAAAGGCGACATTCGAGTGGGAGAACAGGAATGTAAGTTTTCACTTTGGGCCCTGGTCTCAGGTCCTTGCTGGGGACCCGACCTCTTCTGCCCAGAATTGTCTTGCCTCCTGTCCCTACCATCAATAACTACAAAATAAATGTTTCCTGAATTAATGGATAAATATAAAATATAAAGAATGTGAAAGGATGTTGGGAGGAACCATTACACCAAGTATTAAAATCCGTATGTATATGATGAATAAGGGCCCAGGCAGCACGCTGAGGCCTTACTTACTCCAAGTGCCTGTATCACCGGTTCTCTGTGTCCTGTTTTCAACAAGGTAGTTTAGAAGAAATGTTACTGGCAATACATCAGAAGTTTTCATTAAGAGACACACAAAACTGCTCAGTTTGGTTGCTAGTTTATTTGTTTTTCACATAGGATGGAAAATTTCCAGTCAGAAATTCTGGATTTTCTGCAAATGCATGATCCCTGAGCTCTCAGCTGGTGGCTCAGCCACTCTGAATGTCTTTCTGGAGCCTGGTGGTCCTCTCTGCTTATGTATACTTGTGGTTCCAAGACTCAGTCTCCTCATGCCTCTCACCTCACCCTGCCAACTTCTGTCCTTGCAGATGACCTGTTAGCTACGTCACAGAGATGGAGACAGGCCTAGAATCATCTCCCTCAGACCTCTTCATATAGCCCCACTCCTCAGTCATTAAAATGAGTACATATTTGACAAATTCTGGCTGTGGCTCTTCCTCTGTCTCTCAATCGCAAGATCAACTTAGTTACTAACATACTGTCTTTCCTCCGTTCATCTACGGTCCTCTTGCCCAAGCCTGGTGTTGCTCCAATAAGGAAAAATATATGAGGAGAATAATGCACTCACAAGTCACATGCCAAGGAATCTTACAGTCATACATGAGGGTCAATGGCCGATAAAATTCAGTGTTGGTCAGATTTTCAGAGATAGCAGGCAAGAGTATGTTAAGGAACAAGGTATCTGGTGAGGAGAGGACTCATAGCAGCACCAGAGAGAGGGAAGAATATTGCGATGTTTATAAGAACTGGCCCTCATGGCCTTGGGCATGACAACCCTCCAGGATATTATGCAGTCTGCATCTTTATTACAAATCATTCAAAATACCCTACTACGGGCGGAGGGTGTACCATAATAGCTAATCAAAGTTTTTGAATAAACTTTCAAACACTTCATTTTGTGTTTTTTGTGTTTGCACTTGTTATTTTTCGTTTTAAGTATGCTTTGCAAATATCAGCTAAATAACTGGTTTCTACAACTCCAGGACATTTGTAAGTGTCTGCCATGTGCTAGGCATTGTGCTTTGCAATGAGGCAAAATAGCAAGAGACAGAGCTCCTGCCCCAGGGACTTGTTTTACCTTACTGTGAACTCTCACTCAGCTGTCATTTCAATCCTAAAGAGATACTCTGTCTAATTGATAGCTTCCAATGTTTACAGTAGAGATATGCTTTGACTGAGGTCTAAAAATTTGTTTTCTGCCTGCGCTAAGTTAGAGTTTACCTGATACACCTAAAGAAACAAAATCTCTGGCTTTGGAAATCAATAATCTACTGGCAGAGCACCCAAACGTGGTTAACATTAATTAGAATATGGTACCAAAACTGACCAAGGCAAAGTGTTCCCACATTGCAATTTAATAATTAAGAATCACAGATTATTATACCGTCTTTTTTAAATTTTTATTTTTTGTGGGTACATAGTAGGAATATCTATCTATATATATTTAATATTCAATTTTTGTGGGTACATAGTAGATGTGTACATTTATGAGGGGTATGAGATACTTTGATACAGGCACGCAATGCATAATAATCACATCAGGTAAAATGATATATCCTATTACCCTTTCTCCTAAAGTTTTAGAATATGACTTTTGGCGATGAGTGACATTATGTGAAGAAAACAAGTGAGTAACTAAAACACACATACAATCTCTGTTTTCTTGCATTCTCTACAAGAAGAAATAAGTTAAAGATGGACAGATTTACACGCCAGTGCTGCCCTGCATGTGTGCTGGATCAGTTTACCTGACTGAGCATACACTGAGAAAGAGCTGGAATCCCACACCCCCTTCTCTAAAAGAGAATTGGAAAGAAAGGTTTTGATGTTTATATAGTTTTAAGTTGGGGTGATTCTTTGCATAACAGTGACAATTCCTTTAAATCCTCTTTTAAACATATAGACAGACATCATACATGCATACATATAGTGTGTATACACACACATACATTCACATGCACACGCACACACACACTTTCCACATCTTACAAACCTACACACATATGCAAGGAAACCATACATCCCAACAATAAGACTAGAGCCATATGCTTTATTTATAGGTCGAAATTTCAAAGTGAATAGTAAATATTTTGCCTTATAGTTTGTTTGACAGTATAACTGATTGGATTCATCTCAAATATTCAGCCTGACCTTTATGATTCTAGTATTTGAGATGAATTAGACTTACTCCATTGCCTTGTAGATTTGTTCTATGTGGTTACCTTTTGTGGAACATAATTTGCCCTTTAGTACATAAGCTAAAGTGCTTTTATTATTCCATGTTATAATGGCTTTCCATTGTATTTATTTGTTAAACACTCTGAATCACTGCAATTGTTTTTATCCTCAAGTATTTTAAGTGCTGTTTTGTTATAGTGTGATCAATCACTTATCTTTTCAACAAATATTTGTCACTCACTCACTAGGGGCAAGGCAGAAGGCTATAGTTCATATTTATCAAACTCAGAACAAACAGGCTCTGTCCTCGAGCAATTGAACTTTCTAAACAAAGTGATGATACCAGGCAGAAGGGAAGTCCAGCAAAGTCCTTTGAGCATCATGAAAGCAAACCTGGATCCAATAGATAACACCATAGGATGCTTCCCATAGGAGGGGATCAGGTCAGAGTTGATAGGACTGGGCATGGACAGAGAGAAGAATCGTTGAGGTAGGAGATGCTGGGGAAACAGACGCTGGAGGCTGCATTGTAACTTGTCAGTTTCCCCAGTGGCTCACTTTTCTTTAGGACCTGACCTACTGCCTGAGTCAGATTCCTAGCCTTTGAGGGGCTACCTGGCCTAGTGGGTAAGCTCACACGTGCCAGCTGCAGACACATCTGTGGTTAGAACCCATCCTCTCCCACTTCCTGGGTGGATGACCCTGAGCAGGGTCTTTATCCTACCCGTGTCTCAGTTTTTCTGTCTATTAACTGGAGATGCTAGAAATACTACCTACCTCATAGGGTATCTGCAAGCATATGCATATGGCGTTCATGTTCTTAAAGTGATTGGAGCACAGCCTAGCTCATGCTAAGTCAATAAATGCCAGCTTTCTCTGCAAGAGATTAGCCAACTTTTTAACTTTCTGATTAATAAAATCTCTGCCCTTCTTTCCTTTTTCCTGAAGGTATTTTTTGAACATTTACCAATGTGCTAGATATTGCTTTAGAACCTGGGGTCTCAGGGATGACTTCGTGCCCTCTCACACCCAGCCATCAGATGGTTTACTGTCTGGCAGAAGGTGTTGCTCTATATATTTACCTCATATTAAGTAAAGAAAAATATGTTATTATTAGAATATAATACTGTGAAAGTGCAAAGAGAGAAGAAAGAGGGAAAGACCAGCTTCATGAGGGATGTGATAAGAGATGTTGACTTTGAAGGATAAACAAGAGTTGAACAGGTAGACCAGATGCAGAGAGACCCATTCTAGACCTAGGGAAGAAGCACAATAAAACAACTGAGCATTTAGCAGTCTTCTATGTTTAGTCAGCTCTGGCTGACTGGAAGAGAATGCATTTGGACTTGAGGCTGAAAGGAGTGTCAGGACCAGGATAAAGAGGGGCTGGCTGGCTTCTGATGAATTGTAAGACAGAGACAAAGAATAAAGACAAGATTTGCAGTTAATTCATAACTCTTGCTGACTTTTCTAGCAACCCGTAGGGACAGAACTTAGTCTAAAATATCAAATAATTGTGTGGGGCCAAAATCTTCTGGAAAATTAAGATTAAACTTCTTTTCGGCATAAAAGTAGCACACACTCTTGCTTTTTACTTAGCTCCTCCAAATCCCAGAAAACTCAATAGAAAGATGCTTGTAATGAACACCCATCTGAAGAATAGACATTTGGAATTAAATAATTGTGACATCCATACAACAAATAAGAGATAATTCACAAAATAGGAACGGCTTTAAAACTATGTATTACTTTGCTCATATTTTTCTTTCTAAAAAATTTAAAATTTCATACTATTAGAAATATCTTTTCATGACCAGGCAGGATGGCTCATACTTGTAATCGCAACACTTTGTGAGGCCACGTCAGGTGGATCACTTGAGCCCAGGAGTTCGAGATTAGCCTGAAAAACATAGTGAAACCTCGTCTCTGCAAAAAATACAAACATTAGCCAATTGTGGTGCTGCACGCTTGTAGTCCCAGCTACCCATGAGGCTGAAGTGGGAGGATCGCTCGAGCCCAGGAATTTGAACCTGCAGTGAGCCATGATTGTGCCACTACACTCCAGTCTAGGCGAAAGAGTGAGACACTGTCGAAAGAAAGGAAGGAAGGAAGGAAGGAAGGAAGGAAGGAAGGAAGGAAGGAAGGAAAGAAAGAAAGAAGAAGGAAGGAAAGAAGGAAGGAAGGTGACAGAGAGAAAGAAAGAAAAGAAAAAGGAAGGAAGGAAGGAAAGAAAGAAGAAAGAGAAAGAAAGAAAGGAAGGAAGGAAGGAAGGAAGGAAGAGAAAAGGAAGGGAAAAGAAAAAAAGAAAAATCTTTTCAAATAAAAATTAGAAATCACATATAAGTTTCATAAGGGCCTTTTTTTGTTTTGTTTTTGTTTTGTTTTGTTTTGTTTTTTTGAGACCAAATCTTGCTCTGTCGCCCAGGCTGGAGGGCAGTGGTGTGATATTGACTCACTGCAGCCTCCACCTCCTGGGTTCACACCATTCTCCCACCTCAGCCTCCCAAGTAGCTGGGAATACAGGTGCCTGCCACCATGCCCAGCTAATTTTTTTGTATTTTTAGTAGAGACTGGGTTTCACCATGTTAGCTAGGATGGTCTTGATCATCCGACATCGTGATCTGCCCGCCTTGGCCTCCCAAAGTGCTGAGATTACAGACGTGAGCCACCACACAGAAGGACATTTTTATCACACAGTGATTCCTTCCTTCTCTGACCTCCTAAGACATTTAAGGTCTCTGCCCTATTGTTTGATGCTGAAAAGCTTCCCTCTGGCGGGTGGTAGGCACTGTTGCATCCGTCGTGTGCTCCTCTCTGTATGCATGGTTGCTTTTGACAAAGCCACTAAAACACCAAGGTCTTGCTGCTGGAAAAATTGGGGTTCAGGAAGGACAAATAATATGCCGAAAAGGAAGTGGCTGTTAAGTGAGTGATTCATGGTTGAGTCTAGATCTGTCTCCCAAGCCACATTGCTCACCATGGTCCCACTGTTTCCTCTACTTTCCAGGTGCAGATTCTTTGGCTGGTTCATGAGTGAGCATGTCACTTCCGTACCAGTTTCCTGGGGCTGCCGTAACAAAGCACAGTAGATGCGGTGGACACCTGAAAACCTGGATATTTATCTTCTCACAGTCATGGGGGCCAGAAGACCAAGAGCACGATGCAGGCAGGGCTGGTTCCTTCTGAGGGCAGAGAGGGAGATTCTGCTCCAGGCCCCTCGCCTGGCTTCTGGTGATTTTCTGGCCATCTTTGGTGTTCCTGGACATGTAGAAGCATGGCTCAATCTCTGTCTTCATCTTCACATGGTGTTTATCCTGTGTGTATTCATCTCTGGGTTCAATGTCTCATGTTGATGAGGACACAATAATATTGAATTATGGCTCACCCTGATGATCTCATCTTAACTAATTATAATGTAAAGACTTTATTTCCAAATAAGGAGTTAGAATTTCAACATAGGAATTTTTAAGGCAATGCAGTTCAATCTTCAACACCCCCCAATTCAACTAGAAGGCCATAGAGATAAAGGATCATGTCTCGTAATTTTACATTTCTATAGTGATGGAACTTAGAAAAAGCTAGGCACCTGTAGGTCAATTGCAGCAAAACCATTTTAAATTAGAAACTGGCATTTGGAATTAGATATGAGTGATTCCTATAGTAGGGCAGAGTATGTGTGAGTTAATGGGAGTTTGAAAGATGTGTGTTGAACATAACTGTAACAGATGTAACAAAATCCACTTTCAAAATAAAGAACACTTTGCACAGCATATGGTACAACGCCAGTACTGTTCACAATCTTGTTTCTCCCATTGGAGAATCAACAAGACCTTCAGGAAGTTAGAGAAAAGGCAGATGAGAAGATCTGAGCTACAGTATGAGAGGCAAGCTGCGAGCCTCAGGACGGACACCAGGAGGTAGAAGGCCCTGTAGCCTGCTGAAGAAACCATAGATTTAAAGAGTCTTCAAAAGACAGACCAGTTAATCAGAACCTGGGCCCAGTATCTTTTTTTTTTTTTTAAGACATGTGCACTTAATCCAAAGCCGATCTCAGAAGAGGGCCAAATGTTGAGTTTAGAGCTTTGGCAGAGCTGAAACCCCTTCCTGCTAAGAGATAATTGATTCCGCATTCTAAGAGTATCATGCAGCCACAGCCAGGGCGGGAGCTGGTGAAGACCGTGGAGGTGTGGGTGGATCCTCAGATGCAGTGTAGACACAAATAATACCTGAATTCACAATTGAATTGAGAGAAGAAAGAGAGAGAAGAGAGGGAAAAAATGATGTACAAATCAGAAGATTGTAATACCTGTGTGATGATTAATACTGAGTGTCAACTTCATTGGATTGAAGGATGCAAAGTATTGATCCTGGCCGTGTCTGTAAGGGTGTTGCCAAAGGAGATGAACATTTGAGTCAGTGGGCTGAGAAAGGCAGACCCACCCTTAATCTGGGTAGGCACCATTTAATCAGCTGCCAGTGTGGCCAGACTTTAAAGGAGGCAGAAAAATGTGAAGTGACAAGATGGGCCTAACCTCCCAGTCTGCATCTTTCTCCCGTGCTGGATGCTTCCTGCATAGAATATCATACTCCAAGTTCTTCTGTTTTGGGACTTCGACTGGCTCTCCTTGCTCCTCAGCTCGCAGACAGCCTATTGTGGGACCTCGTGATTGTGTGAGTTAACACTTAATAAACTCTCCTTCATATGTACATATATATCTCTCCTAGTAGTTCTGTCCCTCTAGAGAACCCTGACTAATACAAGCTGGAAAACCCATCACTGAAAGACTGAGAGAAAATATTGGAGTAAAATATCAAGGTAAAATAAATTGCAATTTATCTCAAAATTAAGTGAAACTAGAAAATGAAATCTGAATGTGTTGAAAACACATTTAACATAGAAAGGACACTAAGAGAATGGGCTTTGGAAAGAGAGATGTTGGGTTTGAATCTCACCATGGCCATTTTTAGTTGGTGATTTCAGACAAACCTGTTTTCTTATTGCTGTGAGTCCCCTCATGAGTAAAGATAAAAGAGTAAACCCTTCTTTACAGTGCAAGGTAAGGTCTACATAAGATGATGAATGGCAAATGTATACTCATATAAAGAATATTACGCCAAGTGCAGAGTACAGACAAAACAAATACTTCTTCTTCCTTCTCATACTGCAAATTTGAACCTAAAATAGAGTCATTTATGCTTACTCAGAAAATAAAAACTTGTTTATAAGATATAAACTGACTTGACTCATGCCTGTAATCCCAGCACTTTGGGAGGCCGAGGCGGGTGTATCACAAGGTCAGGAGTTTGAGAACAGCCTAGCCAATATGGTGAAACCTCGTCTCTACTAAAAATACAAAAATTAACTGGGTGTGGTGGTGTGTGCTCGTGCTCCCAGCTGGTCAGGAGGCTGAGGCCAGAGAATCTCTCGAACCCCTCACCAGGAGGTGGAAGTTGCAGTGAGCTGAGACTGTGCCACTGCACTCCAGCCTGGTGACAGAGCACAGCAAGACTGCATCTCAAAAAAAAAAAAAAAGAATATAAACTAACTTATGGAAAACAAAACAAAACAATGGCATGTGTTTGACATCTTAGCATGTTGAGTTATCTAGAAAGTCACAATAGAGGAAAAAGATTTTGATTTGCAAGAAAGGCCCTGTGGTAGGTGATCACTCCTTCCTGGGAATGGCCTGCAATGTATGAAGGTCAGATTGATAGATGCACAGAGGACGGGACAGAATCCAGAAGGCAGGATTTCAGCACAGGGCAGGTAGGAGTCCCTCAATGTGGCCTCTCACCCGAGTCATGTTCGAGGAAACAAGGTCCTAGGTGGTCTGAGGAGGGTATGACGTGTCGGACAGGGGAAGGGTGGACGTGGGGCACACAGGAATGAGAAATTTGCTTACACAATTTGAACTGAACAAGCCAGATTTTTTCTTAATCCATATTTCTTGATATTTGTATGTTGTTCTCCATACAGAAACCAGTATCAGTCTACCTGAAAATCTCCAAATAAATATAGCCACACTTTAATGTGCTGTTACCAAATGGTCATTAACTTTCTCGTTGGTTTGCTCTGTCAGGAGAGTCATTGAAGATTCCTGTCCCTGGTGGGAGGACTGGGCTTCTGGGCAGTGGTGCTGCTGTTTAAATAACTGAGATTGTCAGCACAAATGCCAGTGGTCAGCACCCCTGGAGACGCTTGGGTTTTGTAACATTTGAAGTAGATTTGCATTCTCAATGAAAATTAATCTTTTCTAAAAACAGTGAAATGTACAAGCTTTGTTCAAGTAAACATCAGGAATGTTAACTTTGTCTGATAAAGGGCAGCCATATACAGTCTCTTAGAGAAATATTTTAGTGCATAGAAAATTATATTGGGAAACAAAATTCTAAGAGGAAAACCCCAAAATTACTATTTGCTTCCCAGGCATAGTTCTCTGCCCCTCAAAGATGTGGAGGCACACCCTGCAGCTGTGACTGCAGAAGTAAAACTCTTACTTTCCCGCAAGACACTGACTGTGTTTATTGTCACCTGTTAAACCAGGAGGTGGAGTATCTTTTATGTAAAGGGCCACATAGTAAGTGCTTTGACTTCCAGGGATGTGAGGTCTGTCTCCACTACCAACGCTGCCTTTGGAAGCAGCCACAGACCGTTCTTAAATGGTAGAGGCAGGAATCCACTTTTGGCTGTTATTTGCTGACACCTGTTAAACTTTCTTTAAAGTTTGCAGGATTTTTTCCACATCGTTTTCAAAGAGATTTTTTTTTAAATTGATTTTTAAAAATATGTACTTTCATTGCTTTTTAGTAGAAATTTATTAATAGCCACATATTTACTAAAATACACAAAAGAAAAATGTAAAAGTTGAGGTAAAGATAAAGTAATAATCTAAAATAATTACTTAACAGCACATGCTTTTATGAAATAAATACGAATAAATATGGTTTATTGATCTGAAAACTTGGTTTAACAATTTCCTGTTACAACACTTTGAACATGTGAATCTAAGATCAGTTCAATTTGCTGATTTTTAGTGTCTGTAATGGCTGTAAAAGACACCTCATAGTGATATGCCGAAAGAATTCATGTTTGTGCTTATTAAATTATGATAGTGTTAAATGCCATATGCCAATTAACTAAAAATTGTGTTAAAATTTGTCTTGCAAGTTTTGGTATTTTACAATGTCAATCAATTTTTCTCCAAACTAATTGGAAGATATTACATGTTTCTATTATTAACAGATGGATTATAATGCCACTGAAACTCTAGATTGAAATTTTTTATAAAAAGTTAGAAACTATGTTTTCGAGATTTCCAGAAATGCACAAATGAGGTTTTTAGTTTTTTTTATTTTGTTTAAACAGGTGAATTATATTGTTTTTGGCAATAAAATTACAGTGATGGAGATATTTCTGAACACCTGTTTATATAATGTTCTTACCCAATAGAAATGATTAAAAAAAAAACAGTTACTTCTGCACTCATCATTAAAATGTCATCTCTGCTCTGAAGGAATAGAGTCTGTTTGCATTCCTGCGGACAGCTGCTGGGAGGCATGGATCTGGTAGTCATTGGCTTGCTTTCGAGTGAGCTCAGAAAGTGCTTGCAATAGAAGCAGAAGTCCCAGCCCTGCCATTCTCATCCTGGGTCACTTGTCCTTACATTATTAGGACAATTCTAAATCTACTACTTTTCTGAAGTAATCTTCCAAAACAGTTGTCTTTTTTGTGAAAATATTCTGATGGTATTAGAGAATATTATCTGTAAATTCATAAACAAATAAGTAAAATTAAGCCAGTGCAGATGGTCCCCAACTCGAGACGTAAACAATTTTGTGACTTTACAGCGATGTGAAACCATCGCTTTTCACTTTCATTGCATATTCCATAAGTTACATGAGATATTAAACATTTTATTATAAAATAGGCTTTGTGTTACATGATTTTGCCCAACTTTAGGCTAACATAGGTATTCTGAGCACATTTAAGGGAGGCTAGGCTAAGCTATGATGCTTGGCAGGTTAGGTTTATTAAGTGCATTTTTGACTTCCAGTATTTTCCATTTATGGTAGATTTATTGAGATGTAACCCATCATAAATCAAGGAATGTTTATCAATCAATTTTATAAAGTTAAACGAATGAGGGTGCTGCTGTAATCTCTTACATAGAATAGCTCTCCTCATACCTTTTTCTAGTTATCTTCCATATGGCATGTGATAGATAATTATCTGATATATGGAAGACTGAGGAGGCCAAACCAGTTCATACAGAAATTATCTGTAAGTTATAGTGTCTTTGGTCTCACTTACATATGGTCTCACTTAAACAGGGGAGAGCAACGTGCTGATAAGCTCCAATGTCACCAGGCTCCTTTCCTCATCTCTCTGCCTACATTTCCTTCCAGGTTAGCCTTATTCTCTCCAAGTAGCTCCATAAAATGGTTGAAGAAATGGGTTTTAGCAAATGCCAAAACTCATATCTCAGAGTTCTGTCACCAGAGAAAAACTGGTTTCCTCCTTCACCTTCTTCAGTTCAGAAAGGTCCTAGGCAGGGGCCTGTCTTGTTTGACTTGGGTTCAATCCTGTTCTTAGATGAATCAACTTTTATGGAGCCAATATATATGCAATTAACTTAAGCTATTTTCTCATGCTGGCATAGGATGAAGAAGAAAAGAGGAGGAGAAGAAGGAAGAACAGGAGGGAGCAGGGAAAGGAGAGACATTAATGGCTATCCTCCCAGTCATTTCATTGACTAGGTAATGCCATGAAGGGAGTCTGTTGCAGGAGTCTTATCTTCCCCAGTTAGTCTCGGGGCCTGTGGCCCTCTCAGGAAATGGATATCTTTCCAAGCTGAGTCTCTACCATATAAAAATATAATTTTTAAAGCAGGATTTTCAAAGACAAGCTAACTCATTTATGTAATGTTCACTTGAAGAAACAGCTGTCTTTTCTAGTCCTGGGGGAAATTCTGTCTATATTGGATTTATTGATAAATGCTGTTACACGTGGAATATAAATATTGGTCTTTTTAATATATTTTAAGGACAAGTCAGGGAATTTCATAATTTATACACTTTTTTTCTTACACATGGTCTTTGAAACCTAATTTTTTGAAATCTGTTTTAACAGAAAATACATTAGTGGTTGCTTAGGCTGAGTGGATGGGAGGATAGATGCGGGGTTTCTTTTTGAGGTGATTAAATGTTTTAAAAATAACTGTGGTGATTGTTGCAAGTATCTGTAAATATATTAGAAACAATTGAATTATAAAATTTAAGTGGGTGAATTATAAGATATGTTATTTATAGCTCAATAACACTGTTTTAAAAAACTTAACTTGTTTTACTAAATTAGATGCTACGCTAGCATAGAACGGGGTCAAATACTCAACTGAGAGGGTCAATAAGTCACCGACAATAAGCCATGGTCAGGATATTAAGAATAGTGAAGGATATCACATATCATTATGACAATTAAGTAGGGAAATCATTAATGAAACATTTCCTCAGTGGTGCAGGAATGAAAACGGATCTCATTTCTTTATTGATTAAAGATTTACTAAGTGTCTTCTAGCTAAGGGTAAACAAAGGTCTCTAGGAATAGAAATACCATAAGTCCAGGCTCTGCCATTCAAAGTTGCCCAAAATCCCCTCCTATGTTTTCTCCTGCTCTACAAGGCAAATGTCCTCAAGTTAAAGTGATATTTGGCCAAACAGGACAGAAAGAATGAATAAAAGGTTGAGTACAGGCATAAATATATGAAACCATCTGGGTAAGTAGAACTGGGTGTGTAAGAAGAGAAAAATTCTGTGATGCTGGAGAATGTGAAATTCTTCTGGGCAAACTTCACTTCCTAAGTGTCCCAGGCCACTCAAATCTTCACATTCGATACGTACGAACTGAGGGCAGTGTGTCTGGGTTGAAAGCACAATGGGGTGAGTGAGAGTAAAAGGCTGGGATCCTGTTAAATAGGAGCAGATGGGAGGAAAATATGCTAGAATTGCAAACATAGATCCAAGGTGAATTGATTAAGCAAAGCAAAGAAAAAATAATAATAAACTCCAAATAAAGGTCATATGTTTTCAAAGGGGGTTACTATAAAGAAGGCTTATGAAGACCCTGCTTCAGTCAGAGGAGTGAGAACTTTCAATAGGCCGGGAAAACAAACTAAGAGAGCCACGATAGCCAAGAAGTAGCCTGGCACTGGACAGGAATGTGCAATCACCATCTCTAAACTACCTGATGAGTTGTAACACATGATGCTTACAAAAAGTCATTGGAAGAGGTCACTAGACCATCGAAGACTGAAGGAACTATTTGGATTTTCTGAAATAAATACATAACATATGCAATTTAGAGCCTTGGTAAATTCTGATGATTGCTTTTTTTCCCTCTAATCTCTTACCATACACAAATTGTTGGAAAGCTTTAATTCTAAAAATGTTACATTAAAAATTACTTTCCCTAAGGTGCATGCAAACTTGTAGAAAACTAGGGTAATGGGCATATCAAAATAGCTGGTGCATCTGGATGATTAAGGTGAACAGTACTGTCAACACTAAGTCACAGGAAACACGGAGAAAGGGGAAGAGAGGTAGATTCATTGTATTATTGGTCTCTATCCATTATTTATCCCTTTTTCCATTCTCTGAGCTATTTCCCTTTGTGGTTCTTCTGAGTAAATAAGTAAATTTTCTTTCTCACCCCTTGACTTTTGATGGTCATATGACCAGCTTTGGCCAATAGAATGCAGTGGAAGTGATCATGTGCCTCAAGACCTTTGTCTTTCTACATGCTTGCTGTAGTGGAACAAGCTTGAACTCATCTTCTAGAGATAAAGACATGCGGAACAGAGTTAAAGCTTCTCAGCCATCCAGAGTGGCCATACTAGATCAGTCAACACTCAGCAGACTGCCAGACATGTGGTTGAGCCTAGTCAAGACCAGGAGAACCACCCAGCTGAGCCCAGCCTAGGTCTTTGGCTTGAAGACTGCTGAGCTAAATAACTGCCTATTGTGTTAAGCCACTACATTTTGTGTTTTGTGTTATGATGAATTATTGCAACAAAAAATAGCTGGCAACTAACTTTAGTGAGTATCTCAGATTTTTTCTGGTGTTGTGCTTGGCCCCTGCACTAGTGTTAGCTTAAGCAATCACTCTCATTGTCTATGTTCCACAAATAAGGAGTCCCACAGAAAGTAAACAGTTTTTCCAGATCACTGAACTGGCAATACAAAAAAGGTTGCAAACCCAGATCTGTCTGACTACAAATCCATGACTTACATTTTTCTTACATGTTTATTTTCTACTTTGCTTACTTCTGTTTTGTAAAAATGATCATCTAAGAGCAGTATCATTTAAAAGCAAAAAGACTGAATTTCTAAGACCATTAGTATGTTTGTGCATGTTTTGTGCATGACTGTAAGCTCCTAGCAACCTAATTAAGTAAACTGTAGCACCAATAGCTTAGTGGGAGTGAAATAACATGTTTAAAATTGGCAGAAAGTGGCCATGATTTTTGTGGCCTAATTGTGTTTTGATAATTTTGAATGTCAATTGATCACATATACAACCATGTGGGCCTATAATTAAAGAATTTCCAGATATTTCACATTTATACTATATGATGTATGAACAGATCTGTATTCAAATCCAGTTTCTGCCATTGACGGGCTGTATGGTCCTGAGCAATCACTAACCATTAGGTCTTATATCAACTCAGATTGAACTCTATATTAAAACATAAGTAAACCTAATAATTTATCTAAAGTAATCTAATTTTTATATATAGCAGAAAGAAAACATTAAACTCTCATTCTAAATAGTGTGGAAACACTGCATGCTATTGATTTCTTAGCATATGCAGTAATAGATAGGTGCATGATCACTTCTTTACTGAAGTTGTAGATATCGTGAGAAGTACCTTTTTTCCACCTGTGACAATGGTTATGAGATGAGAGTGGCTTAGAAACCATGACGTATTTGTTTCTGCACATTTTTAATCTCCTTATCTGTAACAAGTTGCTTGGTACTTTTGCAGGCCTTTGATCACTTTCTCATTTCTTGGTCTGGCCCTTCCTTCATCAATTCCAGGCAAAGCTGGAATGAATTAGGGTAGGAGTGTGTGGCATTCTCTCTGAGTCTGATATTTTTCTACTGGTGTAAGCCAGTAATTTAACCTTAATTTAATCTCCCTAAGCACCACCTTACCAATGCAAGATTAACTTCCTTTCTGGAAGAAAAATTTCAAAGTTTCCATAATTAATAATAAATGGAAGTAGTATGAGAGTCACATACAAATCTATTTCACAGGATTATCTTTCTCTTAATACCGTAAAATATTGTAAGGAGAAGGTACCTTAAAGACAAGCTTGTTCAACACTTTCTATAGAGGAGAAACTGGGAACCGGAGAAGGCAATGTTATTGCCAAGGTCGTAGAGTAACATGAAAGAAGTTGGGCAGTGCCAGGCTGCAGATCTCCTAACCCTGAAGTCAGAAGTCAAGTTACTCTCCCTACCATGTGCTGCTTTGTTGTTGTTGTTGTTGTTGTTGAGATGGAGTCTCACTCTGTCACCCAGGTTGGACTGCAGTGGTGCTATCGAGCCTCACTACAAGCTCTGCTTCCTGGGTTCATGCCCTTCTCTTGCCTCAACCTCCCGAGTAGCTGGGACTACAGGTGCCCGCCACCACGCCCAGCTAATTTTTTGTATTTTTAGCAGAGACAAGGTTTCACCGTGTTAGTCAGGATGGTCTCAATCTCCTGACCTCATGATCGGCCTGCCTCGGCCTCCCAAAGTGCTGGGATTACAGGCATGAACCACCGCGCCTGGCCTCCATATGCTGCTTTCTTATTCTCCATCCCTCTACTAGGCTCTTCCAGAAGAGCCCTCCATTAAAACTTTTTGATTGGATGTCTGTGAGCTTTTGCCTATTTCTCTTAAATGGCTCATACAATGTATATATGTTGTAGTATATGTATATAAGTATATACTCTTCTATGATAGCTTTCCACTGGCCAAATAATGTGCCTCCCCTTGTCTAGAAGGTGTTACCAGGAGGCCTGGGGCATTAGAATTCCCTTATTCATTTATTATTGTAGACACCTGAGAGGTGTCTATTCAATAATATATTGACTAAATAAATGAGGATTTTATTCTCTAGAAACAAAATGGAATACATGGTTAAAACAATTGATGTGTTAAATATTTATATTTATATTTCACACATGGCCATATGTGATGGTTAATACTGAGTGTCAACTTGATTGGATTGGAGGATGCAATATTGACCCTGGATGTGTCTGTGAGGGTGTTGCTAAAGGAGATTAACATTAGAGTCAGTGGGCTGGGGGAGGCAGACCCATTCTTAATCTGAGTGGGCACCATCTAATCAGCCATGAGTGAATATAAAGCAGGCAGAAAAACATGAAGCAATAAGATAGGCCTAGCCTCCCAGCCTACGTCTTTCTCCTGTGCTGAATGCTTCCTGCTCTTGAACATCAGACTCCAAGTTCTTTGGTTTTGGGACTCGGACTGCCTCTCCTTGCTCCTCAGCTTACAGACAGCCTATTGTGGGACCCTGTGACCATGTGAGTTAATACTTAATTAAACTCCTCATATACATATATATATATATATATATTTTATGTTTTATCTTAAATTCCTCATACAGAATAGGATATATATATATATTATAATAGGATATATATATATATATAATTGTATATCCCCCTCTCGTCCTGCCAAATACATTTACTTTTCAGCAAGCATGGTGTATTAGGGTTCTCTTAGAGGGACAGAATTAATAGGAGGTATATACACACACACACACGTACATATATGTATGTATTCTATATATATCCTATAGATATCCTTTAGACATATATCCTATAGATATCCTATAACTATGTATCCTATAGCTATATATCCTATAGCTATATGTCCTGTAGATATCCTATTGATAGCCTATAGGTAAATATCATATGTATATATACATATATATATATATATCTCCTATTAGGTCTTTCCCTCTAAGAGAACCCTGACTAATACATCATACTTGCTGAAAAGTAAATATATTTGACAGGAGGAGCGGGGATACACAATGACATAAAACTTTAGGCCGTTAGAAATTCCTAGATCTGAAATTTGCCTCAGAGATTTTTGCCCATCCTTTCTGACCTGATGCTGCTGTAGCTTTTGATGATCAGAAATAGGAGATGTTAAATAAAGTAAGACATGGAGTGGCAAGCCACCTGACAGAGCAAACACAAACCCTCTCCTGAGAAACACACTTAACACAATTCAGATAAAATTGCAAAGAACATGGACTCATAACCAAGAAACTCCAAATAAATGCAGAAAGAAAATATCAGAAAGGAAACAATACAATTAGAGTCATAAAAACGAAAGATGCCAGAATCATTGGCTATAGATCATAGAATAAGTAAATAAATTTGGGTGAGAAAATAAAATACTTTGAAAAATTGATAAAAGCATAAGAAATTATCAAGAATTTCTCAGAAGTTTCCAAAAATTTAACCAAATTCAACCTGAAAATATATGTAATATTAAGCATTAAAGATGCAATAGAAAGATTAAAGATAAGACTGAGTTGAAAAGAGAATTAGTAAATAGGATGATAGTTCTGAAGAAGTTATAGATCAAAATAAATAAAGCATTGAATTGAGAGAAACAGCAAAAAAGGAAAAGATTAAGTGACATCATTGAGATTAAAATGGGAAAACACAAATTAAATCTAGTTAGAATACCAAAGGGAAATAATATAATAAGATAAAATAAATACTCAATGAGCAAATGGCTAACTATTTCAAAAATTGATGGAAGAAACCATCTTCAGAGTTAAGATAACCAACATATTCCAAAAAAGACAAATAAAATAAAATAAACATCCGCACACATTGTAGTGATATTGTAGGACATTTGGGCCAAAAAACATTATTAGAATATGATGATTTGAAATATAGATTATCTGCAAAGAAATAACAACATTAAATATAAACATTATATTTCAGTTATACTGAAAGCTGACCACTCAATAACAAAAAGTTTGGCCTGAAAATTTATATGGTTACTTAGGAAAGAGTTTACCAGTTTCTTAAAAAGTTAAACATAGTGACTAACATATATAACTTAGCCATTCATCCCCCTCCAAAAAATGGAAAACATATGTCTCCACAAAGTCTGTTCACAGTTGTGCAAACAACTTTGTTTGCAATTGCCAAACACTGAAATAAGCCAAACATTCCTAACAGGAAAATGCATAAATATGTGATAGTAAAGACACAAATATAATACATGAAATGCTACTAAGGGAAAATAGTGAAACTAATGATACACCTAAGTACAAAGTACAAGGACAAATCTTCAAATCATTATTCTAAGTAAAATAACCATAACTGCAAAGAATAAACACCATACAATTCCATTTATTAGATATTCATAAAATGCAAACTATCTATAGTGATAAAAAATAGATGCAGTGTTTTCCTGAAGTTGGACCTGGAAGATATGGATTAACACTCCATAATTCCATTTATTAGACATTAAAACAAAGTAGAAACTATCTATAGTGAAGAAAAATAGATGCAGTCGGGCATCTATTTTCCAGAAGTTGGGCCTGGAAGAACATGTGGAATTGCAAAGAGGCCAAAAAGAGCATTTTAGGTACTACATAAATGTTCAGAATCTTGATTGTGTTGATAGATTCACATATATGTATATATGTGGCAAAACTCATCAAATTACCTGCTTTAGATATAATTAGAATTCAATCAATTTGTATAAAAAGACATGACTATTTAAATACAAAATCATTGAGTTGTGTTGTAGAGTTTAGTATGTATGTCTATTTAAGATATGACACACAAACTCAAGTAATGAAAGGAGTGAATTGTCTTAGTTCATTTAGTGTTGCTATAACAGAACACCTGAGGTTGGGCAATATTTTTGAAAGAGACTGATTTAGTTCACAGTCCTGTAGCATAGGAAGTAGAAAACGCGCTGCACCAGTGGCTTCCGGTGAAGGACACATGCTAGGTCGAAAGGGGAAGCAAACCCAACTGAAGAGAAAAAACTCAAAGGCCATCTGGCTTTCCAATAACATTCTCGGGAGCTAGTGCATTCCCATAGCAACAAGTCTTCAGAGCAAGAACTTACTCCCAGAGAATGGCACCAAGCCATTAATAAGGGATCCACCTCCATGACCCAAGCACCTCCCAACAGGCCCCACCTTCCAGCCACACTGGGGACCAAACTTCAACATGATTTTGGGTGGGAACTAACAAATCATATCCAAACTATAGCATAAACCTATACCATTGTAAGAGTTCTATAACTTATATAGACTAGTGTCAAATAATGTAAAATAAATTAATAAAAATCATAAAGTACTTGGGAATAAATTTAGCAAAAGTCTAAGACTTCAACACTAAAAAATGAAAATATCATTGTGAGAAACTGAAAACTACATGAATAAATGGAGTGAGAATTAATATCATGACACCGCTTAAACTTTTAATTTGCATTTTTCTAATGACTAATAATATTGAGCATCTTTTAATGTGCTTATTTGCCATCAGAATACCATTGTTAGTGAAATGCCTGTACAAATATTTTTGACTCTTTTTAATTAAGTAATTAATTTGTGTGTGTGTGTGTATACACATATATATACATACATATATATATATATATATATATATATATATATATTTTTTTTTTTTTTTTTTTTTTTGAGACAGAGCCTCCCTCCGTCACCCAGGCTGGAGTACAGTGGCTTGATCTTGGCTCACTGTAACCACTGCCTCCGGCGTTCAAGCAATTCTTGTGCCTCAGCCTCCCGAGTAACTGAAATTATAGGCACATGCCATCACGCCCAGCTAATTTTTGTATTTTGAATTTCACCCTGTTGACTAGGCTGGTCTCAAACTCCTGATCTCAAGTGTTCCACCCACCTTGGCCTTCCAGCCTCCCAAAGTTCTGGGATTACAGGTGTGAGCCACTGTGCCCAGCCATTTTTGATGATTTTTAAATGTGTTATTTTTTATTGCTGATTTTTGAGAGTTTTTTATATATTAGAGATACAAGACCTAGATCAGATATGTTTTGCAACAATTTCTCCCTGTTTGTGATGTCTTTTTAGTCTCTTAATAGTGTCTTTCAAAGAGCAGAAGTTTTAAAATGTATTCTTTTATCTATTATGGTTTTTGTATCATATCTAAATTCTTATCTAAAAATTCTTTTCCAACCGAAAGTCTACGTTTTTTTCAAGAAGTTTTGTACTTTTAGGATTTACATGTGAATCTATGAGGTATTTTGAGTTAAATTTTAATTATGGAGTGATCTGGGCATAGAACAAGTTTGCTTTCATTTTATTTTTTTACGTGCGCTGTGCAATTGCTCGTCACTATTTGTCTAAAAGTCTATGTGTTCTCCATGGATTTGGCTTTACAGCCTTGTCAAAAATAAGTTGTCAGTATACACATGGATCAATTTCTGAACTATTTTCTTTGCCATTGATGTATGTGTTTTGTTTTTCTCCAATTGTACACTGCTTTGATTACTCTAGCTTTATAATTCTTGAATCTGGTATAGTCCATTAACTTAGTTTTTGTCTTTAAAAAGTCCGATTCCTTTTCTCATTAATATGAATTTTGGGCAGGGTATACTTTTTTGATTTGTTCCATGAGAACAGAGCACCACCCTGAGGAGAGCAATTATTCCTCCCTATTGAAGCAAGACCTTCTGTGTCCTTGACCCAATGCACTATGAATCTTGAGATTTCCTGCCTTGCTGGTGGGAACAGGCATTGTCTCTGGCTGTGTGTGAGCACCGGAAACTGTTAACTTCATGCTTTTGGTGCTTCATTCCTTTGCCTCAAGTGGTATCCTGACGAGCATTTGCTTGTCTATGCTCAGCTGACTGTTTGAGGCAACCTTCTGTAGACTTTTGGGATTCTGCTTCTGTGCAGCTGTCTCCTCTCCAAAACCTGTCCTTGAGAATCTGAACAGTCGAGGTCTCCCCAGATGTATTCTGTGCTCTCACCTTGGAGAATCTGCCGTGTTCTGTCTGGGTTCCCCTTCCCTGTGCAATGGCCCTGATACTCTCCCAAGGCAGTAAGCTGGGTGATCCTAAGGCTTACATCATTTGTTTTGTTTTGTTTTCCTTCCAGGCATCCCTGTCTTTTGCTTCCTGATATACAGTGTCTTTACAGACATCTTATAAATGTTGTCCATTTTGTTGTTTATTTTATACGAGAGATGAATCTGATCCCTGGTATTCCATTTTGGCCAGAAATGGAAGCTCAAAGCCACAAATTTTCAAATGCTTCTTAAATTTTTTTGTGTTCTCTCAGCATTCAATACGCAATCAACGTTTGTTGGTCTATCTAAATGTGCTTTGTCTTTGCCATACACCTCAAAATAAAACCAGGAATAGAATGGTACCTGCTGCCAAAGTACTTAGAGTTTACTAAAGGCCATAGGCATGTAAGTAAAACAAAAACCTGTAATATAGCAAACTTTTACAATAGATACGTCTTCAGGCAGCCTTTGGAGACATAGGTGAGTTAGAGGAATTAGTGCTAGACTTACAGAAATAAACAGTTCTTGTAGCAAAAAAAAAAAAAAAAAAAAAAAATGAAGCACTAAGATATATTTTCTTCCATTCTCTGGAAGATGATCGTGTTCTATTAACAGAAATCCTGGAATTCTAAATTTTTTATAAAATTGTATTTGCTTATATTCTGAGAGCTCCCAATTAGGAATATGTTTTAAAGTTGACACTGTGTTAGCATTTAATTAGAGAAACATATTTTTTCTTAGTGGCCATCTAAAAAGTACATATTATGGTAGGATTTATCTTAAAGTAGAAAAATAATGTAGTGATGTATTATTAGCTCTGGTCAGATGCCTCCTCCTCTGTAAAGCATTTTCTACCAGCTGTAGTTCCTTGCAGTGCTTCCAAAGCGCTTAGCAACTGTATAAGCCCCTTATAAAACCGTCAGATCTCATGAGAACTTACTCACTACCGTGAGAACAGCACAAGCAGCATGACGGTAACCTTTCCCATGATTTAGTTACCTCCCAGTGGGTCCCTCCTCCCACAACAGATGGTGATTCTGGGAACTACCATTCAAGATGAGATTTGGGTGGGGACACAGCCAAACCATATCAGCAACTGATTTGTACTTTGGAGAAAGTGGAGGGAGAGGAGAAAGGGAGGGGGAAAGATGGAAAGAGGGAGTAAAAGCAGAAGGGGGAGCGCATGAATATCTAAACTCCAAAGTATCTTTTTCAACACTTTTACCCCTAAGTGTAATTTTTAATGACGCTGGGACTTCTTTTCTTTTCCTATCAACTCTTACCTACTGACTATAACCTTCAGCCAGAATTCTACATTCTTTAACCAGCAGTTAATGCAGAATAAAAGGTGAATTTATAAAGTATTCAGTCCTTTGGAACTTGAGACAATGTTTAGACTACCTTTTTAAACTATTCTCATTACACGCACAAGCAAATGTATGACCAAATGGAAGACTAAGAAGGAATCACTAGTGGCTTGAAAAGACATTTTGCAAAATTTTGGGAACGTTAATTTACATCCATTATATTTAAGTGTTTCTTAAATTAGTTCATTTGGTAATACATTATTCATCAAACCAGGTTATGAAGGGTACTTGAATATCGTAAGTATGTATGTATTTGATATGCAATCATAGTCTTCTACATCTTAGAATTCTCAGTCACCCCACACACCTCCATATTCCCAGTGATCCCATGAGGTTTCATGGAAGTTTTGGACTTTTTCGAGTAGTGAAGCAGTAATAATAACAGTTAGTATTTACTGAGCACTGACTTTGAGTCAGGTACTATTCTCAATGCTTTGCCTGTACTACGTCATTTAATCTGAGCTATCCTTAGCCCATTTTCTTTTTTATCTTCTGGTGTTTTTGTTTTTTAATTTATTTTCCATGGGTTATTGAGGTACAGGTGGTATCTGGTCACACGAGTAAGTTCTTTAGTGGAGATATGTGAGAACCTGGTGCACCCATTACCCTAGCAGTATACGTTACACCGCACTTGTTGTCTTTTATTCCCCACCCTGCTCTGACCCTTCCCCTAAAGTTTCCAAAGTCCATTGTATCATTCTTATGCCTTTGTGCCCTCATAGCTCCCACTTATCAGTGAGAACATACAATGTTTGGTCTTCCATTCCTGAGTTAGTTCACTTTGAATAATAGTCTCTAATCTCGTCCAGGTCATTGCAAATACTGTTAATTTATTCCTTTTTATGGCTGAGTAATATTCCATCATATATATATATATGATTGGTGGACATTTGGGCTGGTTCCACTATTTTGCAACTGTGAATTGTGCAGCTATAACCATGCATGTTCCACTATATTTTTCGAATAATGGCTTCTTTTCCTCTGGGTAGATACCCAGTAGTGGGATTGCTGGATCAAATGGTAGTTCTACTTTTAGTTCTTTAAGGAATCTCCATGCTGTTTTCCACAGTAGCTGTACTAGTTTACGCCCATCACCAGTGTAGAAGTGTTCCCTAATCACCACATCCATGCCAAAATCGACTGTTTTTTGATTCTTTGATTATGGCCATTCTTACTGGAGTAAGGTGGTATCGCATTGTGGTTTTGATTTGCATTGCCTTGATAATTAGTGATGTTAAGCATTTCTGCATGTTTGTTGGCCATCTGTTTATCTTTTTTTGAGAATTGCCTATTCATGTCCTTAGCCCACTTTTTGATGGGATTGACTGTTTTTTCTTACTGATTTGATTGAGTTCTTTGTAGATTCTGGATATTATTCCTTTGTCAGATGTATAGATTTGTGAAGATTTTCTCCTGCTCTGTGGAGTCTGTTTACTCTGTTGACTGTTTCTTTTACCATGCAGAAACTCTTTAGTTTAATTAGGTCCCAGTTATTTATCTTTGTTTTTATTGCAATTGCTTTTGGGTTTTTGGTCATGAAATCTTTCCTGAGCCAATGTCTAGAAGGGTTTTTCCAATGTTATCTGCTAGAATTTTTATAATTTCAGGTCTTAGGTTTAAGTCCTTAATCCATCTTGAGTTGATTTTTGCATGAGGTGAGAGATGAGGCTTCAGTTTTTTTTTTTTTTTTTTTTTTTTTTTTTTGAGATGGAGTCTCGCTCTGTCGCCTGGGCTGGAGTGCAGTGGCCGCATCTCAGCTCACTGCAAGCTCCACCTCCCGGGTTTATACCACTCTCCTGCCTCAGCCTCCCGAGTAGCTGGGACTACAGGCACCAGCCACCTCGCCCGGCTAGCTTTTTGTATTTTTTAGTAGAGACGGGATTTCACCGTGTTAGCCAGGATGGTCTCGAACTCCTGACCTCGTGATCGGCCCCTCTCAGCCTCCCAAAGTGCTGGGATTACAGGCTTGAGCCACCGCGCCCGGCCGAGGCTTCAGTTTTATTCTCCTACATGTGGCTAGCCAATTATCCCAGCATCATTTGTTGAAAAGGGTGTCAGAATGCAGTATACAGTTAGCAAGTTATGAAATACAGCTTTGTGAGGAAAACTGCAAGTTGATAAAAGGGAAACATACTTTTGTAAAATTTCAATATATAGATGGATCTTTATATCAGGCATTTCACCTAGGCCTTGCTGAATTATTTATACTTAGTTTGTGACTGTCCATTGAAGATGAATGGCTACCCAGAGCTGAGATTATGTCCTAATGATAAGTACGCAGTACACAGTGTGTGCTAAATTAATGTATCTTGAAATGAATCAGTCTTTCTAGCCCAATAATCATTTTCAAGTTATTCTGTTACAGGATTTAACAAGCTGGTTTGGACCTAAGAATGATATGTGGTGGGTGCCTTCTCACCTCATTTCTTCCTCTAACTCATAGGTCAACAAAGGGATTTTGTGAAACTGAAAAGTCCAGGATGTTTATCTGGCTTCAGACTGAGCTAAGTTGAAATGTTTAAAAGTCGTAATGTTAGTGCTCCGCTTCCTTCTGTTGCTTGACTGCTGACAAATTCAGCTTTATTTTTGGCTACTTGAGGGGGCATTTTATCTATCTGTCTTGTCCGTTTGTCAGTATCATTAGCTGTTGTCCTAGTCAGCTTGGGCTGCTGTAAGAGAAAACCATAGACTGGGTAGCTTACAAACAATAGCCATTTATTTCTCATGGTTCTGGAGGCTGAGAAGTTCAAGGGCAGATTAGGTGTTGGCAAGGGCCCAGTTCCTGGTTTGTAAGTGGCCGTCTTCTCACTGTGTCCTCCTTTGCCCATTTTCTGATGAGAAACCGGAAGCACCATTAAGGTGTTGACAAATATTTGCATAACTGACTACAAACCCAGGGTTCAGCACAGGCTTCCTGGCTTACAGTAATCGTGTCAATTACCACTGGATGATACTACTATGAGGGCTTTTGTTTGTTTTTGTTTTAAATGTGATGTAGACTTTCCTGAAAACTTAAAAACAAAGTTTTGCCAAGACAAAGAAGCATTTTTTTAACTATCCATTCATAATTTGCTTTAGATCTCATCAAATGGGCACAGTTTGTGTATTTGTATTTGAATACATGTGAGAGTCTATAAAATACTTGGTTAAACATTTCCACTGCTCTTTGCTTTTCTGACCTTGATTTTCAATCTCTCTCTCCCTCTATACTTCTTTCTCTTTCTCTATTCTCTCTCCCTTTCTTTATTTCAATCTGCATGACGACTTCATTCCCAAATTAGTGTCCAATTCTATGTTCTTATGCATAAAATAAAATAAAATATAAAATAAATATTTTTTAAAAATTGATGTCAAAATTCTGGCATTGCCTTTGATGTGACCAGAATGAGTCTCTGATTTTCTATCCAGATCCTTCCCTCCTCCTCCGTCACAGGGCATCCTGCTTATGAATGCACATTCATATTCTCGGCTGGGGAAATATTGCCACAGCTCAGGTACCCACTGGGCTTTTCTTTGCTTTTGACAGAAGTTATATAGAGTTTATATTTAAAGAAATAAAAATGAAAGGTTTTTCTGAATTTCTAACAGAAAATGTTGAGCTTTTTTAATGTTCCACTCACACTGGAGCTTCGTACAGAGGAGCCTAGTGATATCCTTTGCAAACAAAGGAAGCTTTTGGTGGTGCTCTTAATATGAAGGTCAAGGTTTTATTTATATTCACATTCAATTCAGAAAGAATAAAAAAATCAATACAGATATGAAGCTGATATGCATTGTCCACAAGCCCTGGTATTTTTAAATGTGACACAAAAAGACACATGCAAAGGGAAACTTGTGCAGAAGGATTTGGCTCACAGACACTCATATGAAACTCTACACTTTGCCACCAGTCCTCAAATATAGAATCTGTTCTAGTTACACTTCACTACTTAAGATACACTTCAATTTATTGATTGTTTTCTCTGGTGAATGCATTGAATTAATAGTATTAGAAATAGAGGGACTTCTAATACTGCTTCTTTTTTTTTAGCCATTTCCTTGTTACAGAGGGCAGAGGGTTTACGCTATGTGTATTTAATGAGACTTAGAGTTGCAGTGGATCAGGAATGCTCCACGGTTGAGAGAGCCAATGATAATGTCTAGCAGTGGTAGATTTTGGCTCTAATAGCAATGACAAAAAAAAAAAGCCAAGGCCCTCTCACTGATCACATGTTCCTTGCAGTGACATCTTTCAGATTCTACCTGCATGGTCCATTAAGCATATTGAAAATGAGACAGAATCCCTCAGCCAGGCAGAATTCTTTATCTTCTTTTTATCCTTGGATTTTGACTACTATAAAGAAATCTTAAGGATGTGGTAAGAATTTTCTATATGTCTGTGGATTTGCCTTCTTCCTCTCTTTCTGCCACTAACTTCGAAGTAACATTATTGAAATTGGACATACTGCACACACAAAGCCATGTGTACACATGCAGGCTGTGCCTCTCTTGTCAGATATTTTGGTTGTTTTTTTCTGAAATAGTATTGTTTTATTTACTAATTTTTAATTGACAAGTACAAATTGTTTATATTTGTGGTATACATGATGTTGTGATACATGCATATGTTGTGGAATGGTTAAATCAAGCTCATTAACGTATTCATTGCCTCACATGCTTATCTTTTTGTGGTAAGAACACAAAATCGACTCTCAGCAATTTTCACATATACAACACACTATTATTAACTATAGTCACCATGTTGTACAATGAATCGCTTGAAATTATTTCTCTTGTGTAACTGAAATTCTGTATCCTTTGACCAACATCTCCCCGGTCTACTTCCCCATGTTCTGTCCCTTGTTAAAATAGTATTTAAACTGCTGGGATAGATGTGTGTGTGTGTGTGTGTGTGTGTCTGCGTGTCTGTGTCTCTGTGTGTGTATAAATATAGAAAAGGGTAGGAAATGAAGTTATTTGCCACCATTGTAACTGCTCAAAACAAAAGCAGTTTTGTGATTTCTTGGGGTCAAAAATACAAATCAATCTTGACAGAGGCATCTCGCCCTCACCCAGGGCAACACTGGTCAACTGCAAGAGGGAACGAGAAAAACTTCCTGTTTCCCTGGGAAGGAATCAGTGGGCCCAGGAGAATAGGTCTCTCTTGACTCGCCTCTCTCTGTGAGGTCTTTACCAGGCCCAGCCCTGAGCAAAGAAGAGCAGAGCAATCTGTGCAAGAGGCAGCTGGGCCCGGGAGAGCAGCCCCGAAGGCCCTGGGCTCTCCTGGCAGGCTCCTGGGCAGCCAGACAGGTCAAGTTCAGAGAATGTTCACACAAATACTTGGAAAACAAGAATTAAGGTCCTTTATCCGTGGTAATCCCCAGTGGGAAATGAGCCAGAATCTGAGCAGAAGGTAATAAAATAAAGGGACCCCCCTAATCGTCCACACTTATTGGCTCAGATATGAACCGTGGTTCCTGAGTTTCTGACTGCTGCATAGCTGCTTCTGCCGTGGATATTATCAGGGCCAGAGCGTTGGCCTATTGAAGGCACAGGGCGACGATGAGGGTGGATGGAATGAAAACTCAAGAGGCTACTCGAAACCATTAAGGTTTATGTGCACATTTTAATAGAATACATATTAAAATGATTATATTCTTATATTTTGTCTCATTATAAATTAAGCTAATTTTTTCTCATTGGAAAAATAAATAATAGAAATTTTTGACACTCCAAACTATTTTAAAAAAGAAAACTTTACATTTTATAATCAGAAAAAAACTACTGTTAACATTTTTATATTGTTACGTCTAGTCTCTGTCTCTCTCTGTCTCTGTCATATTAACATATATCTGATGGTTATCTCATGCTGAATGTATAATTTTTGTGCCATGCATTTTTCACATGGCATTATATTGTAAACAATTCCTAGTTTACAAATTGCTAATGAATATTGTGTTCAGAGACTGTGTACTATTGCACCCTTTGGCTAAAGATAATTTTTAAAACCATTATTCTTCAACTGAAATATTAATTTTTTCTGATATCTCCAAAAATATCAATATTTAAGACTTTGAACATAAAATCCTAAATTACTCCTACAACAATTTTTCTAATTTAGACTTCTGCCAGCAGGATGCCATTGTCAGCCTACTCTCCAATATGCTTAAGTTTTATTACTATTATTTATTTTTAATTGACAAATAAAAGTGTATATATTTATCATGCACATCAGGCAGTTTTGATACATGTGCACATTGTAGAATGCCTAAATCAAGCTAATTGATATCAGTCTTACTCCATATAGTTACTTTTTGTGATTAAAACACTGAAAATATACTCTTGTAGCAATTTTCAAGTATAGAATATATTGTAGTAACTAGAGCCACTGTGTTGTACAATAGGCCTCTAGAACTTATTCCTTTTACCTACCTTAAATTTTGTGTACTTTAACATGGCTCTCCTAATCCCTGCCCTGCCCACAACCCCTGGTGACCACCATATTACTCTCTACTTTTGTGAGCTTAACTTTTCTTTTTTTTGAAGAGACAAGGTCTCACGATGTTACCCAGGCTGGTCTCTAACTCCTTGCTTCCAGCTATCCTCTTGCCCTAGCCTCCAAAAGCACTGGGATTACAGGTGTGAACCATGTCAACTGGGCTGGATTTCTTATTTATGATGTGTGAAAAAATATATTTGAAGCTGTGTATATGAGTAAGAAACATACTTCATGTTTCCACAAACTTTCTAAAAGTCTGTGAAAGTAAACGTTATTTACATATATTTATATAGGTACGTATCATAAACCTATACCATAAACTCTTTTTTTCTTTTTTTTTCTTTTTTTTTTGAGACAGAGTCTCACTCTGTCACCCCAGCTGGAGTGCAGTGGCGCTATCTTGCCTCACTGCCAGCTCTGCCTCCTGGGTTCACGCAATTCTCCTGCCTCAGCCTCCCGGGTAGCTGGGACTACAGGTGCCTGCCACTGTGCCCGGCTAACTTTTTGTATTTTCAGTAAAGACGGGGGTTTTGCCTTGTTAGGCGGGATGGTCTCGATCTCCTGACCTTGTGATCCACCCGCCTCGGCCTCCCAAAGTTGCTGAGATTACAGGAGTGAGCCACCACACCCGGTGGCCATAAATTTTTTTAAATGTTAATTTTCTTTTTGGAGAAAAATCAGAAACATATGGTTTTATAGCTATATGGACCATATATAATTGAATTTGAAACCTATCATTATCATATTCTAATTTGCAACTATGGGAAAATTACCCAGCCTCTCTGCACCTCAGTTTGTTTAACTGCATAACAGTGATTGGATATGGATTTTGGGGGATGTTTAAATGAGTTACCTGTGGAAATTGCCTCATGGTGAAGAAAGACTATTCATAGTCATTTTTTTTTTCCACAAATCAGAAAACTGGGGACCAGAGAGGCTAAATAATTTTCTTAGGAAAATGTAATCCAGAAATAGATATTCTGAATTACATTCTTGTGATTTCTCTATTCCACTGCATAAAATATCTAGCAGGCCAAAACATAGTTTATCTAGGTAGCATTCCTCAACACTAATACTGATCATTAAAAATTGACTTACATCTTACAATTTCAGGCCTTGATTTGTTTGCAGATCACATAGTCCTCTGGAGAAGGTGTTTTTGTTTTGTGTTTTTTGTTTGGCTGGTTGGCTTACATGTTTTCTTCTCTCTGTTAGGCTTAGTAGATGCTTAGCTAGGAATGTATTTCTGGAAAATAGTAACTAGAGCTGCAGTATGACCCCAAAGGCCCAGAATAGGAACCTGCACTGCCAAGGGCATGGAGGAAGTAATAATCTGTGTTTGCTCTTCTCAGGTGTCAGAGTCGGTCATTCCTGAAAAATACACAGCAATCTCAGGCCAACTGACTATTGTCTATGATTCAAGATTCCTCCTTTGCCTCCAGGCTCTGAAAATACATTTTGTTTATGTGACAGAAACACAAAAAACTGGGAGGAAAAGAAAAATTACAAGTCTGTATAGAATAAGCCACATCTTGTCAACTCTCATAGAATATGCTTTCATCTCCTTCGTGGGCTCTCACTGTTGAAATTTTACATTATCCATGTGATTATTTGATTAATGACTCTCCTCCAGTCTATAAACTCTATGAAGACAGTAACCATGATTCTAAAAGTAATAATTTACTAGTAGTTCTCAGTATCTTCTCCTTCATCAGAAACAGTATAAGAATTAATAAGCAATGGCATAAAAGTATTTGTTCATTTATTAAATACATTGTAAGTACCTGGAGAGCGAAGGCCATTTTGTACGTCTGTGCCTTTCTTTGAACAATATAAGGACAATGGAGTCGGGCGCGGTGGCTCACGCCTGTAATCCCAACACTTTGGGAGGCCGAGGCTGGCAGATCACGAGGTCAGGAGATCGAGACCATCCGGGCTAACACGGTGAAACCCCGTCTCTACTAAAAATACAAAAAATTAGCCGGGCGAGGTGGTGCGCGGCCTGTAGCTACTAGGAGGCTGAGGCAGGAGAATGGCGGGAACTGGGGAGGCAGAGCTTGCAGTGAGCCGAGATCATGCCACTGCACTGCAGCCTGGGTGATAAAGCAAGACTCTGTTTCAAAAAAAAAAAAAAAAAAAGGAAAGAAAGAAGGACAATGGAAAGGGCAGGAGTTGCATGAATCTGGCTTTGAATCTCTGCTCCTCCATTTACTGACTGTCATGGAAAAATACCTGATCTTTTGTAGCTTCGATATTTTCATCCTGAAAAATGAATTATTGATGATGATGATGATAAGAACAACCCCAAAATTTCTTCTGAGAATTAAATAACTCTGCAAAATTGTTTAGCCCACCTTGTAGACACCCAACAGATGTTATTTGATTTTCTTCCTACTCGGGGCTTGGCTTCTTTCTAATCCTGTGGCCTCAGAAGGTGCTAGAATACTAGCAGACTGATAGGCCAGGATACATGAGTCAGAGACATTGCAGTATTGGCCAAATCTCATATTGTTTTCCTCCTAGTCTCATAGTTGGATTACATTTTCCATTATCTCTTGCAGTTCAGAAGCCACAAGACCGCACTGTGATGACAGAGCATAGAATTGTTTTACATGCATTTCGGTGAGTCCAGAGCACTCCTTATTCATGCCTGCGTTCCCGGCGTTATTATGAGCACTGTGCCTTTTAGCCCTCAGAAGTGTCCCAGTTTGAATGCCAAATTATATGATCACTCTAGACAGACAATCATTTTTTGGGCTGGGCCGTTAACCTTCCCGTACTTCCTCCCACTCTTTCACATTCCCCAACTGTAGTCCAAGTGCAGTGGACCCTGTGGGGCAGCCTGACTCCCAGGAGATGTGGAAGCAATTGTAAGATGTAAGTCAATTTTTCATGATCAGTATTAGTGTTGAGGAATGCTACCTAGATAAACTATGTTTTGGCCTGCTAGGTATTTTTTGCAGTGGAATAGAGAAGTCACAAGAATATAATTCAGAATATCTATTTCTGGATTACATTTTTCTAAGAAAATTATTTAGCCTCTCTGGTCCCCAGTTTTCTGATTTGTGGAAAAATAATAGTAATGACTATGAATAGCCTTTATTTACCATGAGGTCATTTCCACAGGTAACTCATTTAGGTCCATGGATGCCTGTGGAGCAGCCACTCTCCCCAGCCCACATTGGACTATATATAAAGTGAGAAATAAGTGAAACTTCTTTCTGTTGAGCTTGTGAAATTTGGGGATTACTGGCCATAGCAGCCAGCCCACGTTGATTCATTAAACATACCTAAGTATTAAAAAAACACAGAAACTATATGAAGATTTATGGCCAAGTAAAATATTAAAATTTCAATTAACTTCACTCATCCACAAAAGAAGCTCAAGGAAGAAACACAGAAATAATGCACACACATATACTTTAATTTGGTTTATTTTTAAATTTATTAATGTGTCTTTCTGAATTTTCAGAAGGATCATTATTCCAGCTATACATGTTCAGGCAATAATTGTGTATGCTTTAAAAATCTCATTTGATCTTAAATTTTACAGTTTCTCTCAATACTCGTTCATAAGCTTGATAATGAAGATTTACAGTTATCCTTTTGTCTGTTATACCTTTGCAAAAAACTTTATTTCAAGGTAATACAAAGAAAATCTCCAATGGTGTTAATGTCATCTTTACTAGCCAACAGTAAGTATTCTGTAGTAAACGTCTGTGAAACTAAAGTGCTTTTGAAAATTCTATAAAATTAAATGAATAAAATTTGTACATATAACATTATATAAAAAGATACACCTTCAACTTACACAGAATAGTTAAAATCTATGTTTTGAAGATTTTGTTCCCAACGTTTATCACCATGACTTTGCAATGTTGGTAAAACTAGTTAATGGGTCAAATCAAAGTGGCTTTATTTGTCCAACCTGATTCCCTAGCTCTCTTTCCAGAGCATTGGCTTGCTAAGATCACACAGTCAGTCTTTACTGGGGCCGGGCCTGGAGTGTGTGGTCTTACTGAATTCCTGACTTGAGTGCTTGCTCTTCATCCTTCACACCTCTCTAAATGAGCTCATGCTTTATAGTGCACAACACTTTGCATGTTGAAAAGCACTTAAATATTTACTGCTTATTTTGTCATCTCAACAATTCTGTAGCATAAGTAGAATAGGCATTTGTGATGGTTAATTTTATGTGTTAACTTGCCTGGGCTATGGGGTGCCCATGTAGCAGGCAAAACAGTATTTCTGGGTGTGTCTGTGAAGGTGCCTCCAGCAGAGATTAGTACTGTAATTAGTGAACTGAGTCAAGCAGGTGGCCCTCTAGTATGTGGGCATCATCTAACCCATTGAGGATCTGAATAGAACAGAAAGGCAGAGAAAGTGACTTTGCTCCCTTTGCGTAAGCTGAGCCATTCATCTACTCCTGGACTGGAATATCAGTCACCCTTATTCTCAGGCCTTCAGACTCAAACTAAATTCACCATCCATTTCCTGGCTCTCCAGCAGGCTTGTACACAGCAGATTATGGGACTTTTCCACCTCCATGTGAGTCAATCCTTATAATAGATCTCATTTACATATGAAATCTCCTGTTGGTTCTGTTTCTCTAGAGAATCCTGACTGATATAGTATCATTACCTCAACATCTACAGATAAAGCTAAGACATCTGGCCACGTGACACATTTGTGACACCTGCGGATGCTTCCTAATGACAGAGGTGGCCATGCAATGTCGAGCTACGAGTGCTGACTCCCAGCAATTCCTCCTCTGTGCCTCACTGCCCCTCCCCTACATGCAGCCCTGGGTGCCTTCCAGCCCAAATTTCATCCATTGATTCTAAAATGACACATTAAATATCAACCAACGAGGGCAGTAATCCTCAGGGTAATGCTTTTAAGTGGGAGTGGGGCTTCTGAGACCAATTCTTTTAGTTAAACTTCTCAATTTCTCTAATCCAAAAATGTATAACATTGCTAAGACCCTTTCCACAATGCAGACTCTGACAGTTTTGTTATATAAACTAGAAGCAGATACTTTTTTTTTTTGAATAAATTAATGATGATGAAGAGTCCCCTGATATTGATTGAGCCTCTGAGATGGATGAAGGGGTGTGAGTAAAAAATCCCTCATGCCTCCCGTGATTGTGGGAAAATGTAGACACGTCCTTCTCATGCTGCCCTCTTCACCCTCTCAGGTTATTAAAAGTAATGACTAAGTGTGTGTGATGGTGGCTTGATCCACCTCTTTGTGAGGTGTACGCACCATGTTTTCTACAGCGCTTCTGATGGTAATTCTTCAGTTAAATAATTCACAGTAAATTACAGAAGCAATAGTATTATTGTTTCCTTTAATATTATGAAGGAAGAAGAGATTTTCATAAAAACAATAAAAGGTCAAGGGAAAGGTTATCAGTTATTTTAATTCTAGAAAAATTAGATGGTTCATTGAAAACACTGAAACAATGAAAAGTAGATTAATTGTCAGCTACTACATTGATAAATATACTAATATCAAATAAATATGTAAACTCATTGCAATCATGCAGTTGGAAGCCGAAAAGAAGAATAAATATTTTATTTTGGGGTCACATGAATTGGGCAAAATCAGAAAAAAAATGAGAAATATTGGATCATTATTAGGCATATAAAGAAGAGAGATAGACTTTGTCTAAGATCTATGATCTAGGTTGATCATGCCAAAAGTAGTCACATTTCCTTGGCCCACAGGTGAGGATCACATGTGATAACACATGGAAGTCCTGTGAATATGAGAGTGAAAGGGGAATACTACACAAATCGGAATTATTCACATTAATATTTTATTCACAATAATATTAAGAATGTATTTTTATTTTTATTTTTTATTTTTTTCTTTCTTTTTTTAAATTATACTTTAAGTTCGAGGGTACATGTACACAATGTGCAGGTTTGTTACATATATATACATGTGCCATGTTGTTTCTTGATTTTTAAATGATTAACTCATCATTTATATTAGGTATATCTCCTAATGCTATCCCTCCCACCAACCCCCTCCACACAATAGGACCCGGTATGTGATGTTCCCCTTCCTGTGTTCAAGTGATCTCATTGTTCAACTTCCACCTATGAGTGAGAACATACGGTGTTTGGTTTTCTGTTCTTGTGGTAGTTTGCTGAGAATGATGGTTTCCAGCTGCATCCATGTCCCTACAAAGGACACGAACCCATCGTTTTTTATGGCTGCATAGTATTCTGTGGTATATATGTGCCAGATTTTCTTAATCCAGTCTCTCACTGATGGACGTTTGGGTTGATTCCAAGTCTTTGCTATTGTGAATAGTGCCACCATAAACATATGTGTGCATGTGTCTTCATAGCAGCGTGACTTATAATCCTTTGGAGATACACCCAGTAATGGGATGGCTGAGTCAAATGGTATTTCTAGTTCTAGATCTTTGAGGAATCGCCACACTGTTTCCCACAATGGTTGAACTAGTTTACAGTCCCACCAACAGTGTAAAAGTGTTCCTATTTCTCCACATCCTCTCCAGCACCTGCTGTTTCCTGATGTTTTAATGATTGCCATTCTAACTGGTGTGAGATGGTATCTCGTTCTGGTTTTGATTTGCATTTCTCTGATGGTGAGTGATGATGAGCATTTTTTCATTTGTCTTTTGGCTGTATGAATGTCTTCTTTTGAGAAGAGTCTGTTCGTGTCCTTTGCCCAGATTTTGATGGGGTTGTTTGTTTTTTTTCTTGTAAATTTGATTGCGTTATTTGTAGGTTCTGGATATTAGCCCTTTGTCAGATGAGTAGATTGCAAAATTTTTTTCCCATTCTGTGGGTTGCCTGTTCACTCTGATGATAGTTTCTTTTGCTGTGCAGAAGCTCTTTAGTTTCATTAGATTCAATTGGTCAATTTTGGCTTTTGTTGCCATTGCTTTTGGTGTTTTAGAAATGGAGTCCTTGCCCATGCCTATGTTCTGAATGGTATTACCTAGGTTTTCTTCTAGGGTTTTTATGGTTTTAGGTCTAACATTTAAGTCTCTAATCCATCTTGAATTAATTTTTGTATAAGGAGTAAGGAAAGGATCCAGTTTCAGCTTTCTACTTATGGCTAGCCAATTTTCCCAGCACCATTTATTAAATAGGGAATCCTTTCCCCATTTCTTGTTTTTGTCAGGTTTGTCAAAGATCAGATGGCTGTATATGTGTGGTATTATTTCTGAGGGCTCTGTTCTGTTCCATTGGTCTATATCTCTGTTTTGGTACCAGTACCATGCTGTTTTGATTACTGTAGCCTTGTAGTATAGTTTGAAGTCAGATAGAGTGATGACTCCAGCTTTGTTCTTTTGGCTTAGGATTGTCTTGGCAATGCGGGGTCTTTTTGGGTTCCATATGAACTTTAAAGCATTTTTTTCCAATTCTGTGAAGAAAGTCATTGGTAGCTTAATGGGGATGGCATTGAATCTACAAATTACCTTGGGCAGTATGGCCATTTTTGCAATATTGATTCTTCCTATCCATGAGCATGGTATGTTCTTTCATTTGTTTGTGTCCTCTTTTATTTCACTGAGCAGTGGTTTGTAGTTCTCCTTGAAGAGGTCCTTTATATCCCTTGTAAGTTGGATTCCTAGGTATTTTATTCTCTTTGAAGCTATTGTGAATGGGATTTCATTCATGATTTGGCTCTCTTTCTGTTACTGGTGTATAAGAATGCTTGTGATTTTTGCACATTGGTTTTGTATCCTGAGACTTTGCTTAAGTTGCTTATCAGCTTAAGGAGATTTTGGGCTGAGACAATGGGGTTTTCTAAATATACAATCATGTAATCTGCAAACAGGGACAATTTGACTTCTTCTTTTCCTAATGGAATACCCTTTATTTCTTTCTCTTGCCTGATTGCCATAGCCAGAACTTCCACCACTATGTTGAATAGGAGTGGTGAGAGAGGGCATCCCTGTCTTGTGCCAGTTTTCAAAGGGAATGCTTCCAGTTTTTACCCATTCAGTATGATATTGGCTATGGGTTTGTCATAAATAACTCTTATTATTTTGAGATACGTTCCATCAATACTGAATTTATTGAGAGTTTTTAGCATGAAGGGCTGTTGAATTTTGTCGAAGGCCTTTTCTGTATCTATTGAGATAATCATGTGGTTTTTGTCTTTGGCTCTGTTTATATGCTGGATTACATTTATTGATTTGCATATGTTGAACCAGCCTTGCATCCCAGGGATGAAGCCCACTTGATCATGGTGGATAAGCTTTTTGATGTGCTGCTGGATCTGGTTTGCCAGTATTTTATTGAGGATTTTTGCATAGATGTTCATCAGGGATATTGGTCTAAAATTCTCTTTTTCTGTTGTGTCTCTGCCAGGCTTTGGTATCAGGATGATGCTGGCCTCATAAAATGAATTAGGGAGGATTCCCTCTTTTTCTATTGATTGGAATAGTTTCAGAAGAAATGGTACCAGCTCCTCCTTGTACCTCTGGTAGAATTTAGCCGTGAATCCATCTGGTCCTGGACTTTTTTTAGTTGGCAGGCTATTAATTATTGCCTCAATTCCAGAGTCTGCTATTGGTCTATTCAGGGATTTAACTTCTTCCTGGTTTAGTCTTGGGAGAGTGTAAGTGTTTAAATTTTATTTTCATATATAAACTGAAATATATATCATGTCAGAACAACAGTTTTTCATCAATATGATGTCTGATGAATTGAACACAACTATATTATCTAAATCTATTTTATCATGATGAACTTTCAGTAGGGCAAATATTACATAGAGAAAAATTGTTTCAAAACTCATTGAGATCTCATTTTACTTTTGGAATCTGAGAAGATCACTGCTAAATGTGGATTTATTTTTTATTTTATATTGAAACTTTTTCCAAGTGAGTGATGCTCTCCCCTGAGTAGCCTAACTAGTAATAATGACAAGAATGACTGTTTAAGACAATATCTGACATTCTTCTTATAGAGAAAAGAAGAAGGAAGGGAAGGAGGAAAAAATAAAGAGAAAAAAATGGAGGAGGAGACATAAAGAAGAATTGACTTAAATAAAGTTATCTTTGTAACTTTTGTATTTGTAGCTTTTATAAGATTAAATTATATAGTAAAAAAAAAGATTTGACCTCTAAATATTCTCAAGGGCCAAATTTCCCAGTGGTAGCCCATTCCTGGGGAGTCAAGAAGGAAGAGTGAGAAGTCCGAGTATAGGAGCAACTCCTTGATGTCCTTCCACTTCATACAGCCCTTTACCATGGAGAAAGACATGTTGGAACAGATGTATCCTAGGTTGAAGGAAAAGCACATTCTCTGAACTTAGAAATATTTTCTACATTTTACTTATTATCCTTTGCTGAAAAATAGTGTATTATTTTATTGCTGTTTTTATAGTTATGGTTGTATGTAACCTAACTGGTGAGAATGTCTCCCTGATAGATGCTTGTTGCTTCACGTCAGCTAAACTTAAAATAAGCCTGCCTATTAAGCCAAAAAAAAAAAAAAAAAAAACAACCCAAACTGGCAACATTGATTACATAAGGTAAGTTCTTAAGACTTAGTGTAGTTACTGGGACAACTGATTCAACACCATGTATAACCAGGTTCGCTATTGAGTGATGATACTATGAAACGCAGTAATATGAATAAAAGAAATGAATTAGAAGCCAGAGAGGTAAACAGATACAACAATGGTATCTGGTAAACCACAGGTGACAGGGGCATTTATACTGATTTATTTTTTAAAAAGGAATGAACATACTAATACATTCATACAGAGTGATGAACAAGTAGAGTTTTAGAACTACTGAGATGGTATATGGAAGGTATTTTGAGGGTAGTGACATAGCAAATATTTATGCCCCTCTACGCATAGCAGCAAGAAATGAACACAAAATTCAAGGGGGTATATAATTAGGGGATCAGAGAATCTATCACATAAAGTTCATATTAGATTAAGTTGTATACCTGGGCTAATTGAATTTGGAAAACACAGAGAAAAACATTCTACAAACAAAAGACAAATCTGTGGAAAGAGGAAGACTTTTTAGCCAAATATCTAATCAGTCATTAAACTCCACCAGCATATCACAGTGATTGCTATATGCCCAGATGATTCATACTTATTATACTAGTCTCCAATATGGCAGTGCCTTGGAATGGGAGATAAAATAAAGATAAAATGAAAATCTAATTTGTGGTAAAAACAATTTTCCAAACAGCATTGCATGGTAGACTTATTTGCAAGAGACCAGCATTGTTGTTAAACATAGTAATGCTGGCTTCCCTTACTCAACACTTAATATATTTGACAAAGGTTTGATCTTGTAGACATCTTCCCATGATGAGTATATTTTAGGAGGTTGATGTTGCAGAAATCCAGAGTGATCCATCTAAGCTCCTTTATGTTTCTGGCACAAATTCAATTCTGGGATTCCTAGTTTGGGCTTCACTTTTATTTTTGGCACTGATCTTGGAGTTCATAAAACATGATTTTATTAAATCCCTAAAATATGTGTAAAATAATCAACTCTAACCTATAAATACACTAAAAATGAGTATTTGTAGAAGCTCAGGTACATAAACAACTCTATGCTTTCTAAGGAAAGGAGTAGACAGATACTATTATCCCTTTTCCTGATGTTGAGTTTATTTTTAAATCTAGCTGGAAACTGGAAATATAGTCACACACACAAATGCTTATAATTAGAAAAAATAAACATCAAGTTTAATATTCTTAATTTAACATTAAAGGTGACATGTAGCAGAAAAAGCACAGAGTTTAGCTCAGAAACCTCTAGACTCAAACCTTGTTTTAATGCCTGTAAACTCTATGACTTAGTTGAGCTCAGAGTGTCAGATTCTCCCATGAATAAATAGGCCTATTGTGAGGGTAAAACAAGACCATCAATGTGAAGTCTATTGAATAGTTCAGCATACATGAGTGACACTGCCCCACTGTTCTCATTCTTCCCTGGATTCTATATGGCCTCGTTAGTGTTTAACATCCCAACTCACAGCCCCATTTGCACCCAAATAAGGGACAGATACAGGAATTAGACAGTTGAAAGGATTTATTACCAATGAAGGCTAGGTGGGAAGATTTGGTTAACATATAACTATAAGGGCTTGCTGGCACTACCTGCTTAGGCCCCTCCCCTGAGTTAAATTCAGATCTTCGAATTGCCCAATAGGTAAACTCAGTGGGAAGGTTTAGACCCACAGAGTAGACACCCAATATGAAGGAAGAATGTCTCCTATTGTCTCAGAAGAAACTAGAGGAAGAGTCTAAGCTCTTCAATGCTTAAACCTGTTATAGAGTGATTCTCTCCAATTAAAAAAAGAGAACCCAAACCTATTGTTAGTCAACCAATTAAGATTAACTCAGTTCGTCTTTGCCGGGAAGAATGAGTAAGGAGTGGGAAGAGGCTTAGAGGCTTCTGATAGGTGGCCATCTGTCTAGGCAATAAATGAAACAAAAACTGAAGCATTCTTTCCATTAAGCAGGCCCCAATTTCTTCAATACATGCCATCTATTCTCCTTCTTCTCTCCTCTATTCATTTTTGCACCAACCTGAATTCTCTTCTACTTCCTACTTTTCTGTTCATTCTGCACTTCTGTATCTAATTACGGCCCCCCTCATTCATTCCCATGGTTCCGACTCAAATTCTATCTTTTTACCTATTTTTTGTTTCTTTCTTAGTAAAAAGTATTTATAATCCTTATTACATCACAACTATTCATGCATAACAGCAGTGATCAAAAGAGCTTACATTGATTGATGATTCACCCTGTGCCAGGGACTATACTAAGTACTCTACATGCACTAATTCATTTAGTCTCCACAATGCCTTGCGATTTAGTGGTGTACTTTTGGGTTCCTGTTGAGGTAACCAAGGCTTATAAATGTGAACTAAGCCCAGGGTCCTAAAGGTCTGGCCCTGACTGGATGGTGTAAGCGTGCAGTCATGGGCTTGGAGGATTGCCTTCTGATCCACTCCTTCCTTGTGAGTATGAGGTACATTGTTGTCCAGGTGAACATGTCAGGACTGTGGTTAAACAGCTTGTGTTAAGCAAGAACACATGACAGAAGTAATGCAACTGGCAAAACAGTCTAAAAATTTTTAAAATTCATTTCACAAAGAAGTTGCACCATGAGGACTATGTCACATTTGCTATGTTGTGACACTATGTAATGAGTACCTCAAACAACTTCCTCCCTCTCCACTGGTGAGTAATTAATTCTGTTAATTTCACAGACCTAAATCATAGTCTCTATTTTGCTTAGTATTGCTTATTTTAAGAATTAGTCTTACATTCAGAATCATAATTAGTAAGTCAAGTGTTTATCAAAGTATCAATATTGGTTACTCAAGTTTTTCTTAAATTATTTTATTTCTGCCAGGAATAATAATAATAATAAGCAAATCGAATCTGTCATGATCACAATTTACCTGTATGGTGCCAAACCTGATCTAGTTACAGTCAAAACAAGAAAAAAATAATGCAATAATTTGAATCACTGTTAAACAGTTCACACATGTGTTTGTTGTCTATCCACTGCACTAGAATTCTTCGAGAGTAAAGAAAGATAGAGAAAAGCAGGTATATGCTAATCATGCTATGTGTCTTTCCACATACTTCATTGCCCACAAGGGGAGACTAACTAAGGCATCTTTAATGACAGATTCTGGGCAGCTGCAAGATGTCTTTTCTATATACTAATTTATGCAGCTAAGAGATAAGTAAATTAATCTCCACGATCAATCTACCAGATAGCGAGAGTCAAACCCAAAACACCACTCCGTTGATGCAGGAAGGAAATCATCCTTATCATAGATTGCATGTTTTTTGCTTTCTGTTTTTAATGGATCCGGGTGCACCCATGACAGATTTTGGCAATGAGAATTATTTCCAACCGCAGAGAACCTGCCAGTTGCTGCTGCTTTACTTCTGCTCATACCTCTTGATGAGGGGCAATTGCTACGAGACAAATTACATTGTCTGTAATCTGGTCCCCTTCCCCTTAGTCATGATTCATTCTGACAAGGAAAGTTTAAAAGCAACAAGTAAAATATGATAAACAATATCCATCATTGCATAGGGGAGCCTGGCTAAAAGCTTTCTGTCATTATCAATAATACTGTTTAGTTTTCAGCTCCCCTTGTATTGCATTAGTGGCAAATGTGAATTTCTGTAAGCAGCAAAGGTTCAGTTTGGGCTGCCTGTGTGATCCTTGTTTCCAGTGAAACTGTGCCCAGTGCCCTTCTGATGGTCCTTAAAGCAGCCAGTGAGATCCAATAAAGGTTAGACATGGCATAAAACTAATGCATGCAACCCAGAGTTCTCTCCTCAACTCTCACTTATTTCTGACTTGATTTACCCAATCAACTCCTCATTGTTTTTACTGAGAAGATGACCTGAGATTTCCTTGCATACCCTTGTGTGTGTGGTATTTCCTGGGTTTTTCTAACATTGGCTTTTACCTTCAAATAATGTTCTGTCCTGCTATTCTAACTCTTGGGGTCCCAGATACCACAGAATGCAGTGTTCTACCCAAACCTATAGAAACTCACCTCTGACCCCAGAAATGCAATAAGATAACATCAGTTACAGCCGCCCTTTCAAAGACTTTTGCAGTGCGTGAGGTTTACATGTACAATACAGTCCTTAAAAGTTCTTTGTTGAAGCATTCACAAAAATTGTATACACTAAGACATATTATTGTCTACCCACCATGCTCTTGGATTGTCCATTTTTAATTTCTTCATTGAGCAGAATTTCACATCTCATCCCCAATGAGCATTTCTATTTTTTATGGTTGAGTTTTGCCACATTTTTTTTCTACACATAAGCTGCTTTTCTTGCAAAGTAATTACCACATCATTTACTTGCTTCTTAGAATTAAAAAGTGAGGAAGTCACATCCAGAGAACTCAGCTCTGGAGTCTGAACTGGAATCCATTCTGCGATACTTATCAGAGATCATGATCATCTCAATAGCAATTCTCCATAGTTGAAAGAACAGATTAATAAAAAGAGTATTAGGAGTTCTTTTTTCCTAGTTTCTTGTTTTGTTCATGAGGCCACTGAGGCTTAAGAATGGTGAAAGACTTATCTAACCTCCCAATATCACACAGCATATCAGGGTCAAATCTAAGTATTGAATTACTAAGTTCTGATTCCAGTGTAGGTCTTCTTATGATGTCATAAAACAAACCAAGATTTCAAAAAATGGTTATTTTTAATATCTCACCCACTTCTTATAAAACAGACAATACCTGTCCTACCCACTTCAACGATTTGCTGTGAAACTATAAGATAAAATAATATATGTGATAGTACTTCGTAAATGGTGTATCCTTATAGACATATATTGTTATTATTAATGTAGTCGTTGTAGGAGTAGTCATAGTGGTAGCCGTTCTTGTTTTAGTAATATTAAAATCACCCTAGATTTTCAATATGACTTCATTATGTAAACCTTCATTGTTTATAAAATATTTATTTTACCACTACAAAAAATGGAAAAGTATGATCATTTTTATTTCATTAAAATCTGCTTGAAACCAATGTTTTCACATTAATCTATAGAAACACAATTTCTCTTTTTCCTGATAGAATCAATTGATAGATGCCCCAACTTCTCAATGTCTCCTGCATTTCTTGGTAATAGCTCCCTGGTCTCTCTACCATTTAGTTTTTGCTAACTAGCAAACCATCCCAAAACTCAGTGACTAAAACAGCACAGAAGTATTATTTCCCACACTTCCATGGTTAATTGGGAAGTCGTTCTTATCTTTATCTCTGCAGGAAGCTAAAGATTGGGCTGGGCTGAATGGTTCAGCCTGGCCCTGCTCACATGGTTGGGGTCTGTAAGCTGCTTGGTCTGGACAGTATCAACAGGAACACGCCAGTCCACGTGGCCTCTCATCTTCATCTTCATGAACTAGCCTGAGCTTCTTTCCAAGGTGCTCTCAGGGATTCAAATGCAGAGAAAAGGATACTTTTCAAGTGTCTGTATCACTTTTAAATGTTCTATTGGTCAAAGTGAATCATAGATCAAGCCCAGATTCAAGGGTGAAGGCATTCATATTGTCATGTTTGCAAACAGTCTATCACATGTGTTCATGTCTCTGATACCCAGAGGGCTGCTTGAAAGCAGCTGTTGAGTAATGTTCTTGTGATCATTCCTACACAGGGCAATGTGGGGCATGCAAAGAAACATCACATCTGGAGCCTGATCTTGTAAAGACAAAGTATGCGTAAAACGATTAGAGACTGAAGCAAAAAAAAAAAAAAAAAAAAAAAAAAATAGAATAAAATGATGGCTACTCTGGAGCAGGTCAATATGTAATAAAAGAATTTCAGAAAGTTAAACTCAACAGGGGAACCCAGGGATGACTTTTTGTTAAATATTTATGTTTTTTTTTTTTTTTGAGACGGAGTCTCGCTCTGTCACCCAGGCTGGAGTGCAGTGGCCGGATCTCAGCTCACTGCAAGCTCCGTCTCCCGGGTTCACGCCATTCTCCTGCCTCAGCCTCCCGAGTAGCTGGGACTGCAGACGCCCGCCATCTCGCCCAGCTAGTTTTTTGTATTTTAGTAGAGACGGGGTTTCACCGTGTTAGCCAGGATAGTCTCGATCTCCTGACCTCGTGATCCGCCCGTCTCGGCCTCCCAAAGTGCTGGGATTACAGGCTTGAGCCACCGCGCCCGGCCAAATATTTATGTTTTATTAGATTTTCCCAACATTTTTTCATGGCTTTAGCCCAACTGGTTTATTAAAGAAAACGATGTGTGTCTGCACGTACGTGGTTATTTGTGTGTGTATAGGTGTTTCCTTCAGACACCGTCACTCTCCTCTCCAAAATGTCTACATTGCACTTAGTGTCAAGGCACTTCCATGTGCATTACCTCCCTTGATCCTTACAGTAGACATGAGGAACGCATCGTTTCCATTATGCAATGGAGAAATGGTCAGAGAGGAGACCCGGGGAGCCAGATGGGAGGCTTGCCAAAGAGTCTGAAAGGAAGGGGAATTTCACTCTTGTGAGGTAAGGACTACAGGCATAATGTCAGGAGAGGAAGTCAACGTAAAGTAAAGATCATGGTGATTAGTCATGCCTTTATTCAGCAAATAGGTATTGAGTGTCTACTGCCATCTCTAACAACACAGAACTTACGTTCTAGGTAGAAAGGAAACAATAAGAAACTTAAAAATAAAGATATTTCTGGAAAAGAATAAGTACTATCAAGAAAATAAATAATGATGATATGATTAGATAAAGAATTACAAAGTAAGGATGTATGTCCCAAAGTAGATAGCGGGTACAGCAATTTGCAAGCACAACACATTCACAAAAGCCAGCTTTGCAGCTACTCACTGTGTGACTTGAGTAAATACGCTTCACTTTGACTTTGTTTCCTCATCTATAAAACAGAGATATTTGTAATCAGTCTAGTTTCTTCCCAGAACTTTTTAGGAATCAAAGAGATAATGCACGTAAATACAATTCATAGGGGTTATGTCAGAACCTAGTATCATTACTATTTGTGGTATCGGGGTGTGTGTGTGTGTGTGTATGCGTGTGTGTGTGTTTCCTTTTTATAGCAATCACAGTGGAAGCAAAGTTAAATTCCAAATGTATCACAGAGGTCCAACTAAAAATAAGTTAAGACCAAAACTCTGGAGGGAAAGCAATCTGGCAAAGTGTAGGCTCTCGACAACAGTTAAACTGAATTCAGGGCATTGAGAATACGGAGCAAGATTATTCACGGCTGATATAGTTAAAAAATAGGTGGCATCCTTCTTCAACCCTGCCTGGCCTTCCAGCCTTTCTGAAAACCTAGGAGTTGTGTTCCACAGAATGATACATGTTTTTGACATGTGTGCCATGTTTCATTGTTTTTGGTCTCTGGTGTCCTAATATTGCCGGTCAGAAGGTTTGGAACTTCAAGTTAATTTGGTGTTTGTCAACATGTCCTGTATAGGTATTGTTACACACACAACAGCCAAAGATACCCTTTGAAGTGATGAGGTACAAAAAAAATCTAAGATAGGAGATTATATCTTTCTTTTACACTTGGTATCCCATTGATGCGGAAGCCCCAGGAGTTTTTCCTAACTTGACAGAAAAGTAGGTTAACCACTGCCTCTTTTACTTGTAAGTCTTAGACTTCGGTGAAGTTCTTTTTTTAAAAATGGCAGTGTGAACGGTGCTCAGTGTTCGTAACAGCAAACATTTACTGTGCATCTAACCTATTACGTGCCATGGACACCAATCTTTTTAAAATAATTGTTACTGTATATATTGAAGGAATGCAATGTGATGTTATAAGATACATATATATAGTAAAATGGTTACTATAATGGAACAAATAACATGTCTATGGTCTCACATAGTTATCTATGTTCCCCTCTGTGGCAAGAGCAGCTATAATCTTTAACCTTTCTGAGACTGACCGTTCACAGAAGGATAGCACGGAAGGAAACACTAGCATTCTCCAGTTGAATGGAATGTATGAAATAGCCCATGAACAGTGCCGGCGTCGGGTAAGCGCAGCGGGGTTTGTCATTATGGTTTTGGTCATCGTTTTTGAGGCAGTCACCAGAGTGTCACACTCTTTGGAGGATCATGAGAGAGGCTTTTGCAGTACTGAAGATAGCACAGCCCCTTTCCAACCACCACACTTCCTGCCTCATGGCATTGGCCATATTTGGGAGTAATACTATACTAATGCCTCAAATGCTTCTTATCTGTTCCTGGATACTCACTCCCCTACCTACAGCATGTCTCATTCCATGTTAACTTTCAGGCATAGGAATGGAGCCACATGTTTCTGATACCGATAATAGTATAAGTGCCAAAAGAGTATCAGAGAAGTCAAATGCTGGGACTTATGTTTACATAACTTTACATCATTACGATGATCCCAAGAAAATTTCAGTTACACAAAGTTTATGTTATAGAGGGCTTGCAGCTATTAGAATACAGTTTATACATAAAGCAAATATAAAAAACAGAACTCGGCCGGGCGTGGTGGCTCAAGCCTGTAATCCCAGCACTTTGGGAGGCCCAGACGGGTGGATCATGAGGTCAGCAGATCGAGACCATCCTGGCTAACACAGTGAAACCCCGTCTCTACTAAAAAAAATACAAAAAACTAGCCGGGCGAGGTGGCGGGTGCCTGTAGTCCCAGCTACTCGGGAGGCTGAGGCAGGAGAATGGCGTAAACCCAGGAGGCGGAGCTTGCAGTGAGCTGAGATCTGGCCACTGCACTCCAGCCTGGGCGACAGAGCGAGACTCCGTCTCAAAAAAAAAAAAAAAAAAAAAAAAAAAAACCAGAACTCAGTGACTTGTTAAAATGTACGATCTGAATTAAATCACTCCTTCACACAGCACTCGTCCAAGGAAGCAAAAGTCCCTTAAAGACACAGTATCGGGGAGATAGACTCATCTCTCAGCTGTCTGGGGCGGTGGCATCCCAGTACTAGGGTGGTTGGGACTATAATTCTTAGACTGCCTACTTCTAGTTTATTACACTTTATTTTAACTTTGGTTATTACTTGACTGTAATTCAGTTTCTTTCAACCCAACATGTGTACAAGATGCATGATCACTGTCAATGACATCAAGACCTAATAGATTTGACAAAAAGCAGAGAGAATGACCTAAATCCAGTAGTTTTACAGCGCTGTGGACTACAGGAGGGCTCTTAGCACTCTGCGGTTGAAATGCGGGACATGTGTGTGAAACACACAATGAGTGTGTTTAGTTATCGTCAGTAAGTCAGGAAAAGGCCTTTTGAGGAGGGGACACTGAGTCAGGCATTGGAGGAGGCATGTAACATTTGCAGATGTAGGGAAAGCAGAAAAGACAGGCAATTTTCACAGCGGGAGCAGCAAAACACAGAACCATGGGAGTAGAAGTTTACACTTATTTAGGAGAGAATAGTTTCCTGTGGCTGCAGGAGAGGTTTTTTGGAAGCTGGTAAGGGAAGGAGCTGTAAGATACAGGAAGGGAAGGTAGAACCTGAGCTGCAGATCAGAGTGAAAGACCTCAAGGCACTGTCAGGTTTGAATTCTAGCACGTAAGTGACAACAATGGGATGTTAGAGGATTCTTCACAATATCCACTTTATTCTGACATAAATTCTCATGAGAAAGGGTTGCTCTGATTTGCAGAATCTGCTCACGTATGCTGATCTAGATGGATCCACACGTTTCTGGGAATGTATTGAACAGCATCCAGATAGTGGGTCTAATTAGGGCTGAGATCCATGGGTGAAAAAAATCCCTCAATGAATTATCATCCTTTCTAATACCATCTTGAGTTTATATAGCATTTGTTTCTCCCAAGTTGTTCAGAACACTTCACATATACCACTGCATTTTTCCAAATGTTTCCGAGACATAATTAGGTGCATGTATCACTGCGCTTATTTTATAAATATTGACATCTGACATGTTGATTACAGAATCTGCTTCAAATAACATGGCACCACGACTGTTATCAAATGAGACATTATTATCAGTCATTTTGCACACAAGTAATCATGTAAATAAAAACATTATAAGCAGTTCTCTGTAATTGATTTCATACATTGGATATTTTCTCAATTCTATAGTTTTAAAATAAATTACAACACAATATACGAATTTTTAGCACTACAGAAAAAGTATAAAAGAGAAAAAGAAATATTACACATCTCATTGCTAATATTTTGAGATCATTTTTTTTTTTTGAGACACAGTCTTGCTCTGTTGCCCAGGCTGGAGTGCAATGGCACTGATCTCAGCTCACTGCGACCTCTGCTTCCTGGGTTCAAGCGATTCTCCCACCTCAGCCTCCTGAGTAGCTGGGATTACAGGCAACCACCATCATGCCTGGCTAATTTTTTGTATTTTTGTAACAGGGTTCACCATGCTGGCCAGTGAACTCCTGACAGGGGATCCGCCTCGGCCTCCTAAAGTGCTGGGATTACAGGTGTGAGCCACCGCGCCCGGCCGAGACCATCCTTTACACACTGTTCCCTGCAGTGGTGTAGAGTTGTATTACTTTAGGGCCCAATAAGGTGAAGTAAATATGGAATTAACTAGGTACAAGTCAAGCAGGGACAAAATGCCTGTGAAGAAGCAGAAATGGTAGACCCTGACTAAATGCACTGGAATTTAAGTTAGAACAACATCAGTCTCAGCTACTTGGGAGGCTGAGACAGGAGAATCACTTGAACCCAGAAGGCAGAGGTTGCAGTGAGCCAAGATCATGCCACTACACTCCAGCCTGGGCAAAACAGTGAGACTCTGTCTCAAAAAACAAAACAAAACATCAAGAACATTGTGTGGAAGAACAATTGCCATCTGTAGATAAATTTGGTCCAGTAGGTGAGTTTACAAGCCCTGCCCATGCCTGTTCATTCATCAAGCTATGCGATTAGATAAGCAAACAGACAGGTAGATAAACGGACATATAGAACAAAACAATTTTATAAAAATAGGATCGTGCTGTATTATTTTAAAGCTAAAAACACTCTAACTTTTATATTTTCTAAACATTTGTTTTCCCCCCAAAATATGTTAAATTTAATAAATTTGGTTAATTAAAACAATCAAAGAAAAAAACATATTAAGATGGCAGATAGGAGGCAGGATTAGCTTGCAGCTCTTACTGGGATGGACAGAGCAGCATGTGGAGACCCACAACGAACTTTTGCTGCAAGAACTACTGCAGGAATATACTTGGAAAGCTGAGAGAATCCACATACTCTTAGAGGGAACTGGATCACTGTTGCAGGCTCCCTGAGACACTGAAAAACTACGAGTCTGCTTGCTTTCTCAATGGGGTGGCTCATAGTCTGGGGCAAATTCTCAGGCCTGGCCACCAGCTTCCTGGAAATAGACTCAATGTTGTTGGGGTGGCACAGTGGGGGTGAGACTGACCTTTAAGACTGCAGGCTGCAAATGTGAAGTTAGGGTTGTGACTGCTGGCTTTCTTCTACTTCCCTGGCAACATTTACGACTCAGCAGAGGCAGCCATAATCCCCCTGAGAACATAATTACATTGGACTGGTAACCACATCACCATCCCCCCTACAGCAGCCACAGCAAGCCCCACACAGGGAGAGACTGAGCTCAGACACCCTATCCCTGCCCCCGCCTGGTGGTCTTTCTCTGCCTGCCCTGGTAGCCAAAGACAAAGGACATAATCTTCTGGGAGCTCTATGGCCCTGCTCACCACCTGAGTAACCTGAATACTTAACCAGGTGTCCCCAGGGCAAGTTTGCATCCTCCCTATAGGACAGCACCTGATGTACTCTTGAAAGTGCCACCTCCTGGCTGGAGGCCAACCAACACAAAGGCAGTGCACTGAACAAACAAAAACATAACCAATAACCCTCACAGAGTCCATCCTACTCCCCTACGACCTCCACCAGAGCAGGTGCTGGTATCCACGGCTGCAAGACCTGAAGATGGATCACATCACAGAACTCTTTGCAAACACTCCACAGTACCAGCCTGGATCCCAGTAGCTCCACTGGGTAGCTAGGAGCAAAAGCAATCACTACAGTTCGGCTCTCAGGAAGCCCCATTCCCAAGGGAAAGGGGAGAACACCACACCAAGGGAGCACCCTGTGGGACAAAAGAATCTGAGCAGCAGTTCTTGAATCCCAGATCTTTCCTCTGACATAGTCTACCCAAATGAGAAGGAACCAGCAAAACAATTCTGGTAATATGATAAAACAAGGTTCTTTAACACCACCAAAATATCATACCAGCTCACCAGCAATAGAACCAAATGAAGAACCAAAAAAGAACAAAATAATGGCGTTAGCAGCAACCTGGATGGAATTGGAGACTATTATTCTAAATGAAGTAACTCAGGAATGGAAAACTAAACATCATATATTCTCACTTGTATGTGGGAGCTAAGCTATGAGGATGCGAAAGCATAGGAATAATACATTGGATTTTGGGGACTTGGGGAAAGGGCTGGGGGTGGCAGGAATAAAAGACTACACATTGGATACAGTGTACACTGCTTGGGTAATGGGTTTGCTACAATCTCAGAAATTCCCACTAAAGAACTTATTCATGTAACCAAACACCACCTGTTCCCCAAAAACCAAACTTAAAAATTAAAAAAACCCTCTGAATGATAGATGAATAAGACATAAATAAATAAAACAATAAAACAATCAGAGGTTGCCACTATTACATTTCAATTTAAATCTTTGTTTCAATTCTATGCGGTATTAGTTTATCATATAATATTACAAATGAAGGAAATTACCCTCTTATGTTCCTCCCTTCCCACTTCCTGATTCTAAAAATCATATTTAGTTTGCATTTTATTAAACTTACATTCAGTGTTATAGCCAGAATTGTTGTATAGCTCACATTTTTAAATTTAATTGACTCATAATCACTGATTTTTTTTCCAAAATGTCTCTTTTTCATTTTTTTGTTGATTCCTTGTTTGATTGGGTTTCATCTTCATTAAGGCCGAATAGTTCTCGTCCATATGCTGCCATGACACCTGACTGGCATCTTAGGTGCATGTGGGAGGACTGGGTCCGTTTCTTGCCCCAGGGATTTCATTAGAAGTGCCCCACTGTTGGCTGCACTAAGAACAGCACACATTCTTTTTACCATTGCATCTCTGTTTATCTTTTTAGGGGTTATTTATTAAATATATACATGTATATGTATATACTTAAAAAGAACATATGGAGTTTTCATTCCTTAGGTATATTTATGTTTGAGGATATCTTCTTGTTTCCTTTTCACAATAAAAAATTTCCAACTGGGCATGAAATTATCTTGGCTCACTTTTTCTTTCCCTAAAAAATTAGTAGAAATAAATCAATTGGCAGATTCCTGGCAGTAACTGTTGCTGCTGAACAGTATGAGATAAGACTAATTTCACCGCTTTTAGGAAGCTTGATTTTTCTGCTTGGTTTACCGAAAAAAATTTATTCTTTCCCTTCCGCCCTCCTTTCCTCCCCTGCAACCTCACTTTCTTTCTTTCTTATTTTCTATTTTCTGAACTTGTTCTATTCTGCAAATAATTAGATTTTAGGTTAATCATTTTGTTTCATGAAAAACACATTAACTCAAATAGGGACCAGAATCATTTATTTAGCAAATTATTTATTTAGTATATTTTAATATGTATGCACAAACATGCCATAAGAAGTACAAGTCAGAGCCTTGAACATAACCTACATTTCACCATTTAGTTTCTGCATCCCATTCCCATGACAACCCCATGGGAGACAACACACATTGCCCAGCCTCGTTCATCATTCCTCTGTGTGCTTTCTTATCTAGGTTTATTATGTAAATATTTTTGTATACTTTATCTTAGTTGTTTTTAACTTTACAAACAATGTGTTTTCTAAAGTCTTTGTGGATTTACGTTATTTACTTAAATTTATATTTTTAAATTTCATTCACAGCATTGTTATTTACCATTATTAACCACATCACTGTTATTAGACCATTTTGCTGTAACAGTTATTATAGCTCACTCTTCTATTTTCTTTGAATATGGTTCGAGATTGTTTTCAGATTTTTACATTTTACAGAGTCCTGATATGAAAATTCTTTTGCTGATTTTTAAAAAAATTATCTAAAAGAATGGGTATATAATTATTTTTCATTGCTTTCTTGGCTTACATTTTCTTGACCACTAAGCATTTTGATATCTTTCTATATGTTTACTTCCTATTTGTGTTTTTTGTTCTGTAAAATACTTGTTTGTATCTGCCCATTGTTTTGTTAAATTTTGTGCTCTTACTGCTTTGAAGCAATCTTTATATAATTGTTTAATTTTTTTTATCATCAGTCGCAATTATTAAAAATGTTTTTTCTCCACTTTGAAACTTGTCTTTTTTCTTTTTAGATCCTGTGGCTCTAGTAAAACTTATTTGAAGGAATTTCCATCTTGATTATGTTGTTTTATTAGTGGTTGAATTTAGCAAGGTGTAACTGAAAACAGACAAATTAAAGAAATAAAGAACCAGTTTATAAGCAGAAATAAAAGAGAATATGGAAATCAAGGCCTTGTAGTTTGGAAAATCTAATTATTTCTAGACCTCCCTCCTTCAATATTGTATTAGTCAAGGTTCTACACAGAAACACAACAAAATCTCTCTTGCTGTACTGTCAACTCTCTTTCTCTGTCTCTGTATCTCTTGCTTTCTATCTATGTATGTGTATATACCCATATAATGTATTTTATACATTATAAACATATTTGTATACATTTACAATGTATTTTATATATGAAATATAAGCTCTTAATGAAGATAAAACTCTTAATGAAAATGATCTTAATAAAGATGAAACCCAAGCTCACAAGGGATCAAAAAATGAAGACATTTTGGGAAAAAAATTCAGTGATTATGAATCAATTTAAATATTTATGTATATATGTATATATACAAACACATATACACACATATATATATACACGCACAAATATATCTTACCTTTTCATCTCATATTGAAAACAAAGCTTTTATGTGGGTGCAGGATTGCTATAAGAAAGTCATACCTATACATTATAATCTGAGTCAAAACAAAAAGAGAAGTAATTGAATGACAAGTTAAAGCAAAAGGAAGATGCAGAAATTAATACCAGCAAAGGATAGTTTGATAAAGTTAGAAAGAGATTTGGCTTAAAAATTTTCATGATAACAAGAGAATCAGCCTCTGCCAACCAAGAGGCCGAAGGCAAGTTTCCAGACTCCACTAAGAAAACCATTGAGGAGAAAGGACATCTGCTTGAACAGGTTTTCAATGTAGGCCAAAGGGCTTATCTCAGGGGAAAAAATTCTAAAAAAATTTATTAATAAGGAAAGGAAACGAGCACCAGGACTTAAGGCAGGAAGGGAGAGACTAACTCTACTGCTTTTGAAAATGCCGTTATCTATCTATAAGTCCTGATCCTTGAAGGGGAAAGATAAACATCAGCTGTCAGTCTTTTGGGTGTACAATGAGAAGACTTGGTCAACAAGAAACTTATTTCTAGATTGGTTCTTTCAATGCTTTTTCCCTGAAATCAGAAAGTAAATACCTTGCCAGTAAGGTACTTTAAAGATTGTTTGATATGGGACAATGCCCCCAGATACCCAGAACCCCTTAAGTTCAAACCTGGTGGTATCAAAGTGGTTTATTTGCCTCTAAACACAATGTCTCTAATTCAACCTTTAGATCAGGGTGTCATAAGGACCTTAAAGCTCATGAAACATGGTACTCTGTGGAAAGGATTGCCAACACTGTAGAGGAGAACCCCAATAGAGAGAACTAGCCATAAAAGTCTGAAAAGATTGCAGCGTTGAAAAGGCCGTTGTTGTTACTTAGAAAACCATGAAAACTATCAAGCCTGAAACAACACATTCCTGCTGGAGAAAAGTGTGTCCGGATGCTGCACATAATTTCACAGGATTTACCACAGAGCCAATCAAGGACATCATGAATGAGATTGTAGATGTGGTGAACAAGGTAGAGGGTGAAGGGTTTCAAGATATGGATTTTGGAAAAACCCAAGAGCTAAAAGCCACCACAGCAGGGATACTAACACAAGATGACTTGATGAATACGAGTGCTACCAAACCAGTGCCAGCCAGTGAGGAAGAGGATGTAGGGGAAGCAGTGCAGAAAACAAACTGACACTGGACAATCTGGCAGAGGGTTCAGACTATTCAAGACAGCTTTTAGCTTTGGCTTATTTTACAACACGGAGCCTTCTATGTTATGGGGAATGAAACTAAAGCAAACAGTGGAAGGATTGGTATCATATAAAAACATTTTCAGAGAAATGAAAAAGTAATAAATTTAGATGGAAATTATGATGCATTTCTGTAAAGTTACATCAAGTGTGTCTGACTCACCTGCCTCACCTGCCTTCCCTTTCACCTCCTCTATCTCTTCCACTTCTGCCACCCCTGAGAGGGCAAGACCAACCTCTTTCTTCTCCTCTTCAGTCTACTCAACATAAAGATGATGAGGATGAAGACCTTTATGATGATCCATTTCCACTTAATAAATACTACATATATTTATCTTGCTGATGCTTTTCTTAATGCCATTTTTTTCTCTAGCCTACTTTATTGTAAGAATACTGCATATAATACATATAACACATAAAGCATTTCTCAGTGGACTATTTAAATTATTGGTAAGGCTTCCGGTCAACAGTAGCCTAACAGTAGTCAAGTTTTTAGGGACTAAAAAGCTAAAAGTGGGTTTTCAACTGTGGGGAAGGTGGGATCGGAGCCCCTAATTTTTGAGTTGTCCAAGGATCAACTTTAATTCACGCGTTTGTTAAAGATCAGACAAGAGACCAGAGGCAGGAGGATCAGGCATGGGGACAAGCAAATGGACACATAAGACTGAGCAGGGCATAGAAAGAGTTCTGCATTTTACATCAATACCACAAGAACAGGCACCGAAGAACAAAGTCAACACAATGCCACATCCAGTAGACACTAGCCAGCCTTCATCATCTTGTACCTAAAAACCAGCACAAGAGCAGTGACTGTGACTGGGGTGGCAACCTGAGGCCACAAAAGAGCTAGACAGCACAGAGTCCACAGTGGAGAGCGGGAAGGGGCCAGCAGGGAGCCTGGGCCCCTGTGTGCCTGCACTGATCACACCGAACTAAGATGCTACAATGGGAGTTAGGTATGCATGACAATTTGTTAAATCACTGAGACTGGGAGGTCAGTTTGTGATAGCACCCATTGTTACTTACCTGAAAAATAAGGACTATTTCTGAACTATTCTGCATGTGCCTTGATACAGTACAAATATCCGTGACTCCCTGTCAGCAGAAAAAATGTCACAACTATGGAGCCTTTGCTCTGGACCGAGAACTTGACATATTCCAGTGGGACACATGATTGCTTTTTTGTTATTTCTTTCACAAGATATTAATTAGCCCCTGAGGAATAAGGCATAAAGTGGCTTATAGCTTAATGTAGTAGCACTTTGACTCTTCATGTTGACCAGAGCACTGATTAATTTTTTAATTAGTCTTATGACTTTCTTATTCAAATATATGTTACTGAATAGTAAGTAGTGACTACCAGCAGGCTTCTGTTTCTTAAAGGGAGGGTTACCAGGCCTACGAGTTAAGACAAAGCTGCTGAGCTTGCCATACAAAGCCTTCATGATTGGCTTCACCGAATCACTCCAGCCTCGTCTCTGGATAGACTGCTTTCATTTCACTCTTAGACAATGATAGCGTGGGAAGTTTTTAAACTGTATATACCTTGCTTTTGCATTATCATGTCACTGCCTAGATGGTGTCTTCTGCCTGGAATCACTTTCTTCCCACTGGGAGCCCCTTGAAGATTGCCTTTTTTGTTGTCCCAAACAGCTCAGGATCCATCTCTGCCATGAGTCCTCTGAAGTTTATGTATAGTTTATGTTGCATTAAACCCACTGAAGTGTAATTCAGTTGTGTACAAGTCTATTTGCCCAGAGTCAGGATGGAGGAGTTTGAGAACTTTGCCTTTTTACAGCCCTCTGTTCCCAGCATGCAGCTCTGACCTCAGGAAAAGCAGGAGTACATAAGAGACGAAGGGAGTTGGGGAACTGGGACTTTGGACTGTGAGGTTAATTTGAGTTACCCTACAACACCTTGAAAGTCTTTGTGGACATGTCTATCATGGAGGGGGTTGAAGATATGAAAGGAGGAGGAACGAATGGAGTTTTCTGAAGAAAAGTTGTGTGCATAATTTTGTGACATGAACTTTAAAGATGGAATTGAGAGAAGGAGGCGAATCCCAATGTACACTTTTTAAACCTCTGCTTTAGTTCTTCAGTGACTTATTGGCAGGAGTATTAACATGTGTGTTTCTGTAAAAAATTAGCAGATATCTGGCGTTTGGAATGAATGAAATCCACATGAGAAGCAGATGTGAATTTGTCCTTGTCACTTACTGTGTGATGGTCAATAGAGATATTCAAATGGCCACTTTGTGAGCCTCGGTTTCCTCTGTCAAATGATGAAATACTGTTGTCAATCTCACAGTGCTCTTCTAAAAATAATGCATGTTAAGCAGTGATACATGTAAACACTGGCCTGTGGTAGCTGTGTAACACAGTAAGAGCTCAATATTGGGGATAAGTTTTCCAAAACTGCTACTTTAAGCCAAATGACATATAAGCAAGCCAATCTATCTATTAGCTAATTGATAGAAATAAGACTTAGGTTCCTAAGGACTATTTCTGGTCACAAAAACATCACCAAACATCTAAAGAAAGACTTGAAACACTTCTAATATTAAACAAATAAATGTGAGCTGTAGACACATTTAAGAAAGATTCACATGAACAGATGATTATGTGTCTGCTTATTCTCGTTCAAGGTCACAGGTGGCTGGAGCCTGTCCCATTGGCTCAGAGCAAAGGGCAAGAATCAGCCCTGGACTGGTCATAGCTCCATTGCAGGGACAATCACAGCCACCCGCACTCACTCACACTGGGACCATTGAGACACACCAGTTAACCAAAGCTACACATCTTTGAGATGAGGGGAGACACCAAAGGACATTGAAAGAACCCATGCAGACATGGGGAGCACGTGCCTACTCCACACAGAAAAGTGCCCCCAAGAGAATCGAATTTTTTCTCATCAATGTTATAACAAAATGATGCTGAACAAAATGACTCTGTGTGAGGACCTGCTGCACATAGCAATTATTGTGATTGCTATTATTTTGTATAAGTAATATTTATTAAATATCTTACAGCCACACCTTCTACCTCTGTGTTATGGTTCTCTTGGCTGCATATTAGAATCATATTTACTGTTAACATTTTAAATAGTGTGAGATGACTCTATACAATTCATGGCATAGCGTCCGAAAAAAAGCATTGATTCAAGAAAGAGCTAAAGCCCAATGCCAACCTTCCCAATGATCATTTATATGACTTTGAAAATGTAATTTCTCGTGTCCAAGGCTGGGGCTTTGCAGCAGAATTCTCTTCGTAAGACTGAATGCCTGTGCCAGTGCTGGAAAGGGCAGGAACCTCCTCCGTATGCATGCACTGGCTCCTCTCTCTCCTTTTTATAAAGACACCGCTGTTACTGGCACTCTTCTGTTTATAAACTTTCTTGGTTTTATAAACTCTGTGGGTTTCCCCCACAGAGTCATTGATATAGTTGGGCTTTGTGTCTCCACCTAAATCTCATCTCAGTTTATAATCCTCACGTTTTGACGGAGGGAGCTCGTGGGGTTGATTGGATCGTAAGGGTGGTGTCTCCCATCAGTTCTCCTGAGAGTGAGGGAGTTCTCACAAGTGCTGATGGCTTAAAAGTGTTTGGCACTTGCCCCTTCTCTCTGTCTCTCTCCTGCCACCATGTGAAGGAGGTCTTTGTTTCCCCTTCATCTTCCACCATGATCATAAGTTTCCTGAGGCCTTGCCAGGCATGGGGAATGGTGAGTCAATTAAACCTTTTTTCTTCATAAATTACCCAGTCTCAGGTAGTTCTTTAGAGCAGTGGGAAAACAAACTAATGCAGTGATATGCATGCAGTTGTCAGTCCAGCTAAGCTTCCCAATGGTTTCCAGCATGTCCCTTCCCTCTCCAACTCTCTCTATATAAACCCACCTTACTAATATCCCAACACACATCCTCCCTAGCCTCACTTGGCTGCCTGTACTGACTATATTATTTACTCATTCACAAACCTTCAAACTTTAACCCTGAGCTTTCTTCATAGCACAACTTAATAGCTATCTTTCTGTTCTGCTTTTGCACATCCCCTAATGTCCCTCACATTGTTTGAATGTAATTTCTCTTCTGAATGGAGTGATACATTTAATGAACCTCAATGTTCTGTATCTTATATTAATTAAAGTACATATCTTGTCTCTCAGATATAAAGAAATGGGGAATATAGATTTCAATCTCATTTATTTTTACATCAGGCCTGTATGCAGTAGACGCGCAGTGAATGTTGCTGAATGAGAAATGAGAAATAGAAATGGAAGTGAAGCGTTTTGCTTTCTTTTGGTTTCAGTTTAATTTTACTTGCCCAGCTGGTTAGAAGACATTTTAAACGTGAACTTCACCTGTAAGGAAACACAGTTCAGCACAGAGAAATTCTTATTCACCTTAGTCCGCCACAGAGCTTCCCCCCAAGCTGTGATTCCTCTGCAGGCAATTTCATGTCAATACATATGCAGTAGGGTTAGTACAACCCAAGGGAGAATGAGATTTCATCCCCCCCGGGAAGCAGAGCAGGACTCTGAACTATGTAAACATTCTACCCCTCGTTTATTATTATTACTATTTGAAGAAATTTCGCCAAGGTATTTCAGATCATCCAGATTATTTCTTTGAAAAATTTTGTGTTTTAGCTCTGTTGTTTTCTACTTTATGTCATTTACTTTTATTATTTTATCCACATTTTATACATTGGAGATCAGATTGTAGCAATAATAAGGAAATCTATTTATTTGGACCCGGAGGCAAAATTCTGAATATATATTATTCTCTAGTATACCTTAACCATATCGTCTTTTCCTAGAAATGGTTTTATTAGATTTCTTGGAAGAAAGCAGAAAAGATTTGCTGAATTACATCTCTAAGTCATGATCAGACAGAGAGTGGTCACGACGCTTTCAAATGATGCATGCACTCAGAGCGCTCATTTACTATCTTTCCTGAGACCAACAGATATATTCTATGTGCTTTTAACTGATATCTGCAATGACATGTTTTTCTTTTCTTTTCTCTTTTTTGAGACGGAGTTTTCCTCTTGTCACCCAGGCTGGGATGCAGTGGTGCAATCTGGGCTCACTGCAACCTCCACCTTTTGGGTTCAAGCTATTCTCCTGCCTCAGTCTCCAGAGTAGCTGAGACTACATGTGTGGGCCACCACAACTGGCTTATTTTTACATTTTTAGTAGAGATGGGGTTTCACCATGTTGGCCAAGATGTTTGCAATCTCCTGACCTCGTGATCACCCTCCTTGGCCTCCCAAAGTGTGGGGATTACAGGCGTGAGCCACCGCACCTGGCTGACACATTTTTCTTATTCAAATAGAAAACCTTTGAATATTTTAGCCATTTATTTTTATCTGTAAAATAATAACACATATTAATAGTGCATGAGTATACACAGATTTCACTCCTGTATGTGAATGCATTGGGCTCCTGTGACAACCTCCGGAAGGAGGGTCTCTGCTGTGTTATTTTCCAAGATTTACAAAGATTCAGGAATGTTAAGTGACGTTTTCCAAATTCTAGTGACTTACGAATGCACTACAAGTAGACCCTGACTTTGTGAATCTTAATCCATGGTTGTTTCTTTGTGCCACCCAGTCTAAAAGTAGCCACATTATGAATCAGAAAAATTATATAGACTGATTTATACCCCATTGTTCCAGGTCTCTCTCTAAGAATTTGATCCAACAGTTAACAACAAAAAAAGTAAACTTTTGTTTATGAATTGTCAATTATGCAGGAGTGGCCTTTGTCTTCTTTAAACATAGTCTGTTTATAATGTGTTATTATAAATCTGCTAGTATTACCTAAATTTCAAGACATTTTATTGTTCTCCAGTACCAACATATTAAAAACCCAAACTTCTCACAATCTCTGTAGTAACTGCCTCCAACCTTCCTTGGCTTGGCTGACACCTGTCCAGTCATCGTTTTTTACCCTTGACCCCCCAGTCCTAACTCTCCAACACAAACAAGCCACACTGTGGACATTCTAAACCTCTTGTAGCACCGGGCATTAAACCTTTTATGTCTCTGAGCCTCATTATCAAGAAAGCCTGAACTAGGGGAAACTGAAGCTGGCATATGTCAGGATGTTTAAATCTCTGGTTCCAATTCCTGTAATTCTTTTTTTTTTTTTTGAGATGGAGTCTCGCTCTGTCACCCAGGCTGGAGTGCAGTGGCCGGATCTCAGCTCACTGCAAGCTCCGCCTCCCGGGTTCACGCCATTCTCCTGCCTCAGCCTCCTGAGTAGCTGGGACTACAGGCGCCCGCCACCTCGCCTGGCTAGTTTTTTGTATTTTTTAGTAGAGATGGGGTTTCACCGTGTTAGCCAGGATGGTCTTGATCTCCTGACCTCGTGATCCACCCGTCTCGGCCTCCCAAAGTGCTGGGATTACAGGCTTGAGCCACCGTGCCCGGCCCCAATTCCTGTAATTCTTTAACCAGTCCTGTAGGAAAGTAGAGGTATAAAGAAGAAAAAGCCCAAGGTGCATGCAACTCTCCAATTAGGGAGAGTTCAGCAGCTGTCATCAACTTTTCTCCTTTATCTCAATTATGAGCATAAACTCGACGGCCACCCACAGCTGCAAGGATGCCTGGGATATGTTTTCTTCTCATTGTCTTTGTGCCTTTCTTCTAGTACGAGAAAAAAGTTACCAACAGTTATTGGGAAATGCCTAGCAGTTTCCTTACTCAACTTTTGGGAGGTCTAAGCAGAATATCATAATCAAATGTAAGACTGAGGATTCTGCTAGCCACGGGAGAAAGGACCAGGGGATGCATGACATTGGAAAGAGAGCAGCAAGCCTTGGGAGATACATTGAGGAGACAGTGTAAGAGTTAAAGAAAGAGGAAAGAAACATGAAATGCGGTTTAACAGTCAAAGATAGGTTTATTTTAGAGAAGTAAACCTGAGAGGGGTTTCTGGTTGATTTCAGTAGGAGTGCTCTCTCTTACAGACTAAGAATATATATTGGTTTTAGGGTGAGGGGGCTTATCACAAGCTTGGGATGTTTCTGTGGTGGGGAGAAGTTTATGGCAGAGTTGGAATGTTTCTGGGAGGAGGGGAGGTTATCCTGGACCTGACGTCTTTACAGCTGGAGGGGAGGTTGCCTTGGTGCTGGCATGTTTCTGGTCAGGGAGGGGTTTGGAATGTTTCTGGTCGGAGATGTTATTTGTGGTTTATGGTCATGCTGACCTTAGCCATAAGGATAATGCCCTTTGGGTTCAGGTGGTTTTTGATCAAGGGGAAACTTAAAATGGCATACTTGTCCAAGATGGCGATGCTCCTGTTCCATCAGACAAGAGACACAGGGCTGAGTGAGGGACAGGGAGGCACTGTGAGGATGCCCAGGCTTCCACTTTGGTGACCAGGTTTGCTTTTTTTTTTTTTTTTTTTTTTATCTCTTCCTACATATTCTTCTGGAAATTAACTGTGTTTAAGACAACCAAGGAAAGTAATTGTATTTTCTACCCACGAGTTCATCCTGTTGCTCCTGTGAAGAACTAACAGCATCACCCAACACCCTCATGTTTACAAAGTGCCCTGACACATGCTGTCCAACAGAAACTTAGCCTTGAATTACTTAATGCCATCTGCAACTCACTGCTTATGAAGGAAATGTTGATGTGCACCCACTTTGTGTCACGCACGACGTAAGGGTTTTGCATGGAGTGGTGCACATGAAACACTCTGCACTTACCTTTCTTGAACTGTACGTCTTCATCCTCATCTCATCAGTTAAAGTAACTCAGCTACCAAATTTATGAGTTTGGTCACCTCCTGAAGCTGCCTCTGCCTGGCTCCTGGGCCAGTGCTTCTGTTGACTTGTGAACTCAACAGGTGGCTTCTTGGCCCATTGCTTGCATTTCCCCAGTGTCACTACTTGAACAACAGACCCTAAATAGTGAGGAGTCCAGCAGGGTCAGGCTCAGAGGCTGGACACGGACAACACTGATGGGCCATCCTCAATGGTAGCTGTGGAACTTACAATGGGGCCATCGAGGATGAGTGAAACCCAAATGCGAATTGGAGACTGGCTGTGTAGCTCTTCCCTCCCTCCACCTGGGCTCCTCTCCTTTCCACACAGCCAATGGGAGATTTTTTCCCCCTGAAACTCTCATCAATCAGAATCGTAGTATTCTGTGTTTATTCAGGATGCTGTAAGGTTGCTCACATGGGACTGCTGCCAGAGAGTAGATAAATAAATTTATATTAAAGTAACTGTGCCTGGTGTCGTAGGTTTGGTGCCCCTCCTAAGACAACAGTATATTAGTCACATTAGTAAAACTCTAATGATAGATTTGCAGAGACCTGAGGAGCTCAGTGGGGAAGATATCTCATAACATACACATGACGGTTTTCACCCACTCCTACTTCTTTCTCTTCTTTGCAGTTTTCTAACCCTGCTTATTTTGTGTACATTTTCTATATTTACCAGTGTTCTCATGGGTTTATGATGCCGGGCCCAGTGTTCACCCCTAGACAAGATTCTAGTGTTTTTCTCACAGGCTCATTCCGTGGGAGACAGGAGAAACTTCTCTGCTGCCTACGCTGGCCTGCTGGGGCTAGAAGGATGGGACGAGTCCATTCCTTCCAGCTAGGCCAATCATTGAGGACAAGGGGAACAGACAGGACCTGGTCCAAATTAGATGTAGGACCCTTCTCCTTCTCCTGCCCAATGCTACCAGACCCCATTCCCCCAACACACACATCAACTGTGCTTGGATGACACAGCTCTCACATTCTGCCCTGAGGCACATGGTGTGCATGCTGCTGTGGCATCCCCTATGGGTCCTGGGACACTTCAGCATCATCACAATTCTAGCACGTAGATACCTCCTACCTCAGATACCCTGAGCTTAACTCCTCTGCCTGAGGCTTTCTTGGACACCGCTGCAGCTACCTGGGCAGCAGGACGCACAAGCACTCTCAGGCACCAGCAGCTGGGAATGTGGACAGTGGGGCTCAGCATGACAATTCACGGTGTGTTCCACCCAGCTTCTCTGAGGGATAGAGCCCCACAGCCACTCACTGAGGCATGCAATCGGCTCTCTCTCTCTCTTTTTCCCAAGGCACACAGTTGGCTCTGTCTTTCACCTGTGCTCCCTGAGATCACTTGGAAACTGCTACCTGCCTCCAAGTCCTTGCATCAGGCACTTCTCTGGGGTGATCCAACTGAGAAACTTGTGAAGCTGTTGAGCGAGCTAAGAAAAGAGTGTCCTATTCTATTAGCCCCCAACCTGTAAATTATGGCAAAAAATAACTGAATAAAAATATATCAAAGGCTGAAGAGTGATTAATGTCTCACACTTGTAAACTACATTTCCAACAAATATCATTGTGAATAATAAAATTAAAAGTGACTCAAAACATTACTGAATTTATTATGTTTAAATGGAAACATTTTAAAAGTCTGTATTTTTGTATTTGATATCAAAATTAGAGTTTTGCCAAGGTGATTTAAAGAGGGAAATGCCAAAGTGATTTAAAGAGGGAAAAGATAATTTTGTCAACACATGTTCCTGGAACAGGTGGAAAAAATAACTCCAGATAGCTCATGAGTATAAATATGACAACTTAAATGATGAAATTTCCAGAAAAAAAACATAAAAGAAAATCCTCATAGGGTAGGCAAAGATTTCATAGATAACAACTGAATGATAACCAAAAAAAGGTGTTTACCTTTGTCAAAACTCATCAAACAGTGCAAATAAAAAATTGTAAATTTCATTGTAGGTAAATTATACTCAATAAATGTTAAGGATAAAAGTACACTTGCTGTTACATTTATTTCACATTTATGAAAATAATTGAGAATGATTCATAGTTCTTTGAAATATCTTAAAAAGAAACTAAAATGATGCTACTAGAAGGCCCGGTCCTCACTGGGTGCTGTCCATCTCTCCAGCATCGCCTGCTGTTGCATTATTGCTTTTCATATCTGTCTTTCCCAATAGCTACATTGGGAAATAGCTAATAAATTTATATTAAAGTAACCTGTATCCTGCGCATTTAGTATGATTCCTGTACACAGCAAGTGCTTAGTGGATGCTGAATGACTGAAATATTACGAATAAATATTTACATAATAGAATTGCATAATTGGATAGAATTGGATAGATGCAGGTACATATCTAATATCTATGCTGACTCAATTGGATGAAAGAACACGGTTCTAAGAGGATGCCCTTTATGAAAAGATGCCAAAGAAGGAAAGATAAAACTATGAGCTTCAATTAATCTAAACTAACTCTTGCAGCATTATTGATAATAATCATGGGAACAACCTGAGAGTTCATCAATAGGTTAATGGATAAAGAGGTGGTCGTATACATGTGCAGTGAAATGCTATTCAGCCTTACAAAGATGGAGGCCATACCAGTTGAGACAACAGAGATAAAACTGGCAGACATTATGGTAAGCAAAATAAGCCAGGCACAGAAAGAAAAACACTGCATGATGTTACTTACATGTGCAATAAAAAAAAAATGGAATAAATAGAAACAGAGAGTAGAGCAGTGGTTACCGGCTTAAGGAGGGGAGGAAATGGGGATACGGAGATCAGAGAGGACAAACTTGCAGCTGTGCAGGATGAATAAGTCTGGAGATCTACACACAGCATGGGGACTGTGGGTCCTAATACTCTATTAGATACTGAAAATGTGCCAAGAGCGTAGACGGTGGGTGTTTTCACGGTGTGCATGCACACACAGTACCCTCCACACACGGTGTCTTCATGAGGTGACTGATATGTTAATTTGCTCAATTGTAGTAATCACTCTTTATGCATACGGAATCTAAGCATCATGTTGTACACCTTAAATATATACAATAATACAGGGACAAATACAAATAAATGTAAAAGGACTAATTAATGATTAATGCTCTGAATCCACATTTCAGAACCAAAAACCTCTGCCCAGTGCCATCAGGTGTGGCTGGTTGGCACAGGGAGTAGAAACAGTGGTGCGACTTCCCATTGAGAGCCTGTGCACTGCTGAGGGTGGATAATTAAAAAATAAAATAAAATCAAGACATGGGAGACTATTGCAACATGGGAATGATTTCTATTTGTCACTGGGACTGAGATCCAGGAATTGTGTGATCTCTGCCTGTGAGCAGAGCATCTCCTGGAGGCCTGCTGCGTGGGGCCTCCCCACGCAGGAATTGTGAGCATCTCCTGGAGGCCTGCTGCGTGGGGAACACTCGATTAGCTACTGTCAATTGGCTCATTTACATATTTATCAGAAATTGAGAGTATCATGCCCCTTTCTATTTGTAAGACAAATAAATCATTTACTTCACAGCCTCAAAGAGACACTACTTCAAACCCCGAATATGGGAAGCCGTTGTGTATTTATTAGATAAATATTCTGTATTGGAACAGAATATGGAAGAACAAGTGATTGTTCTGCTCAAATGCCCTATAAGGTGAATTTCCATGAAGCAACTGGAGAAAATAAAACACAAGACAGAGTTGAGTGGCTGGATTGTTTGACACAGATAACTGCATTTTATATTTAGAGAGGGGAAAAGGCCTCTACTGTACAGGCAGGGGAAGCAGAGGGATTTGTGCGGAGGGGAGGGACTGAGTAAACTTTCTTGTGCTCTCCCCACATGCCTGGTCTCGTGCTAGACAATTTGCATCTGTGAGTTAATTGAATATTTTATATAATAATGCAGTATATCTTGTGAGATGAATATCCCATTTTTAGAGGAAATAAACCCAGGGGTCAGAGGTTTAAATACATTTTCTATCATTATTTAGCTAGCAGGAAGCAGTAGCAGCATTTGAATGTGGATCTGTCTATTTTCAACTGGGTGACAATTTTCAATTTGCTGACTAAACAGCCATTAGAATGAAACACAGGACCACATATCTAGGGAGGCTTGGAAAATACAAAATAAATAAATAAATCAAAATGAGCAGGAAGATAAATTATAGTAGTGGCTGGATTTGGGCAGTGTTGCAATGAGATTCCATAAGAAGGGAAGACATCTGTCGAGAGGTGGCCTAGGACTCCAGACTGAAAAATATTGGATTGGATTTTATAATTATTCATTAGGAAACCAGAAGTTCCTAATCCAGAGGAATAATAAACTGACCCAGCCAAAGCAATCAGAATTAGTTGAATCAGCACCCATGGATTGATTCTGTATATAATCAAGGAAAAATAAAACTATTTAAGCCATCAGCTAAGTGTTTTCCACTATAAGTTACATAAGCCTAATTGGAAAAGATCATCGGTGTCACTGGTTTATGGTTCCTCCTATAGCGTCCTGATAATAGGAGTTTCACTTTCTCTTTTCCTGGAACGAGGGATTTAATCTTTGATGGGAAAGATCCAGAAGACCTTTGACTCCTAATTTAAATAGCCCCAAATTGGCGGCCATTCATTGTTGGTGGATGTAGCTGCCTTCACAATGGGGCATTTCACAGTCGCTCTCAATAGGGAATTCAGCCTTCTCAGGTCGGGAGAGGATGAATCAGATTGCACACTGCTCAGCAGGCTGAGCACAGCATCGTGCCCCAGCTGTCATCCTAAAGAAGACTGGGGTTAGGTACCAATATGCACCAGGAGAGCGAGTTCTCCATTAGCCAGATGGAACTTCAAGCTGTTGCCAGAACTTGCTGTCTTCAACTTGCACTGTGAAATGAAGCACTGAGAGACAAAGGAATATGGAGCATCCACACAGCCCTGGAGAGTCCAGCAGACCAACTCGATATTGATGTGACTCCCTCCTCCAAGACACAATAAACTTCTACCCAATGGTCTGTGAGGCCACCGCTGGCCGTGGCTATCACATCCTGGCCTCCCTTGATTTCATCTGAACAATTTCTGAGTGGGTTTGCAAGGCAGATTCCCAGCTCTGAGACCCTGGACTGCAGCCAGGGCCATTGAAACGGCACACCCTGGATCTGGCATTCTTCGCACATTGACAGCAGTAGCAGGCAGGAGCAGCTTCTACATGGAATACAGAACCAGGCACCTCTGCCGGCAAGGGTGGGAGAGAAGGCACCGGGACCTGTGATGTGGAGAGCGGGAAGGGGCTTCTGGCTTCCTGGCAACACCAGGGCAGCAAGCCCTGGCCTGGTGGGGCCTCCCCAAGGCAGGGTGGTTCGTGGAGTGGCTGCTCATTCCATCTTCCTGGAGCTCAGGGAGCTTGGACCCAGATGGTGCTACATGAGCAACCTCACTCTCTCCCGCAGGACCCAGGAGCAAGACGGAGAGGTCTTTCAGACTCCCTTGCACAAATTAAAAATTAGTCTTAGGATGATGAAGGCCGAGCTCTAGAGTAGCTATCGTGCACCCAGGTCACATTCTCTTCTGCGCTCTCTTTAGCTCTCTCTTTTCTTCCTGTGTCCAGCCCCCTCCCTCTGGGAATGTGTCCTTATCTTTCTTCTTTACCCACTCATATTTTCCCTAATTTTCTGTTCAACTCCCATTCTCCAGCTCCTATCAGTATGTCTCACAATTGTGATTTCAATCTTCTGTTTTTCTTTTGTATTTTTGACATATTTCAGACTCTTCAAAAACTGGCAAGAATACTGCAGAATTATTGGACACTCTGTACCCAGATTACTCAAATGTTAGCATGTTACCACAATCGCCCTGTCATTCTAGCCTCTCTGTCTCTTTCTTTGTTTTTCTCTCTCATATACATACGCACACCTACTTATGTAATTTTTTTCTAAACTATATTAAAGTTGCAAACAGTTCATTTACTTCTAATAATCCAGTGTAAGTTTTCAAAAAGAGACATTATTTTTATATGTACTGTACAATTATCAAAATTAGAAAAGGAATGATACAGGGCATTACATAATCAACAGAACGTATTCGGATTTCACCCACTAAAGAGTATAGGCCAGTTATTTTTTAGAATCTCTCTCAGTTTGCATTAGTCTAATGTTTCCCTATGATTGCTCAAAATACGCATTTTTGGGCAGGAATACAACAGAGGTGATGCTGAGTTTTCCCAGTGCAGGCGATCAGAAGCCACATGCTGTCAATTAGTCTCCTCATTGGCAATTATAACTTCAGTCTTAACTTCCTTTGACTGAGAGCTCCAGACCCACGGGCCCAGGTGACAACTAAAAAGCTGTCACTCAAACCCCATATCCTCAGAGTGGCATTACTTACAACCCAATGGAAGGCAGTCTCTGATTCCCATTGCACAGAGAATCACTATGATGGTAACATATTTCACCTTTTGGTAGTACTCGTCTCTATCTGAAGTTCTCCATTTATTTATTCTGTGTCGGGGAACATGATGTCTGCTCACTCTGTATCCTGAGCGCCCAGACAAGAAATCATTCATAGCAGGTGTTCAATACGTCATCTTGGAGTGGGAGTCCCTTGACTACCTCAGCCTAGATGCAACTCATTCCACCAGTTCTTCCTCCTGCTTTCAGGTCTGCTTCGGTTCCTTCTCCCCTGCAGTCAGTGCCTCTCAACACAGGTTTACTATCATTCCAGGAACATGGCATAAAATTTCACACCACCCCTGAGCCTTGAGTTATTCTGGCTGCCTGGAGTAATACTTCCCATTTAACTGCTTGGCAAAGTCCCACACACTTTTCAAGTTATAGTGCAAATGTCACTTCTTCTGTGAAGTCAGCCCTAACTCATAGGAAAAACACGAGAATTAATTTCTCTCATCTGTGATCCCATAACAGTTTATACATAATTAGAGTGTAGCATGTCGCCCATAACATACTGTTTAATCGCCAGGTTTCTTCTGAGTTCCTTAAGGTCAGGTTATTGTGCATCTCCAACTCCAGCAACAGAAAATAAACTTTTTTTTTCTTTTTGCTAATAAAAGCTTCCACCCAGAAAATCAGCGTGCGTCTCCTCCAGTGTCTATGCGTTTTCTCTGGGACAGCAGGCCAAACCATCTCCCTTCGGTTTCTGATGGGATGTGAGCTGGCATTGCCCCACTCCAGCCCTACCTTCACGATATCTGCTCCACTATTCTGGTACTGAAGAGAAAATTCCACATTAGCCACTTTTTGGCTCAATATTTCAAAAATGGCCTCTGAGCAACACTCATTTTTAGCGCTATTTATTTTGAGCTAAGGTGCTAATGGATTAAGTAGCACGTTTGCCTTTTGGCAGGGGACTGAATGCCTTTACCTCAAATCAAAACTAACGGGGAAGCTTCGGAGGTGAGATGAAGTGCCTTTGAAAATGAGGAAAAGCACATTTTAAAAGAAAGAAAATAAATATTCTAGGAATACGATGAAGTCAGCCTCTGATTAAACTCAGGACTATACATTTCCCTACAGTAGATCAGCCTGGCTATATCAATGATTAAAAAAAATATATAACATGCACAATAAAAAGTAAAAAAGAATCCCAGCGTAGATGACAAATAATCATGGATATTCATGGAGTGTTTGCATTCCTTAGCACCTTGCGGTATCCCGAGTTCCCTCACCCTCTTTGCCAGTGTTTGAGAGGTAACTCTACGCTGAAACCCATCCTCCCCGTTACCTAAGGGAGGGAAGGGCTTGGGCATGGGTGTTCATGTATGTTGCTGTGCATACTTTGCTACATGAAACATGATGGAGGTCCGAGGGACAATCGAGAGAATGTCTTGGGTGATAAATAAATACACTTAGAAGATAAGATACAGGTGACCCTAGTGTGTGCCAAGTTTGCTATTAACCTAAAGCAACTAGCCTGCTAGAGATTACACACATGCTCTGCAGGTCTTTCTCATATAATAGTTCTTTGTTTAGGAGCTCCTCCCATTTAGGTGCATACTTGAGTTGTGTTTCCTGATCATGCCTGTATCACTGGAGTCTAATTTTGTCATCTCTTCTTACAAACTGAGGACCGTTTCTTTTCTTCTATGAGACGGGAAGAAAGGAACTGTTCTTACTAGGTACTGCTTAATCTCTGTTAGAGTATAATCTGCCTGTTATGCCTGAGTGTAGAAACAGGAGTAGAGCCAAGTTCCAGATAGCTAAGGTGAATGTGAAGGGCATGCATTTCCACATGTCTGTTTGCCTTCCTAAGAAAATAAGATTATTGTGTCTAATTGTTAGACTATAACATTATAATGTTAGACTATAACATTCTAGCAGAATGATTTCCGAGAGCTGCCTCTCCCATGTGAGGACTCAGTCCAGTCTCCAAACATCTCTTGATAATTAAAAAGTATGTTACCTGTTGCCAGATTATTATAGCTGAAGTAAACTGAACATCAGTTCTCCTAATCCCATCAACCCTCTCCACAGGCAGTGTCAGGGGTCAGGAACCACTTCTAAACACAGTGTTCCGGCAGGACGAGGTGGCTTATGCCTGTAATCCCAGCACTTTGGGAGGCCGAGGTGGGTGGATCATGATGTCAGGAGTTCGAGGCCAGCCTCGTCAACATGGTAAAACCCCGTCTCTACTAAAAATACAAAAATTAGCTGGGTGTGGTTGCGCATACCTGTAATCCCAGTTACTCTGGAGGCTGAGGCAGGAGAATCCCTTGAACCCCGGAGATGGAGGTTGCAGTGAGTTGAGATCATGTCACTGCACTCCAGCCTGGGCAACAGAATGAGACTCTGTCACAAAAACAAACAAACAAACAAACAAACCACTGTTCCAGTGAACCCACACACAGCCCTCATCTACTCAGCAGCGGCTCACAGACCATTTTGGACCTGTCCTCCTGAGATCCTAAGGGACTTCTTTTCTACAAGAGACTGACTTCTGAGTAGAAATTCTCCCCCACGCACCCTTCTTCAAGTGAGAGGCTGAACAAGAGTCAGTTGTTTACTTTGAAATAGGAACACAAAGTAAATTTAAAAACAAAAACAAACCTGAAATTAAAGTGAAGGAAAATTTCACTTTTATTTAAATAAAAAATAAACTTAACTGACTTGTAAATAAATGATTGTCCAGGAGAAAAGAATGGATGTTGTTTCTAATTGCATAGAAAACTGTGAGTTGGAAAACACGTGCTTGGAGCGAAAGGTGCTGTCAACTGGCTGCTGTGACCAGCAGAGAGGGGAATACTCTCTCTGCAGTTATGAGACAGAAGCTGGGTGTGTGCAGACATGTCCACCTTCACAATGCAAGAAATGAAGAATGTCCCATCATATGCCCGTAAGAAACAGGGCGAGTAATTTTAGAGATTTTCTACCCATCTATGATGACCTTTTAGATTGGATTCATTCATGTGGAATTAGAAGAAGGTGAGACATTTCAACAATAAGTTGAGCTTTTTTTGTACGGCTCTATGGGAAGAGTATACACTCTCAAAGCTTAGTCATAGGGACCCATGTGTACACAGAGCCAGGACCACGTGGAAGAGGGTGGCTGGCTCTCCTCCTGACAGGCGGCGGCAACCAAGCCCACATGGTGGATGAACAAGAGAGTATTTATAATTGCAAGGGGAGTCTTTAAAAACAAGTGATAGTCATAATAAAGATGATACCAAAAACTTTTCAAATTAATTTTTCCTCATTGTTCTTTACATAGGTTTATTTCCTTGTGCTCTGAGTTGATTGTTTAATTCCCTTACGCTGTCTTTGCTCTCTCTCTACCTCATCATCTTTCTTTCTGTCTCATTTACTCCTCTTTCACCAGTGCTGGAAGAATCCCTAACACTAAGAGAAACCCACCTGTAAGAACCTTTCTGGAGATAAACACAGTGACTTCTACAGATGTTTTATAATGAATGATATTTCTTATTTTTTAAAAGATCAATTTTTTTGATAAAAGGTTTATTTAAAATTGACGATCAGTTTCTGCTTTAGGTGATATGAGAAAATAAGGATCCCAGTTTTATTTAGAGGAGGACAAGATTTATCTCATGCACACCAGAACACCCCAGAACCAGTGCCTAGACTCTTCAGGAGGTGCTCCTTTCTCTAAACTTTTAGTATTAAAAATAATCAAATATTGATAACCGTCTTGCAGCACTGAAGCATAAACTTTAAAAATCTTCCTTATTGAAATTATTACAAATTTCCTCTAAATAACTAAATGTAAATATGTGATTCTGGAATTTATCTAGGATTGTGAAAACATTATAATACAGGCCTTTATTGGGACAATTGACAAAATGTGACTATAGATTGTAAATTCGATATTAGTTTTGCATTAATGTTAAACTTGCTGATTTAATTAATTGTCCAGGGATTATGTAAGAGAACATTCTCAGTCTTAGGAAAAACACAGTGAAGTATTTAGTGGTAAAGAGACATTTTGTTTTCGACTCATGACAAATGGTTCAAGGAAAAAAAACTATGAATACACACACACAGAAAAAAGTTGAGCAATCAGATGGTCAAAATGTAAATAATTGGCAAATCTGAGTAAAGCAGTATGAGATTTTTGTACTTTTTTTGCAACTCTTCTGTAAATTAAAATTACATCCAGATAAAGACCAAATTTTTCTTTTAAAAAGGAAGACAGTCAAGAAGACAGTCTTACCATTTAATCAACAAGTAATACTTAAATTTTTTGTTTATTTTCCTGGCTATGCTCTCTTTTCTTTTATAAGCATATTTATAAGTTGACTAAAAATGTAATTAAAACTATGTAGAGATGTGTGTGTGTTACTCCCTCAAATATTGCTTTTAAAAATAATATCTCCCTTTAGAAAGAGCCCTGTTTTGTAGAAATTGTAATAAAAACATTTGGAATACCATAATATTTTGCCCAAGAATATGTTTTAATTTTGGTCTTGTGCGTCCACCCCCTCTCCCTCTTTTGAGTTGAAAATACACGACTTCGGTGTCTTCTCTGTTCATATTCACAGAGGACAAATAGAATCTCTGGTCCCTTGTGCTTTGGCTTTGCAAGTAGTTGCCTATTTTAAGTATTCTAGACCCCACTCAAGACTAAAATGAACCCTCAGTAATCCTTCCCTTGTGCAAATTATTACAATTATTTCAATTATTACAATTTCTAAAAAAAATCGTATATGCTTTATTTAAAATATGTTTGTGAAGCAGGAAAACGTTCTAAAATAACAGTTTTCCTGTTGGAGGAAATGCCTGGGTCACGATTTGCTCTAACTGAACTCACAGCATCCAGATTCAAAAGGCAAATTTGGTATTATTTTTTAATTGACCATTGATGTTTAGGGTGTGGGCGAGGTCCAGTGAGAGACACAGCTAAAGCCTCAAACAGGAATGTGATTTCCCAGTCCTCGTGGGCCTCAGCAGCCTGCACACGGGCTTTCCCCTCGCCAGTGTCCTCCGCAGATGCCGAACAAAATGCAAAGGACCCATCAGCCCATTCCAGGCGTTAGCTTCAGCCTTTGTAGAAATTGCCCTGATCTATGTTGTCTTGTGCAGAAAAATAAGTCAACACACTTGCAGGATCAGTCACATGAAAATACCTCCTTGTCCAGGCCTGCTAATCTCTTCTTTCTGTCGCTTGTTGCTTTATTGTCGACTTCAAGTCCTAAATAATATCTTATAAGCAGCACAGACCTTAGTGAAAGCTATTATGACTATGTGGAGAAGGAGTTGGCATTTGAACATGAAGCTATAGTGTTCCCTTTCTTTCTTCCCTTTCTCTCCTCCCCTACCTCTGACTCCCTCCCTCCCCCACACCCTTTTTTTTTTTTTCAAGAAATCCACCTTCCTTGCTCAAATTCCAAATCATTTCAAAGTTCAGTGGAAGCTTCTCCTCCTCGCATACCCTTATTATTTCAAAGTGAGACCATCTTAACTGAAAGAGAAAGTTTATTCAGGTGGCATGAATCAGACAAGGGCTCAGTGACGCAAACTGGAGCCGCAGACAGCGGCCGCTGTGTCTCTGGCAGCGCCTCCCTCCTAAAGAAGCATAACAAAACCCCAGAAAAACAGGCCGCCCGTAATCTCCTTGCCTTAGCCAGAAACAGGGGTGACAGAAAGCTGCCCTCTCATTATAGTCTTGGTCTCAAGGTTAGAATTAGACCCTTAGGGTAAGGAGCTGTCAATTAGAGATAACTCCAACCAACGCTGTCTGAAATGGTGGACTTATCTCCTAGCAACTCCCTTCATTCAGGGCGCAGCCCCTAGCTCTGCCTGCAGCTCAAGAGTCATCGTGGAGACAGTGAAATAACCTTTTCAATTTGAACAGATGCATAAAGAACTCTGTTTCCTGAGTCCTTGATGGAGTCTGGGTGACATTTGCCTGGAAATGGGTTTAAATCTGGAAAGAATTAAGATTTTCTTGTTTTCCAGTTGCAGATGTTTCACTTGGAGGATTTAATAGAAGTATCTGGCGAAACAATCAGAAAATCTGAATTCAATCTGATGCTGAATACCTTTCTCTTCCAGATATGAGTCTGTCATGTTTATGTATAAGCTGACATATTCTCCCCTCACATTGCCTATTTTATGCTTAGGAGAAATTTGCCAGCAGTTGGAAGTGGAGTGGCTCTGGTTACCACGGGAACTCAGCCTCCCCCTTTATCTCCCATGGCAGGGCATATAGAAAGCCGACAAGCATAAATCCTATTAAGAAAAGCACAGGGTTATGCACCATCGATGTAGGGTCCATCACAGAATTTACTACTAGAATATATACTTGGTGAAAAAATAATACCTACATTCCTTAGAATTGTCTGTTCATTAGATTTGGGAATCACATTGTTGATTTTTCTAATCTCAAGCAAGAGTGAAGATGACAAAATACCGGGAGGTTACCAGGGGGTGGAGAAAAAGCAAGCCTTTGATTTTCCACTGGTATCTGCAGTAACAAAGGGATACCTCAGAAATGGTGTAAAAATAGCAGATGCAAAGCACCCAGCCTGCTGCGGGGTGTAAATTAGGCCCTGCTCTTCGAATTAGAGGTTTGCCTTAACAAAGCTCTTTTGTAGCGTAACAACTTCCTGTGCTTCCAAGTGCAAACTCTGAGCACTGGCCATTTTTCCAGAAAGGCTCTCGAAGGACTCACCTCCGTCACTTCCACGGCGCAGTGGTGCTTCCATGGTCATGAAACGGGGGTATCATCCATGATGCCATATTCACTGAACTTTATATCCACACCTACATTGGTCTGCACTCTATCAGTGAAGTAATGACCTTGTTTGCTTGTTTTTGTATTTCAGTCATTCTCAGGTATATTGGAAACAGTCATCATATTGTCAAGAAACCAGCAAAGTCTGTATCAGGCTAGTTGACTGGTAAGACGTGGGTCACAGAACAGAACTGCATTCTGGAATAAGTTGGGCTTAGAGCACAAGAATCCAAAACAGCTGTCATGCCGGTTGCTGTGAGTTTATGGACACGGAGATTGGGTCTTTATTATGCAGAATGATAAATAAGATTTCTCCCCCTCCAACCTGAACAGCTTTGTGGTGGATTTATTTGTACCCTCCCTAAATTTCTGCGTGCAGATGAATTGCTCATTAAGCTCAGATGTACTTGTTTTCTTATTACCACTTGTCAACACCACAACACACAGGAAAGGATTTTTGAAAGAGATGGAGAAAGCCGGAGGAACTTTGAATGAATCCTTTTTGTGTGTGTCTGTGAATGGGATGTATTTACAATTCTGCTTTGTTTATTTTAAAAATCAAGATTTCAGCTTAAGAAAACAAAAAAAAATGGCAAATATATCACAAAATATCCAATACCTTAAAATAAAGTTGTCAGTAATTTGCAAAAATTAACCTTTTCTCTTTAGCGAAGAAGGAAGGGGGCACGGATTTATAAATTGTTTTCTCAAGGCAGACACACCTTAGGTTGTTTTCCTTGTGGTTATTTTCACATTAAAATATTTAAATTTACCCATTGTAAATATACACACTGTTAGAGGATTGTTACAAATACTTTCTTAAAAATTGTAAATTCTCTCTAGTATGGAGAATATTCCTGCATTTGTAACATGCTAGTTGGCATTAAGTTTGAATACAGTAGCAAAAAATTACCTTAAAAGAAAAAAAAAAAAGAACCATAAGCAGCAATCACAATTGACTTTAGCAAGCGGCAGCTTGGTGATGTCCCCAGGATGCTTATGTGGACTGTCAGTGCTGTTCCCTAGGAGATGACTGAAGTTAACCTTTTCACTGCTGCAGGAATTGAATGGATTCTCCCAGCATCATCTCAAAGTCCATAGGTCTGCCTACATCTCATTAATATGTGGCCAAGAGCCTCTGTTTCAAAGGGCTTTTGGTTGGTAAGAAGGGTCAAAACTTGAATCGTATCTTGATGCAAATTCAAGTCCTCCTGTGCTTTCTGGGTACCTTGTCATGCTACACTGTTATGGTTTGATTTTGCATACACAACAATTCATCTCACGGTGGCCAGCATAGGACTGCTGTTTCCTTTCGCACTCAGTTTCAGTGAAGAAATGGAAGTCTCCAGACTTCCGAGATATGTATGGTCACTGACTGTACTTCCAGAACTGGGTTCAGGAAATGCAGTGCTTAATATTTTTTACAGTATATTGTTATTTTAAAAATGTCGCTTTGAAACACTACCTATTGCTTTCTAACTATTCATACTGCCTTGGATTTGTACGTCTCATTGTCCTAAAACAGCCTTTCTTTATGTGTTCCATCTATAGCTCTCCAATAAATATGTGTCCAAGGGTAGTTGGTGAGGAAAGGTGATGGTCCCATAAAGCATTGATCCAAGAGTGGGAAGAAGACCCAAATTCTTTTCCAGCTTCGTGTTTACTAATTGACCTCCAGTAAGTTACAGCTTCATTGGACCTCAGTTTTTTCATGGAGACCCAAGTGAAATAAAGCATTTGAAAGGGGTATAAACTCAAAACTATTAAGCAAATATTATCACTATTTCCGTATTTTTTATTTCAATCTTGCAAGATATTAACAATTATTTCCTAACATTATTTGGTAAAATTGTCCATCTTAAAAAGCAGAAAAAGTAGTATTTATTTGGTTTTACTTCTGACTACCCTTAAATTTCTCTCCAGCGATCCAAGAAGCATCCCTTACTTACCACACTTAATTAGGATAATTTTCTAATTTTGTAAATGTTAGTGTTCTGTATCTTGTAGATTTTTGTTATCTAAGGAAGGTCCCTAAGATAATTCATGGAGTGGTATCTTAAGAGAAAAAAAATAAAACTTTTTATATTTTGCCTGCTTGAACCATAAACCCTATAGCCTTTTTTTTTTTTTTTCTTCTTGCCATCCTGGGATTATTATGACTATTCACAACTGTGTTGGCAACTTTTCCTTAACCTTGATAGGATGTTCCAAATCCGAAAAGCTACTTCTACAGCCAGAAACAGCAGTTGGAGTTTGAAAAGCTGTAAAGAACCAGAGACATATAACAAAGGAAGATGTTTGCCCCAAGAAAGAGTGTAAATAAGAAGCATACTTCTTGCATATGGGCTTCATCTTAAATGCACCAGAACTAAATTTTACTCCTGGTCATTAAATCTTAATTTTTAGGAAAGCATTCTTTCCTGGAAATCTTCTCACTATTCAAAGAAATAGAAAAAATAGTGTTTAAAGAATGAGGCTAGGTAAAATGAGCTAGCCTGCTGTCTTTTGAGAACAGAGACTGAATTATTAAGACTCAATTATAAGGCTTCTGCAACTATTATTCGTCATTTTATTCCTTTACAGGTTTCTAGCAGAAAGAGACTGTGGTTAAAATGTCTGTGTGTGTCTATGGGTGTGTGTGTGTGCCACTTGTCAACACCACATATATACACACAGAGAGAGAGGAAGAGCCAGGAGGTTACCAGAATTCTGAAATAACAAAACTTCCTTGAAAGATGAAATCAATTATCCAAATCTGATTCTAACATATTTACATATTTCAACAAAGATCACCATTTGATTTTTTTATCATGTTATAAAACAATAAACTATTCCTAAGCATGACCAAAGCTCATGCTATGTCTATGCACTCAAATATTACCAATCCATAGCAAGAAGGAGCTGAGAAATGTTAACTAGATTACTCCTTTACTTACCCAATGCCTAAGCTGATGAGCTGATTAATGAAGTCATTAAAGAGAAACCTCACTGGTCATATATGACCCATGGTTTGAACTTACCAATGCATTAGATATTTCAGACAGTTATTCATGAGAGTCAGTCCTGGTTTTGAATTCAGTGTGGGTGAGGGGGCTGCTGACTTAGGGAGCCTGCAGGGACCCCGCGGCCTACTGCTAGGCAACAGCCCCTCCCCAGCACAGCAAACATACAGAAGGCAAAATGAATGACCTCATCTACAAATCAGCTATTTGATATGCAGATGGGACCGCAGGCCTCTTCAATAACACAGCACTTCTCAGGCAGCAGGTGCAGCAAAGGAGTGAGTCGCCTTTCCTCGTTTCAAAAGCTGGGCTGCCTCACCCTCTCCCTCTGGCCGTTACCAATTTCTGAAGCCCTATTATCTTCATTTTTTATTTAGACGGTCCTTTTACAGAACTAGGGTCAGCCCTCTGCGCTTATTCAGAGGCCGAACCTTAAGTATAGACATGAAGCAGGATTTAGAAGCCACAGGAGTCACTGAGGAAGAATAGTATCATCCAGATGCTTCTTAGTAAAGAATATGGTAACACACAAGTGTGGGAGATCTAGCCACAGGACAGCTCTATCCACACTACACCCACATCTCCAGCAACACGGCTCTCCTTGAAAACAGTAATTATTGACGCTTATAACAGAAATGGAGTTTGCGATGCCATTTGTGTTGGAAATGGAAACCTAAGTTGAAGATAAAATAAAAAATATTCCTTACGAATAGCTTTCTTTTTTATTATTTATTTATTTTTGAGACGGAGTCTTGCTCTTGTCACCCAGGCTGGAGTGTAGTGGCGCGATCTCGACTCACTGCAACCTCCGCCTCCCAGGTTCAACAATTCTCCTGCCTCAACCTCTTGAGTAGCTGGGATTACAGGCGCACACCAACATGTCTGGCTAATTTTTGTACTTTTAGTAGACACGGGGTTTTGCCATGTTGGCCAGACTGGTCCTGAAATGAATAGCTTTGTTTAGTGGTCACCATTGTGTTTGGAAGAACTGACGGATGCCTTGGGGCAGAATTACGGCTTCCTGACCATAGAATGCAGGCGCTTTTCAGCCACCAAGTGAAAAATCAACAGTTAATCTCATGTATTGCCCCCACCTCCCTGGACTCCACACCAGTGGAGAGGTCCTTCACGTGCTTACTACGGCCGTAAAGTGCAATGTCGTATAATTTATACTGTCTGTGGTTGTAGGTTATGTCCTGAAAGTCATAAACTATTAGAGTTTTATGGCTCTGCTGCAGCTATTAACTAAATGAAAGAGTTATTCATTTGAAATCTGGAATCTGTGCAATGCCCAAGCTTACATTTATCAAGATACACTAGTATAGAATATGTGAAAATATTAAAGTTAAAAGATGATACAGGATTATACAGGGAGCAGGGAGTGGAACGAGAAGGTAGTAGGAAGCCGCCCTGCAGATCTGGAGTGCTGCTACACAGAGAAGCTTTGGGAAATTTCCACCCCACACTTACATTGACATTTCTAGAGGGTAGCATGTACTATCCCTCAGTTTAATACAATCGTTGGCTTGGATTGGTTTGTGTGTTTGCTGTGTATCAAGTAAAGGGACTGTTTATTTTTACATATTTCTGCACTATACATGCGCACACACAAATGCACACACTTAACACACATTGTGTCTGCATATATACACATAGAGAGAGAGAGAGAGAGAGAGAGAAAGGAGGAGGGGCAGACAGAGACAGAGTCAGAGAGAAAGAGAGATGGAGATATAGAGGAAGGGAAGTGAAATATTAACATCTGGCTCTAGCGTAAATATTTGCACTGCCTTATTAAAGGAGTCAGCAATTTCTTTTTCTATTGCTTATACATTTATCCATTTTTAGGGCCTATGATTTTGTCTTTTAAAATTAAATATAAATAAGTTACAAAAAATATGTTGCTTTTGCTGACTCTGGGGTATGGGGCACACAGACAGCATTCTGCTCCACACCTTCACAGCAGGTGCATTTTCAAAGCATCATTAGCTTTGGAGAAATCTTTGCCACTGATCCAAACCACAGTTTGGGGTTTACTTAAAAAAGCAAAAGTGTGATACTCTGCAGGCATGGTCAAGGAAGACTGAGACCCTGTGGATCTTCTTTTTATCCATCAAACCAAGAGTCAAAGTAAGCATTACTGGAGCCTCCACATGCTAATGAAGAGCAGGTGAGGGCATTTCCCGATGTTGATCATTACTCTCTGTTACGGACTGACTTTTCATGTCCCCCCAGAATTAATATATTGCACTTCCAACACTCAGTGTGGCTGCATTTGGAGATAAGGCCTCTAAGGGAGTAATTGAGGTTAGTGAGGTCATACAAGAGGGGCCCTGATCCAAAAGAATGAGTGAGATACCTGAAAATTCTCCCCAACTCCTGTCCCCATCTGAACACACCTGCAGATGTGTTTCAGGACACACCTGTGTGCTGAAAGGCCTTCAGGATGCAGAGAGAAGATGGCCCTCTGCAAGTTAGGAGGAGAGGGCTGTCACCAGACCCACAATCAGCTGGCACCTTGACCTTGGACGTTCCACTCCCAGAACTTGAGAAATAAATTTCTGTTGTCGAAACCACCCAGTCTGCAGTATTCTGTTAGTGCAACCAGAGCAGACTAAGATGCTCTTCTCATGCGAAAATCTTTTCCATAAAATCTGAGAAACCAATTTTTAACATTGATATGCAGTACATAGCATGATTACACTTCTGGGAAGCTGAAAAACCAACACATGAACTGAAGCAAACTTGTGTTTTGTATGTTTTGTGTGGAAAAGTAAAAGTAATAGGAACTCTTTTAAAAGGCTCAAAACCAATGAAAAACAATCCTATTAATAAATATCTGTACCATATGTACGATGCTTATCTTGCCTTTTAAGGCATCTTTTTAAGATCACTGTGGCATAAAAGAAGCGCGGAGCAGACATGGATCTCCAGGAGCGGCCCAGTGAGTTCAGTTAAAAATAAAAAATGAAAATGACTAAGTATAGATGGGAAGGCAGGAAAGCTAGAGCAGCCCCTGGCATGTGGCAGACACTTCACTTGGCGTCTTTTTTAAACTTCATAGGCAGCAACTTTCAAAGATGAGCACTGCTCTCCCATTTTACAATGGAGAAAAATTGAGGACCAGTGAGACGATATTACTCACCCAAGATCATTGATGAACACTGGAGGGAATGGGATCCAAACCCATGACTTTCTCACTTCACTGTTCTACCAAGTGCCTGTTAGGTTCTCAAGGTTTTCTGAGGCAGAAAAGAGAATCGTTTCAATTTTCTGTCCAGGACCTCAACAACCGGTTAGCTTTAGACAGATGAAGAGGAAGAAACAGAACATCATGTGTGAGAAGAAAAGGAGTGAACAAAGGTACGAAGTTGTAACAGCACAGAGTCCTTGCAAAGCCCTGACCAAATACATTTGGCTGAGTCATACAAAGGATGCAGAGGGCGTTTTAGTATAGATGGTGCCTGATGAACAGGTTATGGGGTTTACTCAAGACTGGTGAGCCATTAGAAGCATCTGGAAATAGAGCTTCTAAAAGGGCACATTCCAACTTACACTGAGAGCTAAAATTTACCTTTCTCAAGGAGACAGGCCAGGTGTCTTACAAGTGGGTGCCCCCAGAAACAGGGGTAGAAGAACATACTGAATATTGAGGAATTTGTGCATTCACTTTTACCTTACTTATGTTTCCATGTGTTTTCTCTCGGTGAGGGGCTAGAGGGTAAGTACTGAACAGTCACACCCATGTGTCTTCTTCCATGTCATATGTATCACCGTGAAAGTCCCTTTATGAGGTAATGTACTTGTTCCTGGGACAAGGCGATGCCCCTTCTCTGTAAACTCCTGGCCTAGGTGCTCAGTACAGCACTGTTGAACAAAGTAAAGGGGAATTAGAGCAGGAGCAGAGTGTAAAGCACTCCGGACAAATTACCTGTGACTTCAGAAATGGGTGTTCAAATATAAAAATCTCAGGGCCGTACACTATTATGGAATCTGGGGATGGGGGTACAGAGGTTACAAAATGTAACAGCAGAATTCTCTGGAGAGTGAGAATATGATTTACTTCTTTTAAACCAAAAATCATATTTATCATTGATGACATAATATAAAGGAATGATTGAACATTTATTCTAATCTGAATTTCTCTGCCTATTGAATATAAAAACATGTACTGATGCATACATTTCATTTGAAATAAACCCATGAGCCCAGGACTAAAATGTTTTTAGAGAATTATATTTATTTGAACAACATCATGGTGCTGGTTAAAACAAATAAAATGAGTGCGTGTTCCTATATTCAGGCACAATGAGAGACTATGAACATGAAAACAAAGAAGATGTGATCATGAATTCACGATTTAGGTGCATCTCTCAAATCCTGCTTTGCAGAATCAAACAATGCAGGCGATTTCCCACAACTATGATATGTTTGCTTCTCACTTGCTTGACTACTGGTAAAGTTCAAGCTGAAATAAAGCAAAAGATGCATCCAATTTACAAATATTTTTGTGGAGCATTGTGCAGTATAGCGCAAGAATATCATAAGCTAGGGGTCTTATTTCTAAAGCGAAACCAGCCAACTCCAGATGGGAATGTCCCGGGCGAGGTCTTGTCGACATGCCTGTGTGTTCACGGTGAGGCTCACAAAGCTGGAGGCCACGTCTCTCTCCTCTCACTTATCCAGGAGTATGAGACAAATCTTTCTTTACTTTTTCTAAACTCAGATTATTTATTTAAATGTTTTCAAATCTGGCACAATTCCAAGGCACATTTTTGCCAGCAATTTTCTCTCTTTTTTTCCCCTAAGCCCATGTGTATTTTAAGCAAATTCTCATCCATATGGTCCTCATTTTTGGTCTCTTAATTCATCTATATGTTGCTCAAAATGTTATTTGATATCTTTTTCTTTAGGTATGTATTAAGGTTTGTGGGTTTATTTGGGGGTTTCATATTAAGGTTTGTTACTTTTTTTTTATAAAGCTTTATTTAGGCATTATGAAAAACAATGCTGTGTTAAGAGATTTGAGCAGTTTCTCCTCTACACCCCAAGTAAGAGTAACATATATGGTGGACTCATAATGTTAAGTCTGGAACTGGGTAGCTGATATGTGTTATCTCATTCAATCCTTATGAAGACCCTGGGAAAAAATCACCTTCCTCAATATGCAGGTGGACTCACTGAACAGTGAAGATATCTGAGGCACAAGACTATTCAGCTGAGCAGCCTTGACTTAAACCACTCTGCCTCCCAAAGCCCATGCTACTTTTTTTTTTTTTTTTTTTTTTGAGACAGACTCTCACTCTGTTGTCCAGGCTGGAGTGCGGTGGCGCCATCTCGGCTCACTGCAAGCCCCGCCTCCCAAGTCCATGCCATTCTCCTGCCTCAGCCTCCCCAGTAGCTTGGACTACAGGCGCCCACCAACATGCCTGGCTAATTTTGTTTTTGTATTTTTAGTAGAGACGGGGTTTCTGCGTGTTAGCCAGGATGGTCTTGATCTCCTGACCTCGTAATCTCCCCGCCTTGGCCTCCCAAAGTGCTGGGATTACAGGCATGAGCCACCGCGACCCATCAGTGCATGCTACTTCTATGATATCTCGCTGCCTGGTATCGTGTCTCATTTCGAAGTAAGCAAGCATTATGTGACTGCATGTTTATATAGAGTTCAATTAATATGTGTCCTTTGGGAAGATTCCAGGGAAAATCTTGGCTCCTTTCTGGGGAGTCATAATTTCGCATACTCCCATTGAACAGGGAGATCCAATAACTACTTTTTTCTTCCAAGAGACCTCTGATTTTCAAAGGGCCACCCATTTGATAGCTGCATCAATGGATCAATAAAATCCTGGAGATGCAGTGGAAGTTCAGGAAACAAGACATGCAAATCAGTCCCCTTGCCTTTTTGGAATTTTTGCTGCCTCTTTTTAAAAAGAGAATAATCATAAGCGCCCTATGCACTTATTGCTAAAGAGATGCTAAAGTGATCTCTGTAGTAATTGCTACAGAAATCACCGGAGGGCAGTTTTCACACTTTGTTCTCCACTCTGTGTAACAGGCTTTGTATTTTTATGCCTCAGAGTCCTCTTGGCTCAAGGGACATAATTACATGTGCCTTATTTTCTTTGCAAGGATGTTGTGAGGTTAACATAGGTAACACATAGTAAAAAGCTCTCAATAGATAAGAATGCAATGCACATGTGGATGGAGTTGTGGATGCTACTTCAGAATTGTTATCATCCCCTGGGCTTATGGTTCCACAATGATATTTCTCTGAAAACTTTTCCTGGAGTTCCAAATTGCATGAATTTTAGAGGTAAAAATATTTCCAAAAAGTGCTTAAGAGTTTCCAGGGTTGTGCCTCTTGGGCATAGTGGGCCTGTGCTGTAAGGACGTCTTCTCAGCAGAACTTCTTATTCTTATTAAGAAAAGCTGACGGGACTCTTCATTTCACAGATAGAACCAAGGCTCACATAAGAGAAGCTTCTTGCCCTCCTGTTTCCCAGAGCTGCAAGTATAGATACACATGCATTCCCGGCACAACAAAATGGACACGCCACTTTTTACAAGGCTAATGTGACTAGAACTGATATCAAAAGCATACAAAACAAAACTTCACAAAGAATTCAGAAGTTCTATTTCAAAAATAGCAGTGAATAAAAGAAGACTAAAACAGTGAGCAGCATTAATTGGGTTTAAGCTGTGTGATCAAGACTATAGGATTCCTCCTACCCTACCGGGCTGAGGTTGATACCAGAAAGTGAGGCTACAGCAGTGAAGTAAATGTTCATACTAAGGGCCTCAGTGAATAGTCAGGTTAAACTCAAATTCAGGTCTATTCTGATCCCAGCATCATTACATTTGGCTGCTTTTCCAGGAATCAGAACTGGAATTTAGAAGGAATTTAGGGTGGAGATTTTATGTTGTGGTTAGGAATCAAGGCATTTCATGAATTGCCTAAGTTATGGCTGTTGTTGAATATTCCAATTACATACCTGCTATATTTCAAGCATGAAAAAGATTTGTGTAGGCTAGTTTACATAGGAGCGACATTCAATAAAGGAAGTATGTGCTTTGATTTTTTATTTGCTTAACAAGTAGCTTTTCATTTTCAGTTTTATTAATTGCTCTAAAAAACCACAATTTAGATAAACTAATTATGTTTAATTGTAATCATTTGGTTAGCTTTCTTTTAATTTTAATGGTGCTGGAAACAATCACTCTTATCTATATGTGTCATGTATGATATGACAATAGGAATACCAGGAGACATCTATCTACTCCTTCAAAATTTGATCTCACTTGATTTCTAATGAAGGGGTTGCTTTTGCAAGAAATTCCCTTGACAAATCTTTTTCGCAGAGATCAACTTTTTATCTTGGTTCTACTTACAAACCAATTTTGTAGCCTTCTGGCATCTTTTATAACTTCTACAATAGGAAGTGACCAATGTTAATTACACTGTAAATGCCATACTGTGGAATTCACGCTTTGATCAAGACAGACATGGCATTTGTTTCATCGTAGGGCAGCAACACATGGTGCAGAAGGAGTTAATTTGGAAGGAGTGATCTGGGCTCAAAACAAGAGGTTATTGTTAGCTATCTGCTGTGATTGAGACTTGGGAGAGAGTGGAAAACATAGTACCAAACACCCTAATTGCTAATAGAAGAATGAATCAGGAATCAGAAATTCAACAATGTGACCAAGCCCTAAGACATAAAGAAGCCAAATTCTGAAATGGTGCATGGGAAATCAGCTGCAAGGCAGCTACCGGGATTTTGAACAAGTTTGTGTTTGCTGGTCTTGCCAGACCACAGTGGCTCTGTGATCCAAAAGCTGTAGGTGTCTGCTGATGAGTCCCCCGATCCCTGATTATCATCCCTGAATGTTCACTAAGTGATCAAGCAATATCTAACATGAATGTAAGATGTTTCCCCATGATACACCTATTCTGGAGTAAAATGAAACTGCACTTGTTAAAAACAAGGATTAGACCACACTCAAAATTATGAGATTCCAGCCTTACTCAAGACCTTCTTGCAGGAACTCTCAAGGAAGGTGACAGATCACACAAGGAATGCCTTGGCCATTATTCTCTTCAGCTTTGTGGCACCTTTCCATCTCTTTTTGCATAATGTTACGTAAAATTTGGGCAAGCTGGTTAATCTCTCCTTAGATCCATTCTCCCCTTATTTAAATAGTGGTTAGCATCTCTCATGCAAGGTTTAAAAATAACAAACCGGTTTGAAGGGCCTGGCATGTAGCAGATGCGTAAGTTTTGATAAATCAATTTCTTTCTCTTCTTCCCTTTCCTAACTTCTATTCCAAAAAGTCGTTTAGAATTCAAGAGAAACTGGAAAGGATGGGCATAAGTCATTTCCATGCTGCCCACCTCCTCCACCAGCCAGAAGCCTTTATAACACAGCACGTCGTTTATTGCATGCTCCTTGCATGCGACTTCAATGTCTCTAGCCTCTTGAAGACTCAGACAACAGCAACAAACCAAGAAGTCCAAGTAGACTAGCAACCATAAAGGAGGTTGCTCTACCTCTGCCGTATTTGAGAACCAGCAGAAAGTCATTAAAGGAGCTGAAACTAAATCTCAGTTACACAAGACTCCAGGTAATTTAACCTCTGGTTTGAAAATTTAAAAAAAAAATTGTCTTAATTCTCTGATAGTGGCACATTATTCCTTCCCTCCTCCCTTTCAATAATACAAAGAAGCCCCATGTAGCTCAGTGCCTTCACGGGAGGCCAGCAGCAGCTGCCACTGTGGATCAATGTGCTCCTGGGTTGTCCTGTACCAGTAGTGGGACCAGACAAGAAAGCTTGTCACCTTTGATTACTCACCCTACCCTAGTGCTAAAGAAACAAGATGTGAAGAATGGCCTCTCAAGAACATTTGATCCAGCCTGCAAAATCACTGAAACTTTAACCCTTCCCTGCTGGAAATTCATGTATGGTCCTCAGGGGTGTTTTCTATGGAATGTCATTCTCAATCAATGACCTACACACAGATGCTGAAACATTTCAGACTCCACAGGTAAACCATCCTTTATTGAGAATAGACAGATCGTGAACAGAACCAACTTCACAGAATTTTCCTTTGGCAGTGCACTATAGTCAGAACATTGGACTGGGCAGCAAGAAATCTGGTTTTTGAGCTTGGCTTGTCCTCTGCTAGCTGTGTGTGCCACCCTTCTCCCATCTGTCCAATGAAGAAGTTGGAGAGAATGGGATCTAGTGTCCTTCCAGATCTGAAATTCCCTATATAGCATAGCTGCAGAGATCCAGGGTTTAGAGTTGCACAGACATGGTTTAATCTCAGCTCCAACGTGTACTGGCAAGTTACCACAGTTTTTGAGTGTATAAGCACATAGGGATGATAAGATTACATTATACATAGGATTATTTTAAGGCTTAAACAAGATAACTTAATCACGGTATTCAGCTCTGTGGTTGGCCTAATGAAATAATTTAATAAATTGTAAAACTATACTTATAATTGCTTATAGGATATGTTTAACTATTGGTCACTTCCAATAAATGCATAAACAAGACTACTTTAAAGTGGGTTGTGTAATAAAGGCATTCAACTTGTTGAGAAAGATTTGAGGATTTACATTTCTGCAAATGCTCTCACATTACTGAGTCAGAAAATGTACAGAGAAAAATAAACAAGTAGAGAAAACAAATAAGCAAGAACCAGGTCCTCTAGGCTGGGCAGTGCAAGGCCCCTGCAGCTTTGGTTGGGTGTGCACCAGCCTCCCCATTCCCTTCAGCATTCTCATCTGTGAACAGTCTGCACAAATCACGGAAGCAACTTGTAGAAACTCCATTTACAGTCAACCTACATTGAAAAGCCAAAGGGAAGAGTCAATGCAATTAACCCAGAGTGAAATCCTGCTTCTAAAAAATTCTCCCACTCTAATCTTGGATTTATAGTACAAGGTTTTCACTGTAATGGCTCTTGTAAATTAATTGCAGACACAATTGTCTATGGGCATTCTCAGAATAAGTGGCAAGTAGTTAATTGCACCCCAAATTAGCCAATTCTGCCCATAATCAACCATTTGAAGACAATTAATTGCATGCATAATATTTGCACCTGCAACTAATTGGAGACCCTTACATTGTTCGTGGGATAAATAAATAAATAAATAACAACAACAACAAAAGAACCAGGGGCTACTCTTAAAATGTAGTCTTTTATAGTTTAGGGTTCTGGAGAGCTGGTAAGGGGATAAAGCTTAGGAAACACTAAACTATGTTACAGCTGCTTAAATGGAAAAGCAAGATTTTCACTGCAGTTTTTGATAAACAAAAATTGTATATATTTATGGCACATAACATGATGTTTTAATGTATGCATACATTGTAGAATGGCTAAATCAAGCTAGTTAACATATGCTCTACCTCATGTACTTGTTATTTACTTGTGATTGGAAAAGCAATTTTGAATCATCTAGGATGAGCAAGGTTTACAAGACATGATTTTTTGCTTATTTTACCTTTTCCCCCTTCCTATTACTAACATGAACTACTGGTACTTAAACTTAATTTTTTCAGCTATCTAATTTTAAAATTTAAATTATCCAACATTTGGAAATATTAAAGCCATCTCACATATTGAAATAATGGTGTTGTTTGAAAAGAAAGGTTCTCTTATTTTTGCTATGTTTCACCCACAGACTAACCAAACTTACCAGCCGCAAAAACACAGATGTTCTTTCAAGCTGATATAGCATTAGAACAGTAACCACATATGTATCATTACGTCAGCTGGTGTCTGGTTGTGAACTAGCAAATTCTCTTTTCACCCTTAAAAAATAAATTTAATGCTAATAACAGTAATGGCAATAGTGACAATAACATAATCACCATATAGTAAATACTTTGCCTCAGCTCATAAATCACACAGCTCATAAATCAGAGAGATGTAATTTAAACTTAGATAACTTTATTTACGTAAAGTGCTGAACACAGTGACTGAGACATAGTAGATGCTCAATTTATATTAGACAAAATATGTACATCCCTATTAATTTCTAGGTTTATTCTCTTTAACTGCTGTGTTGCGGATGAAATAATAGAGCTAAGAATATATACTAAGTGCTTAGTATGTGGTCGTTACTATCCTAAGTGCTTGACATGGAGTCAACCAATTTAAACTCCATAACAAGGGCATTAGAGAGATACTATTATTATCTCCATTTTGAAGATGATAAAACTAAGGCAGGAAAATGTTAAATAACGTGCTTAAAGAAAGATAACTAGCAAGAGATCAAGATGGAAAATTCAAATACTGACATTACAGAAAGCCCAGACTTAAATTCAGACATATATGATCAATTAATCCCTGACTAAGGTGCCAAGATTACACAATGGGGAAGGATTGTCTCTTCAACAAATGGTGTCAAGAAAAATGAATATCCACATGCAAAATGCAAAAAAAAAAAAAAAGGAATTGAATTCTTTTCTGACACCATATACCAAAATCAACTCAAAATGAATTAAAAACCTAAACCCATGACATGAAACTATAACACTTCTGGAAAAAAAACACAGGGGAAAAACTCTATGACATTGGTCTTGGCAATGATTTTGTTTTTTTAGAGGTAACACCAAAAGCATAGGCAAGAAAACAAACAACTGAGACTACATCAAACTAAAAAATTTCTGTACAGAAAAGGATGCAATCAATAAAATGAAAAGGCAGTTCACAGAGTGGGACTAAATATTCATAAACCATTTATCCTATTATATGGAAGTGAATATTCAAAACTTATAAGGAACTCATGAAACTCAACAGCAAAAACATAAATAAATAAAATAACCCAACTAAAAAACAGGGTTATTTTCAAAATATAAATAAATGAGTAAATAAATAAATAATCTGAATAGACATTTTTCCAAGACATACAAATGACCAATGGGTAGATGAAGAAGTGTTTAATACCACTCGCCATCAGGGAAATGCAAACCAAAGCTACTATAAGGTGTCACCTCACATTTCGAGGATGACTATTATCCAAAACCTCAAAAGATAACAAATGTTGGCAAGGATGTAGAGAAGGGGAAACGGTTGTGCACTCTTGGTGAGAATATTTATTAGTGCCGCCATTATGAAAAATAGCATGGAGGTTTCCCCAAAATTAGAAATAGAATCACCAATTATTCTTCAATAAAGTGAAAAAAAGTGAAAATTAAAACAAATACTAATATGGTGGCTCTAAGAAGTGTGCACTTAACTAATACACTATGTTTCCTCTCTTCATCTGGACAGATGGAACTACGGAAATAGAATTACTATATTACTAGTAATCCCACTTCTGGGTACAAATTTAAAGGAAATAAAATTACTATCTATGTTGAAGATATATCTGCATTCCCATGTTTATTGCAGCATTATTCACTGTAGTCAAGATACAAAAACAACCTAAGACACGTCCATAGACAGATGAATGGGTAAAGGAATGGTGGTGTACACATATATATATACGCACACATACAATAGGAATCTTTTTTAGCCTTAAAAAAGAAGAAAATTCTGCCATATGCAGCAACATGGATGAACCTGGAGGATGTCATGCTAAGCGAAATAAGCTAGGCACAGAAAGACAAATACCGCATGATCTCACTTACATGTGGAATCTTAAAAAGTCAAACTCATAAAAACAGAGAGTAAAAAGGAGGTTACCAGGGTTCCAGAATGGAGAGAATGGGGAGGTGTTGGTCAAAGGGTACAAAGTTTCAGTTATAAGATGAATAAGTTCTGAACAGCTAATGTACAGCATGATGACTACAGTTAATATATTGTGTATCTGAAATTGACTAAGGGAGTAGATAGTAAGTATATGTATATGTCAATTAGCTTTATTGTAGAAGTCATTTCACGGTGTATACATACATGAAAACATCACTTTATATACCTTAGAAATACACAATTTTTATTTGTCAATTATTCCTCAATAAAGTACAAAAAAATAAAGTTAAAAAACATATACTAACATTTGTAAAAAGTGTATACTTAATATGCTATATTTCCCCTTATAATCTGGACAGAATAATTTGTCTGTAAAAATAGGGACATTTGTGCATGTGTGTGTGTGTGCCTGTGTGTGAACACGGAAGTAATGAAGCAGTGTGTTGCAAATTAGTCAATGGATTAAACACTGGCATGTGCTAAATGCTTGCTTTCTAAAATGGTAGCAAAACCACTCAGTCGTTTGGAACAAGGAGAGGGGGAAAGATTCTCTCTTTTCTGCCTCCACAGAAGCTAGAGCCCACTGGTAAAGGTTAGTTCTGGGAGAAGGTGCTCTCAATGATGAATCAGAAAGCCATTTGTGGAACCATCAAGGTAAGTTGCTGAAAAATGAAAGTAGGAGTCAGGAGACAGAGCTAAGCATGGGGGCAGGGAAGGCCAAGCCATATGGTGAACAAAGAGAAGGAACTCAGACAGGTGGTCACACTCCACAGTAGGGGGGACCAAGAAAGAGGAAATGAATGTCAAGGCAAGTTTACCAGGCAGGGCAGGAAGGCTCCAGGGTCTGTGAGCCCAGAGGCAGCTCTTTTTGGAGCCAGTTCAATTCTGTGCTGGTCCTCTCCATCTCACCAGGGACCTGTGGGTCTTTATGGAAGCCGAATGGACTTCCCACAAAAGCATTTGTTTCGTTGGGATGAAACTACACTGTATTATAGGCTGAAAAATACAAAGGGTTGACTTTCCACCATTGTAGAGAGGATTTAGGCATGCCAGTTAAATACAGCATTGAAGATAACTGAACAGAGTTTATTCACAAGGAGCAAGAGGCATTGGGGCTTCCAGGTGGCCAGTCAGGCAGATCACTACCATTAAGGAACAGAACTGACACCAAACTCCCAGCCGTCAGGGAAAAAAAAAAATTAAAACTTTAAGTGGGTGAAGAGCATGTAAATTTTATTATGTGACAATGAGAAGTCTTAAAGAAACCAGGAAATGTGTTTTTTTCTCTAGAAATAAGCTAAAACATGGCATTGTCAACCAAGTCACTGATAAAAATTCTGAACGGGACAAAAACAAATGGTAGCCACTGTGGCACACGAGTGGAGAGCTTCATCAGCTGGTGGACATCCATTTAGCAATCAAAATATTGAGAGATGGCCTTGCAGCCAGACACAAATAATTCTTTCTTTAATTTGTATTTCCCCACCTTAGCTGAGCATGACTGTCTTGCAGAACCAAGGGGCTGTATGTTTACACACTTATCTCTACACAGGCAGAGGCCACACTCACGTTTCTTTCATTTACGAGCGTACTCCCTGATCGACACAAACAACTATGCTCGCTTAGTTTCTGTTCTTAGTAAGGCTGTTTTGCCTATATAGTAATCTTTTCTTTCTTTTCTCCTTTTCATGTCATCTGCTTAATTAGCCATCCTCTTTTTCTTCCCTAGAGATTCATGTTAAGTGCATGAGTCTTGACTTTACCTTTTCTTCCACTGTGACGTAAGAGCAAAGCTAATAGTGTGTATCTGATATTTACCAAGATGGCTTGTAGAGTAACAAAAGTAGATCCAAGGCCTTTAGAGTCTTAGAAGATGGGATGTCCAGAAGTCCACAGTGGGCAGCTGTTCTTTTTCTCTGCACTTCCTTTGGGTCAGAGCACACTGATTTGCCTTGTGGAGTGATCTTTTAACTGGCACAAAGTGCAGACCCTCATCTACTGGAAGAGTCACTCATCTTGAAGAGCTTGTATTCCGATCAGGCAGCTAGTCCATACAAATTGTGAATGTAGCTTCACAGCATTTGTTGACTACACACATTTTTGAGTTGGTGATAGATATCTGGATGACAGAGTTGTGGTCAACTGCTTTTTGCTATCTTCAGTTTTCTCCCCACCGTCACTTTTTTAGATGCCTCTTGTTATATACATTTATTCATGTCTCTCTCCTCCACTAGATTTTAAGCCCCCACTCTGTCTCCCTAGAATATTAACATGAAATGAATGAGAATTGAGGAATTAATGACTGTCCACCAGAGCATCTGTTTTACTGTCTGACACCTTTCAATACCACCCCGCCCAAAACTTGAATGGAAAGCTTGCTTAGTAAAATTGGCAAGCACCCGGGCAAATACATGCTTGCTCCTGTCTGCTTAAGAAGCCATAGGGAAAAGTTACCAGGAACAGTGGCAGGGGGCAGGCAAGGGAGAAGAAACATAGAGGAATGGAAGCAGAAAGAAGAAAATGAATGCGCTTGGCTCAGCCTTCTCACTTTCCCCAAGAGCCCCTGCACCTTCATATGTGTTCTCATTTCAGGTGTCACTATTCACAGAAACCTCCGGATTTCCAACCTCCTGGCAGCCCCTCTCCCTCCCCGCCCCTCCTTCCATCTCCCCCTCCCCCACAAAGGCCTCAGCCGTACATCATGGAGCTTCCTGAATGCCATGTGAGCATGAACTTACAGATGCATAATTTATACAGACACGCATTCGCGACTGGTGCCACTTTTTCAGAGTCGTACAAAAGCAAACGAAAGAATTGCTCCCAGAATATGAGGCACAAATCAGATGGCAGTGGCCCCAGTGGTATTGTGCAACTTGTGCCTTAATAATGTTAAAATCTCTCTGCAGCCTCCATGGGGTTTGCTTCAAAGATCTCTGTCTGAAGCCGCTGCATCTCTTTAGAGCACAAGTCACACTGAGCCCTTCCTCACGTTATTTGCAAGTGGCTCACCTTGCCCACTCTTCAAACATGACCTCATTGCCACCTGCCAGGCAGCAGCTTGGTGTGAAATGCTGTCCTATTATGTAGGAAGACGGTGTGATCTTAGAATACCTCACATCCAAACAGCCAGATTGAAAAGAGCAGATGGAAATAAGGGGGTGGGGAAGAGGTCAGGGTAGGAATTAAGGACTCACTTCTCATTGATTTAGCAGCCATCCCCATCCCACCATATACACATTTTTAAAAACAGTTATTTTAAAAAAAAAATGAAAGAGAACAAAAACTCACAAATCCATTAGTCAACGACAAATGAGTCTCACGCCCCAAGGCATTGCTTGTCTCAGACTTGGCCTGAGATCGTTTTTCAACATGGGAGCTACATCGCAGTACCTTGACTGCTTCTCGATAGGGAGGCTGGGCTTTGCAGTGAGTCAAACACTGAAGATGTATTTAATCAAAATTACACTGCTCCTTGACCAAGGTTCCTGGCGGTCAGGCCTTGGAGATGAAATATTAATGAATAAGGGAGGAGACAAAGAAAGAAACCTACGGAGTGGGTTTAATATTTTGTTCTGAGATCATCCTTGTGAGGAATGAAAGACAAAACAGGTGTGAGTGATCTTGTGGAATCTATTTGAATTGCAAAGTAAGAAAAGGAAACCAAATTTTGCCTAAGACAAGGACGGGATTTTAAACCACAAGTAAGGGCATTTTCAGACCTAGGCTAAGAGAAATTAGAATTAGTGCACTGTTACATTAAAAATACCCAGGACAAACAAAAATAAGGCATGTGGAAAGCCCATGTATTATACCATTGTCCTTGTGGGGAAAAAAAATGGCAAAAAAATTAAGATCACAATTTGTTATGAATAAACTCACTTTATATAGTATAAAGCAAAATTCTGCCCATAAGACTTGACATTTAGAATCTTGTTTTGTGGCTGCAGCTGGGATGTGAAGACATACCTTAGAGTTTTACTAATAAATATTAGAGAATCCAGTGACTTGAATACTCACACTGACTGGACATAGTTGAATACGTGGACACTTATCAAAGGAAGAAAGCATATATGTCAAATTCAAAAATAAAATTAGGGTTGTAACAAATATATATTTTATAGTAAAATTGGTTTATGATGATTTTTTTCTATATAGGATTTGCAAAAAGAAACTAATCTGTTTTTTAAGCTCACATGTATTTGTCAATAACACATCCATAAAATGTCTCGCGTGTGGGTTAAAATAATTGCAATGCAAGTGCAGTACTTTGTGCTGAGAAAGTTTCATTCCGTGATTAGAGTGAGCTATTATAAAATCCTGCTCTGGGCACATTTAAAGAATTATAAATTCAGCACTGAATTTATAGTCCCTTGCCCTTCACGGACCATCACTTACTCCCCTAGTGAAGCTGGAATGGAAGAACAGAGCTGCAAGCCTCTTTCACACAGCACTGTTTCCTTTTACCGTGCAGTCTGTATGAAACATCTGTTGGTTTTACCAAGGGACAAGCCTCAGGGGATATAGGGCAGGCTTTGCAACTCATGAAACAAGGTGTCTAAGTTCTTGTGGTTTTCCAGACAGCTTCAAGTTACACAGAAAGGTAAATGCAAGGGCAAATGTCATGCCCATGTGAGGCTATGCTCTGCGGTACTGATGTAGGACCATGGTGGGCAGGGTCCTCTTCTCCAGCCAGCATCTGCCCCCTCCACATACTTCATCGTGACTAGCAGAAATAAAGTGTTGGAAGCTTTCTGACAATGGCTGGAATGTTCCATCCGTGACCAGAAAGAAGTAATTTCTCTTCAGCATTTTTTTGGTTTCAGAGCATGGATGTGCCACCCAGATCCGCCACACACAGCTGGAGTTTGGCGTTCAGTAAAGAAGCCGGTTACATTAATTCAAATTAGCTTTAAGGAGAAGCTCAATTAATGATAAAGTAAAGAAATGTGCTGGATTTCCCTGCACCAAAGGCTGCTTCTCAGCACACAGCGCAGCGGGCTAGCTTCTACTGTGCAATACCTTCTACTTCATTTGGGAAATTGTTATACATGTGAGAGGCAAATTGCAAGAGATTCAAAAGGAAACTAGTAGATGAACGCTACTGGGGGAGATATTCACTGAAGCCTGCACAAGTAAGGCCAGGATCTAGCTGTGGAAGACAATTCCGCCAGATTTTCATTTTGAGGATGGCTTGGGTCTAATTGACAGAAGCTTGAACTGAAAGCAACAGCGTTCCTGACATTGACTTTTGCTACTCACATGGCACATCAGGTGGAATCAACTGGACAAAGGAATGAATCCTGAAACAACCTGCATGCTTGGAACAGAAGTGGTTGTTTACAGATCAAGCACACTGCGAAGAAATGGCTGAAAGAAAAAGTTGGGGCTTTTTCTTCTAGGTGATCCTTAGCAAACTGCACACTGGAGGCCAAAACCAGCACATCGCCCACTTTCGTAAGTGGAGTTTTATAGGACAGTAGCTGCACCCATGGAGGGACACATTGCCTACAGCTGACTTCAATTCACAGCACTGGAGTTGAGAAGTTTCAACAAAGACCTTGGGTCCTGTAAAAACAAACGCATTTCCTCTCTGGCTCTTTATAGAAAGAGTTTGCCAACCTCTGCTAATAGGCTATGGACAACTGTTAAAATTTTTCTCTCCATAAGGATATGACAATGAATGAAAGAGGACAGAAATCAAGGAGTGAAATTCCAAGATTGTTCAAGATTTTTCCAGCGCAACAAATCTGGGATCTCCTAACTTCTTTAGAAAGTCGCTTAATCAACAAGCTATATGAAACCACATGCTAGGCAGTCACTGGATTCAATACTTCCTTGATCAAAGTGATAGTCATTGTAAAATTACTTCCTATTTTGGATTCTTTAAAGAATTGTGTGCAGAAGTTTGGGTAGGTTGGGTAGATTATGCAGAAATACATACATTGCTGAATGGGGGCAGAAGAGTGAATTTTTTTTTTTTTAACTTTTATTTTAGGTTTAGAGTTACTTGTGCAGGTTGGTTATATAGGTAAACTCATGTCATGGGGGTTTGTGGTACAGACTACTCCGTTTCCCAGGTACTAAGCCTAGTGCCCAATAGTTATTTTTGGTGATCTTCTTCCTCCTCCCAACCTCCACCTTCAAGTAGACGTCAGTATCTGTTGTTCCCCTCTTTGTGTCCATGTATTCTCATTATTTACCTCCCACTCACAAGTGAGAACATGTGGTATTTGGTTTTCTGTTCCTGCAGTTCCTGCATTAGTTTGCTGAGGATGATGGTCTCCAACTCCATCCATGTTCCTACAAAAGACATGATCTTGTTCTTTTTTCTTGGCTGCATAGGATTCCATGGTGTATATGTACCACATTTTCTTTATCCAGTCTACCCTTGTTGGGCATCTGAGTTGATTCCATGTCTTTGCTATGACAAATAGAACTGCAGTAAACATGCATGTGCATGTGTCTTTATGATAAAATGATTTATATTTCTTTGGGTATATATCCAGTAACAGAATTGCTGGATCAAATTATAGTTCTGTTTTTAGCTCTGTGAAAAATAGCCACACTGCTTCCCAGAATGGTTGAACTAATTTACGTTCCCACCAACAATTTACAAGCATTCCCTTTCCTCCACAACCTTGCCAGCATCTGTAACTCTTGACTTTTTAATATTATAATAGCTATTCTGACTGCTGTGAAAAGGTATCTCATTGTGGTTTTGATTTGCATTGCTCTAATAATCAGCGATATTGAGCTTGTTTCATATGCTTTTTGGCTGCTTGTATATTGTCTTTTGAAAGTGTCTACTTATGTCTTTCACCCACTTTGTAATGGGGCTGTTGTTTTCTTGTAAATTTGTTTAAGCTTCTTATAGATGGTGGATAGTAGACCTTGTCAGATGCACAGTTTGCAAATATTTTCTCCCATTCTGTAGATTGCCTGTTTACTCTTCTGAGAGTTTCTTTTGCTGTGCAGAAGTTCTAAGTTTAATTAGATCTCATTTGTCAATTCTTGATTTTGTTGTGATTGCTTTTGGTGTCTTCATCATGAAATCTTTGCCAGTTCCTATGTCCAGAATGGTATTGCCTAGGTTATCTTCCAGGGTCTATACAGTTTTGGGTTTTACATTTAAATGTTTCATACATCTTGGGTTGATTTTTGTACATTATGTAAGGAAGGGGTCCAGTTTCAATTTTCTGCATAGGGCTAGCCAGTTATCCCAGGACCACTGATTGAATAGGGAGTCCTTTCCCCATTGCTCTTTTTGTCAGCTTTGTGGAAGATCAGATGGTTGTAGGTTTGCAGCCTTATTCCTGGTCTCTCTATTCTGTTCCATTGGTCAATGGGTCTGTTTGTGTACCAGTACCATGCTGTTTTGGTTACTGTAGCCCTGTAGTATAGTTTGAAGTCAAGTAGCATGATGCTTCCAGCTTTGTTATTTTTGCTTATAATTGCCTTGGCTAATTGGCCTATTTTTTGGTTCTGTATGAATTTTAGAATAGTTTTTTCTAGTTCTGTGAAGAATGCCATTGGTAGTTTGATAGAAATACCATTGAATCTGTAAATTGCTTTGGGCAGTATGGACATTTTAATGATATTTATTCTTCCTATCCATAAGCATGGGGTGTTTTCCCAGTTGTTTGTGTCATCTCTGATTTTGTTGAGCAATGTTTTGTAATTCTCATTGTAGAGATATTTCACTCCCTGGTTAGCTGTATTCTTAAGTATTTATTGTTTTTGTGGCAATTGTGATTGGGATTGCATTCCTGATTTGGCTCTCAGCTTGACTGTTGTGTAATTTTTCTACGTTGATTTTGTATTCTGAAGCTTTGCTGAAGTTGTTTATCAGCTGAAGGAGCTTTTGGATAGATATGATGGGGTTCTCTAGATATAGAATCACGGATAATCAAATCAGGGATAGTTTGATTTCTCTCTCCCTATTTGGATGCCCTTTATTTCTTTCTTTTGCTTGATTTCTCTGGAAAAGACTCCCAAAACTATGTTGAACAGGAGTGCTGAGAGAGGGCATCCTTGTTTTGTGCTGGTTTTCAAGGGAGCCGCTTCCAGCTTTTGCCCATTCAGTATGTCATAGTTGACTCTTACTATTTTCAAGTATGTTCCTTCAACGCCTAGTTTATTGAGGGTTTTTAACTTGAAGAAATGTTTAATTTTATCAAAAGCCTTTTCTGCAGCTGTTGAAGCTATCATGTAGTTTTTGTTTTTAGTTCTGTTCATGTGATGAAACACATTTATTGATTGGTGTATGTTGAACAAACTTAGCATTTTATTGATAAAGTCTATTTGATCATGGCAGATAAGCTTTTTGATGTGTTACTGGATTTGGTTTGCCTGTATTTCACCGAGCACTTTTGTATCAATGTTCATCAAAGATATTGGCCTAAAGTTTTCTTTCATTGTTTTGTCTCTGGTAGCTTTTAGTACCAGGATGTTGCTGCCTCATTGAATGAGTTCAGGAAGATTCCTTTCCCCTCAATTTTTTGGAATAGTTTCAGTAGAAATGTTTCTGTAGGTTGTCTATTTACTCTTTTGATAGTTTCTTTTCCTTTGCAGAAACTCTGAAGTTTAATTAGATCTCATGTGTCAATTTTGCCTTTTGTTGTGATTGCTTTTGGTATCTTCATCATGAAATCTTTGCCAGTTCCTGTGTCCAGAATGGTATTGCCTAGGTTGTTTCCAGGGACTTTAAAGTTATTGATTTTACATTTAAGTCTTTCATCCATTTTGAGTTTATTTTTGTATACTACTTAAAAAGGGGGTCTGGTTTCAATTTTGTACATCTGGCAGAATTTAGCTGTGAATCTGTAGGGTCCTGGGGGTTTTTTGGTTTGTAGGCTATTTACTGTTCATTCAATTTTGAAGCTCATTACTGGTCTGTTCAGGGAATCAATTTCTCCCTGATTCAGTCTTGGGAGGGATTCCATCTTTTCTAGGTTTTCTAGTTTGTGTGCATAGAGGTGTCCATAGTAGTTTCTTAAGGTTATTTGTATTTCTGTGGGGTCAATGGTAATATCCCCTTTATTTTTTCTGACTGTGTTTTTTGGATCTTCTCTCTTTTCTTCTTCCATAGCTTAGCTAATGGCCTAAGTATCATATTCATTTTTTAACAAAAGCCAACTCATAAATTTGTTATTTTAATTTGTGTGTGTGTGTGTATGTGTGGGTGTATCTCTTTCATTTAGCTCTGCTCTGATCTTGTTTTTTTTTTTTTTTTTTTTTTTTTTTATCTTATCTTCTGCTAGCTTTGGCGTTGACTTTCTCTTGCTTTTTAAATTTGTTTAGTTGTGATGTTTGATTTTTTATTTGAGGCCTTTCTAACTGTTTGATGTGGGCATTTAGTGCTATAATTTCCCCTCTTAACACTGTCTTGGTTGTGTCCCAGAGATTCAATATTTCCTTTATGTTATATCTTTGTTATCATTAGTTTCAAATAACTTCTTGATGTCTGCCTTAATTTCATTATTTACCCAGAAGTCATTCCGGAGCAGGTGGTGTAATTTCTACATAATGTCATGGTTTCAAGCAAATTGTTTTAGTCTTGATTTCTATTTTTATTGCACTATGGTCCAAGAGTGTTTGGTATGATTTTAGTTCATTTGCATTTGCTGAGGGTTGTTTTATGTCCAATTGTGTCATCAGTTTTAGAGTATATGGCCATGTAGTGATAAGAAGAATGTATATTCTGTTGGTTTTCAGTGGAGAGTTCTGTAGATGTCTATCAGATCCATTTGATCCAATGTTGAGTTCAGGTCCTGAATAACTTTGTTAATTTTCTGCCTTGATGATCTGTCTAATACTGTCAATAAAGTGTTGAGAAGTGTCCTACTATTATTTTTATAGTAGTGTGGGAGTCTAAGTATATTTGAAGGTCTCCAAGAATTTGCTTTACGAATTTGATTGTTCCTGTATTGGGTGCATATATATTTAGGATAGTTAGGTCTTCTTGTTGAATTGAATCTTTTATCATAATGTAAAGACAATCTTTGTCTTTTTTTGTCTTTGTTGGTTTAAAGTCTATTTTGTCTGAAATTAGGATACCAACCCATCCATGTTTTTTTCTGATTTCAATCTTCTTGGTAGATTTTCCTCCCTCCCTTTATTTTCACCCTCTTGATGTCATTATGTATGAGATGGGTCTCTCCTTTTGAAGATAGCATATCATTGAGTCTTCTTTTTTTTTTTTTTTTTTTGTTTATTTCTTCTTTTCTTTTTTAATTGGGACATTTAGCCTGTTTACATTCAATGTTAGCATTGATCTATATGACTTTGATCCAATCATTGTGTTGTTAGCTGGTTACTATGCAGACATGATTGTGTGGTTGCTCCATAGTGTCACTGGTCTGTGTATTAAATGTGTTTTTGTATTGGCTGGTAATGACCTTTTTATATTTGTGATTCTTTCAGGATATCTTATAAGGTGGTTCTCGTGGTGCCAAACTCCCTCAGCATTTGCTATTCTGAAAAGGCTCTTATTTCTCCTTTGCTGACGAAGCTTAGTTTGACTGGATATTAAATTCTTGGGTGGTTGAATATTTTTTTTCTTTAAGAATATTGAATATTGGCTGCCAATCTCTTCTGACTTGTGGGGTTTCTGCTAAGAGGTCTGCTGTTAGCCTGATGGGATTCCCTTTGTAGATGACCTGCTTTTCCTCTCTACCTACTTTTAATATTCTTTCTTTCATTTTGACCTTGGAAAGTCTCATGATTATATGTCTTGGGGATGATCTTGTGTAGAATCTTGTAGGTGTTCTCTGTATTTTGCAAATTTGACTGTTGGCCTCTCTAGCAAGGCTTGGGGAAGTTTTCATAGACGATATCCTGAAATATGTTTTCCAAGTTGTTTGCTTTCTCTCTATCCCTTTTAGGGATGCCAGTGATTTGTAGATGTGGCCTCTTTAGATAATGTCATATTTCTCAGAGGTTTTGTTCTTTTTTTTTTTTTTTTACTTTTTTTTTTGGTCTTATTTCAGAGAGTTGGTCTTCAACTTCCAGGATTCTTTTCTCTGCTTGGTCTATTCTGCTGTGAATACTTGTGATTGCATTGTGAAATTATTGTAGTGTGTTTTTCAGCTCTATCAGATTATTTAGGATCTTTTTTATACTAACTATTTCATCCGTCAGCTCCTGTATTATATTATTGTGATTCTTAGTTTCCTTGGATTTTGTTTGGCTGTTCTCTTGAATCTTGATGATCTTCATTCTTATCCATATTCTCAATTCTATTTCTGTCATTTTAGCCAACTCTGCCTAGTTAACAACCACTGTTGGAGAACTAGTATATTCATTTGGAGGACATAGAACACTCTAGCCATTTGAGTTGTGGGAGTTCTCATGTTGGTTCTTTCTCATCTCTGCATGTGAGTATTGCTTTAACTGCACTGTAGATTGAGGATGGTCAGTAGACTTCTTGTCTTAATGTTTCCACAGGGCACAGGCTTTGTGTAGGGTCTTTATTTGTAGCTGACTTCTTGTCTTTGTTTTCACAGGCGAGTATGCTTACAAGGTATTTTTGGTGTTGAAGCTTTAGGATGTGATCCTGTAGGTAGGTGGTGCTTGGGCATATTGGTCAGTAGGTGCGCTCTTGCTCAGTTGTGTGGCTCCCCTATATTTCCTCATATGTGCATCCATGTTCCCTCTCAGTGCTCTGAAAGTGTGGGCTCCTCTCCCACTTGAGTGCTGGCCGTTGATTGTGACTTAGCATTCCTGGGCTGCCCAACATAGTTCCGGAGTCATCCCAGAGTTTATGTTTCCTCCCTATCTTTGAGGCAGTAGAGGAAGGGACTTTGCTCATGGTTGTGGCTGAGGGTCTTTTACTTGATTACTGGGGGCTCCACCCCAGAGAGATGCAGGTCAGCAATTGCTCAGTGCAATCAACCTGGGATTGGGGGGTAGTTCTGTGCTGTGTACCCAAGCCAGGGGTTCCCTTTCTGGTGACAAGTGGGGGAGGGGTGGGTGACTGGGACCTGTGGCAGATAAACTGACCTCCTTTCCTTGGGTCCACTTCTGCTTATTGGAGGTGTGGATAAAATACTTGGTATCTTTGGTCCTGCATTATTCCAAGGGTAGCAGAGGCAATAACACTGCAGAGGCAGTGGCAGAGGGGCTTTTGGTTGCCCCTGGGGGCTCCACTTCTGAGGAACATGGAGCCACTGTTACTGCAAGTGTTCAGCCAGTGAGGTAGGCAGCTGCAGCACGGGCATGAGGTTTGGGCTTCACTTGCTGGGGAGCAGGGGGTTGAGGGCTCACTGGGAGGAGACTGGTCTCATCTGCATAGTGATGGTGGTCTGCTATAGGCTCAGGTGTAGCCCTCAGGCTGTTTGTTTCTTCCCAGGCTGGGGGTGGCAGGGATAGAATCACTGCTATGGGAGGGGCTGTAGATGTCTCTGGGGGCCTCTCCCCCGGAAAACTCCAGGCTACTGACAGTGGGTATGTTCAGCCATGGGTAGGGCAGATGTTCTGCAGTCATGAGCCTCAGGCCCTACCTGGTGAAGAGTGGGGGGTGGGGGTTGTCAGGGAAGAGGGGCTAGACTCCTTTCTGTGTGGTGGCTGCCCTGTGCTGAAGGTACCAGTACAGTGACCAGGTCCTTTGTTCTTTCCCCAGCCCAGTGACTTTTAAAATGAGGGTTGCGGATTAACTGCAGCTGCAGTGGCGGAGGGATAGTGGGTTGATTCTGGCATTTCCTCCTCAAAGAAATGCTGCGCTGCCTCTGATTGATGTGGTCAGGTGAGGGCACGGTGGTTGTGCTGGGGTCCCAGGTAGGGTGGACCTGTCCACTGAGAAGAAATGAGGACTGAACCTGCATGGAGAATAGACTGGCCACTTTTCCATGAGGTGGGTGCTCTGCGCTGGGATTCTGGACCAGCTCCTAGACCTCGCAGACTCCAGAACCTGGAGACAGCAAAGGTGAGGGAGGTGACACAGCAAAGACGGCAACCCACCCCTCCCACTGGAGGCTCTGTCCCAGGGAGTTGCAGAGCTGCTACTGGTTCCATAGCCCCAGGAATGGGGTGGTAGGAAACCCAGGCAGGGAGAACCTGCCCAGTGAGAAAATATGGGATCAGGAACCAACCTAACAAACGGTCGGGCCACTTTTCCTCGGGCTGCTGCAGTGTGCTGAGGGTCTGCTCCAATCCCTAGTCGCTTTGGATTTTCCAGCACCCGAAGGTGTCAATAGTGAAGGCAATGAAATGGCAAAGATGGCAACCTGCCCCACCCACTAGGAGCTCTGTCCCACAGAGGTGTGGACCTCTTGAGGGCCTGAACACACTGGTGGGGGTGGCAAGGGATCCCAGTTGGGAAGTCTCACTGAGTGAGGGGGAATGGGATTGGGGGCCCACATGAAAAAGCAGTCTGGATATTTTGTAGAGCAACTATGCCATGCTGGAGGTCCGCTCCAGCCCCCAGTAGCCTCAAACTCTCCAAAGACTGAAGGCAGCAATGGCTGAGGCTATGCAACAGCAAAGATGGGATGCTCATTCACTACCCAAGTAGTAAGTAATACTGACTAGGTTATACAGGTAACTAAGCTCGACTACTTATATAGGAAGTCTGCTCACCGCTCCTTCTGGGAACTCTATCCCAGGGAGGTTTGGAACTGCTACCTGCTGGAAAACGCCAGTCAGGAAGTTGTAGACCTCAGCTGGCGAATTTGGTCCAGTGAAGAAAAATGGGATCTGCGACCCACATGAAAAGCAGTCTGGCCACCTCTTTGCAGAGCTGCTGTGCTGTGCAAGGGACTGCCCCAGTCACTGGTCACCTCTTATTCCCCAGAGCCTGAAGGCAATAACGTCCGAAGCTGTGAAACAGCAAAGATGGCGGCCTCCCCGCTCCAGAAGGTGTAAGGCCGCTATCTCTGCCTGGCTGAAGTTCCAAGCCAGTGAGTCTTATCCTGGGAGGTGCCTTGGAAGCAGGGCCTGCAGACCACGGCTCCTCAAACCCCTGGATTTCCTGGGGGTACAGACGGGGGTCTAACCTCTCGCTTTGCCAGAGTTGCTGCTGCTTTTGCAGGGGAATATCTTAAGCTCCAGATATCTTAAGCTCCTGGAGCTCTGCGTGTTAAACTGCAGGTCCTGGTCGAGTGGGTTCATGAGGGGATCTCCTGACGTGAGCTCTGTAGAGATCCCGTGGGAGAGGGTTCCCAGGGTCACTGATTCACTCACTGCTTCCCTGAGCAGAGGAAGCTTCCCTGGCTCCATGTCACTCCCAGGTGAGCTGTTGCCCTGCCTTGCTTTTCTTTGTTTTCTGTGGGCTATTTTCTTGATGGATCCCAATGCATGTTCCTAGATACTTCAGTTGAAGGTGCAGTATTTATGACTATTTGCCCCTTCCATTTGTCTCAGTGACAGCAGCACACACTAGCTGCTTTTAGTCAGCCATCTTGATAAAAGTTAATTCCGATAACAAAGTACCAAGCCTCAGCTCCCACATTATTCTCCAAATGGCCAGGGCTGTGTACAATTTACGCAGGCACTTTCTTTATCTTTATGCAGAAGAGTGAGCAAGAGAGAGTTTCTGGATCTCGGTAGTAGGAATACTGTTAGTCATTACAGCCTTAGGAATGCTCATTCACTACCCAAGTAATACTGACTGGTTATATAGAAAACTAGGCTTGACTACTTAAATAGAAAGTTTGCTCATCCATTAAGAAGCATAAAACCAAGCTTAAAAAAAACAATGTCTTAATTTAAAAAATACAAAATGTTTTGAATTCCTAGCAAAACCAAAGGGACTGATTTGCCATTTGGATTTGGAGAAATCTCTTTTGTTTTTCTGTAACATTAGGAACTTCTATTACCGTCAGAGGAAATTATAAAAGCATGCAGGAAGGACAATGAGGCTGTGGTTGAGAAATTTGTCACCCAAGTGCACCAAGTCTTTGCTTTCAGAATGCTGCCTCATTCCCATCCTAACCTTGCCTGGGATATCCCAGGAGAGCACCTCTCTGAAGTTGCCTCACCAGAAAGTCAACCTTTTAGTGGGGGAAGATAGAGACCAGTTGCTATGTGCCCCAAAGAAAGTTATTTCCCCCTTTTGTAGACTTCTGAGCAATATTCCTGTTTCAGCTCGATACCACAAGCAGCTGTTCATAGAAATTCTGTGTCTCCAGTTTTTTAGCCTTTTCAAATTTCAATCATGGGAATAAAATTGCTTCTAAGTGGTAAATATCTCTACTCTCCTTTTCTACTTTGCTAAGCCAGTTGTGACTTATTTATTCACTTTTCAACTTCCAGAATTGTATAGTAATCTCTTATTTCCTTTGTTATTTTGTTCTCTTTGCATTTGTATACAAATATATAAAAGTTGATCTTGCTGTCATTGTAGCACAGTATCACAAGAGAAGTACAGATAAATCCACCATGTGTGTAGTCTGTTCTCACACCGTTAATAAAAGACATACCAGAGGCTGGGTAATTCATAAAGAAAAAGAAGTTTAATGAACTCACAATTTCACATGGCTGGGGAGGCCTCACAGTCATAGTGGAAGGCAAAGGAGGAGCAAAGGCACGTCTTACATGATGGCAGGCAAGAAAGTATGTGTAGGGGAACTCTCATTTATAAAACCACCAGCTTTCCTGAGACTTACTCACTATCAGGAGAACAGCATGGGAAAGACCTGCTGCTATGATTCAATTACCTCTCACTGGGTCCCTCCCATGACACATGGGAATTATGGGAGCTAAACTTCAAGATGAGATTTGGGTGGGGACACAGCTAAACCATATCAATGTGTAAGGTAAAGTTTGTGCCTTATTTTTTGCTTTAGTTTTATGGAAGTAGACTGGATCGTGTCACAAGGAAACTTTCTTTACTTTTAATCTCTGGTTTCATGCCAGTCTATTCAGCACAGTCTAATCCATGGGCAGACAGCCTCCCCGACTCACCCAACTGATCCACAAAGAGAACTGAAAAAATGAAAAGCGACAGTGGCCATCACTTTCAATGAATATAGACAGTGTTAGAAATAAAAGATTAAAGTGTTCTCTGTCAATGTGGTAAATACATTCGAGAATGAGAAAATAACTTTTTAAAAATATTGCTTTTTAAGCAAAGTTTTATGGTCATTAGACCTTGATTAAAATTAGAACTTTACCAAATGCTTACTTGGTCACCTTGTAAGAGTCTTTGAAGCCTCATTTTTTTTTTTTTAACTTATAAAATGGGGATTTTGCGAACAAAAATCAAGATAGTAAGTGTACAGTATTCAGCACTGTGTTTGACAGGTAAGTGATTCTTGAAAATATTAGGTCCATTTTTACATACTCACATGTCCAGCCTTCCTAATGGGGAATAATTTATATCAGAGAAAAATTTATAATTTATTCAAATTAAACTTAAATTAGTTCTGTAAGTATTCTATCCTTCAAATCTTGGGGACCAAGTCTTTTTTGTTGTTCTGGCTTTAAATTTTATTCAATTTTTTGGGCAGAACCTTTGGAAACTGAAAATAGTTTATGTTCTTTATGGAGTAACACAGGTACATTTCACTATATAGACTCTAGTCAGAGAGATTTAAAAAATTAAATTTTCCTAAAACTGGAAATGAACCAAACCTTACAAACATGGTTCTGAACAAAAGCCATTGTAGTAATAGAGTTCTGGGAAAGCAATAGAGATCACTTTTTCAAAAACTCATTTCATGGCTGATTCCAGGGTGAGGTAGAGGAGGTACAATTTAAGCTTGGAACATCTTTTAATACTAGATATAGTATATATCTGGTACACTATTTCCATGTAGGTAACATTATAAATATATAAAAACTGTGTATTTCTGGCTTCATCATTTGCCAACTCTGAGACCTTAAGAAAGTCACCTCCCATCAGGGCTCCACCTTTTATGTGTACGGTTAGACTGATCATAGGTCCTCCCTCACGGTGTTGTTGTGAAGATGGCGTGACATTCTGTACATGGACACCTGGCTCCCCATAACTGATCATTGTTACCATAACCCAGAATTTCTCTTGTGATCAAGGCATTGTGTAGGGGGTGGTATATGATGAACTTCATCTTTTCTGAGCATTAATTATCACCAAGAACATAGCTTCTTACTTCTCTGCATGGTCCTGTTCCCTAGCATGGCCACTGCCATTACTCAGTGTTCCAGCTACTCACCTGCTGGGCAACTTGCCCTTCATAGTCCTCTCAGGAGGGCAATTTCCTGCCATGTCTGGGAAAGGACCTGCTAAGAAGAACTGAAAACCAGCCAGAGAGAGCCAGGGTGTGGCTTGGAAGGCCATCCGTTTCAGTAAGAATGACTTTTTGTGTGTTGTTTAGAAGCATCAAATAATCATTTAAACTGCGATGAAAGGCACTGTGAACTTTCACAAAGAGAGGCAAGCCAAGAACCTAAGAAGTAATGTGGAATAGAGAGAAATTCAGATTTATATTCAAGTTATTTTTACCATCCTGCTCCTAATGAATAGCATACGCTTTGTCTAGTCAGCACTAGTTTATGGTACCAGAAGGTGAATCAGGTGCTTGAACAGGAAAACTCAATGCCCGTGTGAATCCCCACCGTATACAGAGAGGAATGAGAACCAAGACCTGAGGCTTTCGGAAGGAGAATAAGACCAGTAAAGGGAGCAAAGAATTAACAAAGGTGGAAGTGGCTACTTTGAGTAGCAGCAAAAGTGACTCAGAAAAAGCCACAGTTTTTAATCCTTTCCCCCAACCTGCCACAAGGTAAGGTTGTTTTATTTTCTTAACAAAAAGCAAATATTTTAAATTGGTCAGAGAAAGAAAAAAGGAATAATTATTGATTAAAGGCTCTAAGAACAAGTTTCATAAGAGAGCTACATTTTAGTATTATGTTAGACACTATGAGCCAACCATAGCAGCAATCTTTCTAAGAAATAGATTTAGGGCACAAAATGTACCATTCTGACTCGTATTCACACACAAAAAAGAAGATGAGTTTTCATTCATTTTTCATCCAAATCCTTTGGGACCCTGTCACATTATTTGCTACCTGCCAAGTACTGGAGATTTGGATCTCTAATGACAATCTCTCACTTTCCCTTACTCAAATGCAGGGGGGAAAAAAAAGAAAAAGAAAAAAAAAAAAAAAAAAAAAACAGGAGAATCAAAATACTGTCTTCCATACATAGCTTTACTTCCAAATTAACTTTCTCTGTGCTTCATTGCTCATGGGAACACCTACTAGGCCTTGTGTTTACAAAGCCATAATTGTCTTCACTTTCGTTCTGAATAATTTTAGAGTAAGCTTGTATCACATTCTTGCCTTTCAGAGAGGCACCTAAGGAATTCCTCTGTGATCCTTTTAGGCAAAAAGATAATTCACATTTGTAAGAAGTTTCTGCATTTTCTTCTTTGGTCTCTGATACTCCTGTCCTAATAACTTGTAATTACTTTGCCTTTGAAGAGTGAGAAAAGGTGCTGTTCAGAGCACAGTCCCTTTTTTTCTGGGTTGCTATCAGGCATCTCTCTCTGTCTACATTTATAAAAAGCAGAATAGATTCTAATTAAATCCCATATTTTTCAGATAACTCTATTGAGTAAACTGATAAAGATGTTATCAGTGGGCCTGTTGTCATGTTTGATCAAGTTCTTTACAGAGCTACATAATCTCTCATAAAACCTACTTGAATGGTGTAGTTCAGAGAAATCTTTGAACAGTACTGTTCTGTTTTCTAGAATCAAGGGGGTTAGAGGAGGTGGGGGATTGCTTGAGAGGCTCCTGTTACTCACATGGGGTGATGCTTAAATCTCTTGTTTTAGGAAAAAAACAAACACTTCTCATCTTTTACTTTTACTGTCTTGCTATAAAATTCCACTCAGGGTACAAAATGGAACCTATTTTCACTTCTTATTAGGGTGAAAAGAATGAGCCACTTCAAAATCACAGTTTTTTTAAGGCTGAAATTTATTCAGTGTCTATTATTTGTAGGGGACCATACCAAATACCCTACATGAATTATCTCATTTGATGCCTATGACAATGCAGGATGTTAATTCTACTTTGGAGGTAAAGAAATTGAGGGCTGGGCAGACTTGTCCAGATACCTCTGAGCGTAAGATGGGAAGAGGGAAAGGAGGAAGGAGAAATAAAGCAGCTCTGTGTGGAGATGAAGTTCTGTGTATCTCTGTCAGTTAGGGCTCTCATGGGAAACATGCCCCCAATAGAACAATTCAGTAAGCTTTATTTACCGAGGGACTACCTACCAATGTTTGGGTGGCTACAGAGGCATGGGGCTGCTGGCAGCTGAACTTTTACCCTTCCTAAACCTGAGGGAGGAGGCTGAGGCAAGAGAGGCCTGCAGAGTCACAGAGTGATGGGGAACGACATGCTTTGAAAAGATGGGTGACCTTCAGTCTGAGCAAGCAGCCACTTTGAGACCACCTTGCTGGCATAGAATTAAGACCTCCCTCTCCCCAGTTAGCCCATCAGCAGAACCTTCCTGCAGTCCACAGGACATAGAGGTCCTGCTCACACCCCCGGAGTCACGCTCTCAGACAGCCCGTGGTGGGTACAGGACCCCAAGATCTCTTCCCCTTTTCTTCCAGAGCCCCCACTACTCCCCAGGAGTTTCAGCCACACTGGGCTCCCTGACTCCTTCCTCATGGCTCCTGTCCCTTTCACATGAGGCTCCTTGTCTCTCTTGGTCTCATTTAGAGGGACACAGCTAACCTGGAGTGATGACAGAGAAGGGGCCTGTTTCCAGGGCATGTGCAGTGGAGCTAAATCTGAATGGAAAGGAGAAGCAACATGGGGAGACTGGGGCACGGTGGGCTGAGAGGGGGGCGGGCCCTGGAGACCATCACTGTCCACCTTGTTTGGATATTCAACACTCGAATAAAATCCTGGGCCATTTACTTCTGTTTTTGGCCACCAGATATTACTACCACTTCCCCATAAATAGAACTTTTTTGGGTGGACATTCAGGAGGCTGTCCCACACGCATTTACTCCACCACTTAGGTGCTATTTCATTCATTTATATCCATTCACTGTCATTCATTTATGCATTCACTCAGCACATGCTATGAGCATGTATCAACTTACTATTTGCACAAAGATCATTGAAATATGATCTGTCTTTAAAGCATTTGCAAGCTACAAAGATAATTTTAATAATCCTCACAAATAATTTTGCCTTATTTTAAAAAGTGGGAATCCTCATGTGGACGGGATAGATAAAATGTATTAACTGTTGAAAAAGCAAGGAGGTTATTTTTAATCCTCATATCAGAAGTTCAAGGTTCAAGTTCTTCTCTTGTGGAGAATTGTCTAGCACCACCTTCCTAGAAACCTGGAGTAATTCTGCCCTAGACTTAGCTGTCGACTCTGAACTCCTCTAGAAACTGATGCTCTGATGGACAGAGTCCGATATCAGATGATACAGTGACTTCTACCATTCATGAGCTGGCTCTTGTGTTGAGCTCTGCTTTCGCCAATGAAATAGCCAATGCTATTTCAGTCCAAGGCCTCGTTCTGGCTTCTGTATTCTTGCAGGGACTGGGTGGGTTCCAGCCAGTCAATGGTCGATCAGAGATGGTGTCAGCTGCTGATGAGGAGTAGGAGACTTAAGTAAGTTAAGTGATGTCCCCATGCTGCACAGCAAGCCAAGGCTAAGACAAGGCCACAGGTCCCCAGTGCACACTCCATCATCCCACTCTGGCTCAAAACTGGATAAGATGAAGCTAGATACAGGAAAACTAATCTTCTCTCTGATTAAGTTAAGACAAGTCCATAATGAAAACTGATGCCCTAAGGTTACCAGGCACTGTCCTTTCTCTTCCTCTCCTAAAATTTCCAGGAAAATGCTCACTGCATTTGAGAAATGTGTCTCTGCATGTCTGTGTGAGCCCTGGGGACCAGAATCTGTGTCTTATTTATGTTTGTATCTTTAGTAGAAAACTTTGCCTGATATGTCAAGGGCGTCTATTAAATGTTCATTGAGGGAATGCTTGCACTGGTTCTTTCCTTTTTTTAAAATAATATTCACAAACCTTTAGTGACCAGACCCACAGCAAAAATTATTAAATGCTATTACTCATGCCCCTTTCTCAAATGATTTCTACTAAGATCTTGTGAGAATATTAGCTCAATTCCCAATTTACAGACAAACAAATAGAGGCTACGGCAGGTTGAACAGTAACAGCTCACACTTCTTGACCTGACACTGTGTCAGGCACCATCTGGAGCATGCTCCCTATAATGCTTTATTTAGTCTTCATGATGACCCTATGAGAAGGTAAAATTATGGTCTTCATTATTTCATATGATGAAACTGAAGCACAGAGACGTCAAGTAAATTGCCCAAGGTCACAAAGCCATTCACAAGAAGCCAGGATAGGAGGACAGTTAGTTTGACTTTAGGACTCAAGTCTTCATTGCTTCATTGTACTGCCTTTAATGACACAGCAAAGACTCAGAGATAGCCAGGGACCATGAGTTTTTCCTTTTGTTAATGACTGGGCTTATGATGCTGAGAATGTCTCCATCTTTCGGAGTTTGGTTTCCTTATCTCTGAGATGTTATACCAACATCCACCTCCCTAATACAGGTCTGACTTTCTCCTAGACTGCCCCCAATCCTACATAAAAAACATACATGTATAAGCCACTCTTTGGCTTTCAAAATGCCAAAATCTCAACAGAATCATTTTATCCTCTACATTTTTAAATATTCTAAGTAACTAAGCACCATTTGTCTAGCCCTGGGCTCAAGAAAACTACTTTTTCAGTGTTTGAGAGTCATAGTAACATTGGGAAAAAAACTAAGGGTATAAAATTGTCTTTATTTTACCGCTTAATATCTGTGTGACCTTGGGTACTTCATGTCAGTTTTATGTATTTGATATTCATCATCTGCAAAATAATAACAGTGACAACAATAATGATTATCAATGATTGTTTAAAAAATGAGAGAATGATACACAGCTTTTTAAAACAATAATAACCAATTAAATGCTAACCTATGATTACTGTTTATACAGATTCAGTTCATTCAACCCTGTTAGAACACAGACAAAACTCCAAAGGTTTAACTGAGTAAGTAACCTAAGTAGTGGATGGCAGTCTGTATCCTCAGATTGTTCACTTACTGGTCAATGTGCAGATACGGGGTTAACAGGATGTAGGAGAAAGACCCCACACTCTGGAATGAAATACTGTTATGTGACCTTGGGCAAGAGGTTTCATGTTTCAAAATATCCATGGACGTTTACACTAAGGGGTTAAATAACCTTCAGAATTGTCATGGTCATAGAATGTGATGCCCAAAATACAGTGTCTGGCTCAGGTTAGGATTGAATAAATTATATTTTCTTCCTCACTTGGATAGAACTGTTTTCATGAGTGAAGAGAACTCAAGCAACTTTTAAAATCCCAAGTTTAATAGAGTATCATTATTAACAAATAACACTACTAGCCTTTCTCTCCCCTCCTTTGCCAACAATCTAATCATTTTATTGATTTCAGACTCCATTTGTGAGATGAGAATGCCCCATGAGAAATAGCCCCAACACAGTGCTGCTTCCTCACAAAGTAAAGACAATGTCTATTTGATTGAAGGAGAGAGTACATTTCCTAGCTCCTGATGGAAACCAATGTGTCTCCTCTTCATATGGACCATCAATGTGAATGTGTATCTCCTTTATACCTTATATAAAAACTAGCTTTATGCATGAAATAAATAGCATTATAAAAGCTTTAAGGAGCCGGAAGTCCTAGTTTTAATTTTACTTTGACAACTCTTATTCCTGATACTATGGGAAAATCTTTATAATTTCATGAGCCGCAGTCTACTCATCTACAAAATGGGGATTAAATGGGTCAAAATATGTAAAAGTTTATCACATAATAACTCATATATAGTAGGAAGTTTATAAATGTACATTTTCTATCATCTTCCCGCATAAGACCAGACTTTAAATTTTACATGGCTATACAGATCCCATAATGACTAGCAGTATGCCCTGCACAAAATATGCTCTTGAGAAATGTTTATGAAATTAAACTAAACTTAAAATGTATATATATATTTTATTACAAGCATTTTTAACACATCATTATTTTACATTATAAAAAGCATTTTTAACACATCATTATTTTACATTATAAAAAGTACAAGCTTAGGGTCTAAAATTAATTTCATATATTTTGAATTGTATGTATTATAATTATAACTAAAAATCCACAGTGCTCAAACTTTTTTGTTGTTGTTGTTGGTTAGTTCATTTTTTTTTTCAGCCAATCTCACGTGAGGCCACAGAGTGTCAACGAAAGAATAAACAATTTGGAGCCAAAGTTGAATTTAAATTTAGCGTATTTCATTGACTCAAAGATACCATTAATTATGAGATGCACATACACAATTGTTACAAAGACAGTACTGCCAATACACTAAGGCATGATTGCTAAC
>NC_045448.1:5792355-5807467 GCF_002776525.5 Piliocolobus tephrosceles | reverse complement strand
TTGTTACAAAGACAGTACTGCCAATACACTAAGGCATGATTGCTAACAAAAAATTGCACAATGAATACTTATTTCAGAGGTGTTAATATGACAGAAAATATGACCCAATGAAATATTATTTAACTTCTTTGATCTCCATTTTCTCCATCAGAAAAATAAGTCTAACAGTAATAGCTAAGAGGATCTTGAAAGAATCACATGAAGAAAGGGTATGACTGTCCACTTCAAATTCTAAAACATTGAAAATATTGTTTATAGACAACAGTCTCCCTTGATGAGAAGCTCAGTTTGGAGATATGAAATGTATTCTATCTTCCTGATCTATTTTTCCTTGGTTGTTTATGTAATGCTATGACCAAGAAGTAACAGGTTTTGTGTCTATTTCACTGTAAAATGACAACATATAATCATGATAGTTCATCTGAATTTGTGTTACTTTACCTTTGGAGTGAACTTCTTACAGATTTTTTTTAACCTAGTTTCTGGTAATTATTCAAACACAAAAGTAATTGTTTAATGATTGTTCAAGAAAAACTTTATATCCTATTTAGGTTACTCATTTAGAAGAATTGACCCTAGACTTTTAAACAAATCCAAAGAAAACAAATCAGAAAGCAAAACTCACAAAAAAAAATCTAGAAAATTACCCAGGTCAGGGAAAGAACTGGATGATTTACATGACAAACTATTCTTGAAATTTTTTTCCATAAGTCTAGGATATTAGATTTGAACATTTTTACAGAAACGTCAACAGATCCATTTGACTTCAAAGTTTGGGACTGAAGACAGGAGATGCACTTTCTAGGCCTCCTGATCCTCTGTGTGTCAGGTGACATACCTAAAGAATTGCATGCCATATGAGCTAAATAGTTGGATGTTGCAGATTCATTGTCTTGTGGGATTTTGCCAATACCTCCAGATGTGACAAGCAAGAGTGCCAAGAAATAGTATGATTCAGCTTTGTGAGTCCCTCCTGTTTCTGATTTTGTAACTCCATTTCTGCTGCCCCTGGAAGGATGGTCATCATTTGGTAAATTTGATTCATTATTGGAGGTTCAAAGAGCAAAGGAAATGCAAATGGCTTACAACTTACAAAGACACACAGTACTGCAGAATGCCACAAGAAAGACGTTAGCAAAGTCATTGTGACATTTGATGGGGATAATTTTTAAAACCTAAGAGACAGCAAGGTGCTGAGCACATTCTGCCATGTTTTCCTGGATTCTTCCAGATTTGTCTCCTAAATAACTCCGATAATTCAAAGTACCTTAAGATTACTTTCCCTCATTCTCAAGCTTTTAATTAGGGTGTTTTCATCAAGAACATCTTCCTCAGCATTCTCATGTTAAAATCCTAAATATGCTTTAAATTTCAAACTCATTTTTCTTTTTTCCATAAAACCTGCTTGTCTCCATGCAATCTCTATCCCCTAAAGCATTCCATTTAACATGTCCTTGATACATCCAGAATAGCTCTTATCCTAGTTGCTCAGAGATTTAGGGATATGTTTCTCTTATAGCTTTAAATTTCTCTGTTTTATTTATAGTTATAATCCTAGAGCTTATGTACAGATTTATTCAATATTTGTTGGCTAATGTTGATTCTCTTTTGCAATTGGGATGAGGAAAGAGACTGGAAGTGAATGTCAGAAAGCAATAGTTTTCATGGAATAGGTGATGTTCACTGGGCTGCTACCTCCTAGTCCAACTAGCTCCACACCTCCTAGTCCAACTACCCTTGCCCAACTACCTCCTAGTTCAACTAGCTCCACACCTCTATTCCTGTTAAAGAAAAAGAACAGCAAAATCCAAAAACGTGATGTTATAAAAGACAGACCATTAAATCTACAAACTTCCATGCTTTGTTCTTAGTTACAATGCACTTAAATCACACCTCAATTTTCTGCATGTTAGGTTTGGCAATGCTGTAGTTGAGAGCTGTTGCCATCAGCCTATGCTTAAAGAATTTCCCACAGAAATTGTTTCTAACTTCCTCCACTTTCTGCTAGTCACAAAAACCCCTCTTGTCTTCAGAAAATTACTTCCTATTTTATCAATCTGTGGCAGCATTTCTCAGCATTGCACTACTGACATCATGAATCAGATAATTATTGGTTTTGGGGGCTGCATGTGCATTGTAAAATGTTTAGCAGCATCTTTGATTTCTAGCCATTAGACACCAGTAACAATCTCATGACAATCAAAAGTATCTCCACACATTGCCTAATCTCCACTGGGAGAGAAGAGAAGAGATCCCCCTAGTTTTAGAGTAACTCGTCTATAGAGACTCCTCTGGCTAAGCCTCCTCAACTTGCATAACTGAGATTCTTAAAATAGGAGAGATGAAAGGAGCCACAGAGATTCAGTGGCTCAACCACCTATTACAGATAAGCCCATAGCAGCTAAGCGTGTTCCCCAAAGACTAACAGTGCAAGACTAATGCATCTAAAATACAAGTGTCACCATGTCCATCTAGTATTTAACATTCTTCAGTGGCTCTTCGTAACTCACAAGAGAATATCATAAAGTCCCTTGCCTTGACTCACGGTGTCTTCTTTTGTGGTTCTACCTGTCCAGTTTTGAAGCTGCCTCAAGCTACTTGCAGATAGTGGAATATAGGGTGCCCTCTCACTCACTGGCATGAGATGTTCCTGGCAAACATCTCTGTCCCTGAGTGTCATATTTTGACATTTCTCTGTGTATTTGTCAACTTCTCACCATGAGACTGTAAGATCCACAAGGGCAAACATTTTGTCTCCCTTCCTTATAATTTCCTCACCAGCACCTTACTCCACAAAGTTGGTAGAAAAATGACTGGAAGCCTCTATATTTTGGCTGATATTTATCTACCTGAAATGCCCCTTAGAAATTCAGTCCAACATCATCAAAGAGCACACAAAGACACAAATATTCTCCTCTTGCATCACAATGGATCCTGTAAGTTTCTCCTAAAATCCTTAATGGCTGGGTTGTTCATCTGTCAGCCAGATGCTCACTCTCAACACCATTGATTCCTAAGAGCAAGGACCAAATGGCACCACACTTGTAACCTTAGTGTTTAGTGCTAGTGTTTGGCTCATATTAAATGTTTCATGAAAAATGGATGTCTGTATCCCTTAGTTCTTCCTTTTCTTTTTGGAGTACAACAGAAGTCGTGTCTCATCCTTCTGGATATTTTTCATAATGCATAGCACAATACCTCGCAAAGAGGAGATAATTAGTTAACATGCCACATCTGCTTCTTCTTTGTCATTGATTAAAGGTTTTGGGGAGTCCTAGACCTGAAGTTTCAGATAAGCTTTCTCAAGAATAGCAGACATTGTTTATTGGTTTCTGTTTATTGGTTTCAGGGTGCTTGGCCACTGTGACCAACACTGCCAGTGCTCTGCACAAATTAAGTCCCTCTCACTGCTTTAGCATTTGCCTTTCCCAGTTTCAGGGTGCTTCTGAATGCAAGGTCTGTACCTGCAACTCTTTACTGAGGACTGCCCTTAGCTACCAAGGGCCTTAGTACCTTTGTGTTGCTATGAAGGAATACCTGAGGCCGGGTAATTTACAAATTAAGGAGATTTATTTGGCCCATAATTCTGCAGGTTATCCAAAAAGCACAGGGTCACCATCACCATCTGCTTCTGGTGAGGTCCTCAGCAAGCTTCCAGTCATGGTGGGAGAGGAGGGAGAGCCTGCATGTGCAGAGACCACATGGTAAGAGAGGAAGCAAGACAGAGAAGGGGAAGGTGCAGGCTCGTCTAACAAACCACTGCCGTGGGAACTAATAAAGCAAGAACTCATTCAGTGTTCTCAGAGGACATTAATCTATTCACAAGGCATCCATCCCCATGACCAAACACCTTCCATTATGTCTCACCTCTAACATCAGGGAATAAATTCCAACATGAGATTTGGAAGGGTCAAACATGTAAACGATATCATGGAGTCTCATTAACTACAGGTGTGGGGAAGGGGACATTCTTGGAGGGCCCCACACCCATTCCCAGTTCCTGCACCCAAGCATAAGGGAACACAGAAGCTCAGCTGTCTCACCTCAGGTTCAAACACCAGGAGCCCAACTTACACCCACACTCCCTTCTGGGCTGGACTGAAGCAACCCTCTGGGCACATTGCCTAAAATTACACACTGGCCTTGTTTCTTTCCCTTTCCTGTCTTTTTCCCCCCAGTTTCTCATTTGTTTCCCTTGGAAGCAACTTCTTTATAAATCATTGACACACAAATTCTTATCTCAGGGTCTTCCTCTGACAGCAAACCCAGGACAACATCTTCCTCTCTACTGATTGTTAACCAGCAGGGGAGGGAGTGAGGAGCACATCTAAATCACTTAAGTACATGACTGGGTACATAATTTGTGAGGCTGTCTTAGTCCTTTCAGCTGCTATAACAAAATCCCATGAACTGGGTGGGTTATAAACAGCAGAAATTTACTTCTCATCATTTTGGAGGCAGTGAAGTCCAAGAGCAAGGTCCCAGTCAATCCAGTGTCTGAGGAGGCACCTTCTTGCTGTGTCCTTGTGTGATGAAAGGGGCAAGGGAGCTCTCTGGAGCCTCTTTTCTAGGGGCTCTAATCCCATCCGTGAGGACTCTGCCCTGATGACCTAACCACCTCCCAAAGGCCCTACCTTGTAATGCCATCATTATGAGGATTAGAATTTCAACATACGCATTTTGGGGGATATAAACATTCAGACAATAGCAGGAGCTGAGTGTACCTGAAAATGTGGGTTTCTTGTTCTTATTATGAATTTCAAGATCAACAACAGCAGAGCATTGAGCTAAGTGTGGTTTCCTTCTGGGCCTGGGTCCTTGTGTGACTGCCCAGATTGCATGCCCATGAAGCCTGCCCTACCTAATAGACTTCGTCAGTCTCCCATATCCAGCTACGCTTTCACAACTACCAGCAACCGATAACACATGTGCACAGCCTTTGTATGGATGCTTTCTCCTCTCTCTAGATAGCAGTAATTTAAAGTATTATCAGTATAAAAATAGCTGTAAAAAGGCAAGACATACGGGGAAATTTTAAAATATGAATAGCTTCAGCAAAATGATCTATGACACGTGAGGGAGTTTTAAGATTCATTGCCTGTGGGCAAAATTTTGGACACGTAGTAGTTACTCAATAAATGCTCATTGATTGATAAGATTTCAAATACTTGATGTTTTTAATTTTTTTCCTTTGCACTTGGCACTATTAGAAGCACATAGGATTGGAATATGTGAAAGTTAGAAAGGACTGAGGACCTCAGTAATCATAATCCAAAAATTTGATTTTGCAGATCTGAGACCAATATATTTTAATGATTTCCCTAATGTCATATATCTGAGATACAGTAACAAAGAATTATGTTGCTCATCATTTTCTAAGAGCCATAGTGTATGTTATAATTGTTTATGGGAATCATGTTAACATAAACTTAAGAATTACCAAAGGGACAGTGAAGCTCTGTTAAAAGACGAGGTTGAAAGTGTACTATTTATGTATAGCCATACAACAGTGAGTTACCACAACATTTAGCTGCTGAAAACAACATGCATTTGGTCTGAAGAGAGAATTTGGACATGCTGGGATGGGAGTAAAGGAAAATTCTATGTGAAACAGGTGAGGTGTATAGATAAAGAAATTCAGAGTTCTTGTGAAGATAAAAAAGAAGTAGACCTTAACTGTGGGCAATTTGGAATAAAATGAATGCCTCTGAAAGTCACATAGTCCATGGTATTACTTTCAGGGGGTAAGTAGCAGCTCTGTGCATCAGGAATTGAAGAGAAGAGGGAAATACTATGACTAAAGATACCCTGCAAAAGATTGGTGAGAGGAATGAAGATATAAACTAAAGATACAGCAATGGATAGGAGAGGACCAATGTGAGAGCTAACATGGAGGCAGAATGGATCAGACTTGGCAGTGGGTTGACTAGAGGCTTGGCAGTAGCCAGGAAGAAAGAAGGGAAGTTAAAATGAACGGCAGGTGTCACAGCCATGAAGTGAAATAGCATCTCAGCTCTCAGCAAGCAAGGCCCATTCTCCTCTGAAAACCCCTTACAGATTCCTATACTTCCTCTAAAGAACGTTTGCTTGAGATAAGGTAGTAGATAGGTTGTTCCTAGGAAGTATAGCCAGTGCGAGAAGGACAAGCTAAGGTTTTTGAGCCAATCTTTTTGGTGTTGGTGAGAACACTGAATTCTGGTTTCAGGAGCTCAATCATTGGAGCTTCATTTACAAGTTCAGGGGCCAGGTTAGATCTACTAGTGATCTAGACAAAAGCTGTCCTGTCAGAGGGGTAGTAAAATTATATGAAAAGACATATTGGTTACCTACAGTCCCATAACCAATTACCCCAAATCTTAGCAGCTCAAAACAACACACTATGCCTGAGAGCCAAGAGTCAGGGAATGACTTAGCAGGTGCTCTGGCTCAGAGTGTTTCACAGGCTGAGTCAAGCAGTCAGCTAAGGCTGCAGTCCCGTGAAGGCTTTACCTGTGATTCCAAGGAGCTAATTCATATGGCTGGAGGCTGGAGGCTTCAGTTGTTTTGCATGTGAGCCTCTCCACAGGGCAACTGGCTTCCATGAATCAAGTGATAAAAATGGGAGGGAAAGAGAAAGCCAGAGAGTGAGACAAAGAAAGTAAATGAAACAGAAAGACAGAAAGAGAAAGGTAGACAGAGAGAGAAGAGACAGAAAGAGAAAAAAAGAGAGAGAAGAGAGAGAGACAGACAGAGATGGAAGAGATGCAGAGACAAGCATATACCAGAGGGAGATGAAGCAGGAAGCTGATGAAAATCTTACAACCTATCTCCAAAGTCAGACACAATCGTTCCTCCTTGTTTTGCTGGAAACAAGTCCATCCCACACTCAAGAAGAGGGGAATTAAACTCTACTTCTTGAAAAAAGAGTATCCTAAAATATGTAAATATATTTTTAAAACCACAACAGTGGGTGCACTGGACTGCAAATTAAAAAGTGTTAGGAAGATGGAGAAGACTTTGGAAAGAGAAAGAGGAGGAAAATTAGGGTTAATAGATCCCTTGGCAAACACAGAGGAGGGGAGTGCGAATCCCTCTATACATAGCTCTGATGCCATGTTGAGCTTAATACCTTACTACTGCAAGAAAGAAGTGGAGAGTTCCACGCCAACATGTGTTTGCCAGGTATGTGAACCAATAGTCAAGTGTCTCATCTGCCAATACAATTAGGTGATATTTCAGCTGACCCATTTTAAAACAAATTTTTCCTCCCACAAATTGTTATAGAACCCTACTCCTTTATCATATAATAAAAAAATGGCTTAGGTATTTATTTCTCAAATCTCTTTAAATAGACAAGATGCAAAAACAAACATGGCAACAACCTGGGCTCTTGTAAGTGCCTGCCATTTCCTAGGCTACAGGGCTGGTGCATCCTCTTCAATGCTCATCCTCCAGACTTGTCCCTGCAAGGGGCTGCTGTGTCTGCATCTGCAGCGGCTCATTGATTCTCCTCTTTTGGCCAAGAACAACTGACGGACATGCAAAATACATGATTGGATGACTGATAAATAAACATGTGCAATGTCTTGGCTCCCAAATGAATTCCCATAACTCATTTAACCTTCTTGGATGCTCCGCCAAGACAGTATGTTCTTATTGTTTCCCCGTCTTTTCTAGGTATAACGAAAGTTAATACCTAAATAACAATCCTAAAGCATTTATAGCTAAAACATCTCAGATGTTTGTTGTATTTGTCACTGGCTGCAAGAAACAGAAGACACTCTGAGGTAATGGATGAAGCCCTAGATTTTAGTCCAAAGTCCTGGATTGACAACTGGCTTGGTGGCCACTTAAGTGAAAACTCTGGGAAGGTTGATCCTTGGGACCATGAGACGTGTGCTCTTTTTGGCTTGTACATTGGTGTTCTTTGATTGGCAGTTGTCAGTTCGGTAACAATTTCCCTTTTACAGATCATCTGGCAGCGGTTGTATTTCAGTTTCAACCGGTTCTGCCTCGGTAGCAAGCTGTGGAGGAGTTTCTCCCAACTTAAACCTCCAGGGATTATTCAATAGTTTGTTGATTTATTTTGGAACCCATATATTAATCTGGCTCTTAGTTTGCAATATCTTCTGCCAAGAAACTGGGTTAGAAGCAACAATCCCTTGGGCTTTAGTCAAATGTGACTTTCCCTTGAATCCATCATGTACCTTAGAAAGGAAACTTAGCACTTCTCTCTTTAATATCTTCAGGAGACTTCCCTGCTCCCCTGGCTTTCCTGTCAACCTCTTGCTCCCTGTGTTATTTTAGACTAAGGGGGGCTACCATAAATAGGGTTCACAGAGTTCTGTTCCAATATTCTGGTCATGGCCAGATTACGTGGTCCCCTAGGGCCCTCCCTATGAAGCCACCAAAAAGCACAATGGAGTATAAATGAAGCCCATATCTGACTAGTCTTCATCCCATAGTCTTCATTCCACAGTCTTCATTCCACAAAAGAAAATTTTTTAAAAGCTCGGATGCATAGTGTTCAATTTGATTCCTGTGTCCTGAACACAACATTTGTCTTTAATGCCGGAGGTTTCTTAGAATGTAAAAAAACGTGTTTCAGCAAAGGGAGGCCAACTTTCAAAATCACTCATTTGGCAAATGCACCAGCTTTCAAGCTGAAAAGCCCGCTTCTGGTTCCTCACAGTTTACCTAATCCAACAGCAATGGTAATCATGTTAAAACAAAAAAATTATCAGCTCTGCCAATAGCCTTGGGCTTTGCTTGCTGCCACAGTACATAAAGAGAGATGGTGATAGCGGGTTGCTTATGCAATTGAAATGCACGGCCATCCATATAGAACTTGCATGCCTGTTTGAAGAGCTACCGGGCACAAAATTTATGGCACCCTTGATTTTACAACTGCACCACCTTCACTATAAATACTTTCATGGGATCAGCCAGTTTATTTCCTGGCTAATAACCGATCCATTCAAGCAGAAATGTCTGAATAAAGAATTCTACTACTACCAGATGCAGTATTTGATCAGACTATGATCAACATATCTCATTTTACTAACACTAAGATAACTTACACAATAAATTTCTCATTGTTGTATGGGTTGAGTTCTTCCTAAAAAAATTTAAAAAAAAAAAGAACTTGGAAGAAGACTAGCACTTTTATAATTTGGGCTGGCATTCAGAGTCTACAGGAATCTCTATAAATCTGCTTTCCAGCATTATAAAATGATGCGTCCTCAGCATATTCTTCTCTTTCTTGATGTGGAATTGCATGTGCTTACCAGAGCAGAATCAATGAGGGATAAAAATGCTACAAGGATATCTTGCTACAGCCATTCTCTCCTAAACCATCAGTTTGCAAGAGATTGACTAATTAAATCATGCCTTGGGTCTTCCTTTCAGCAGGAAAATGCAGTTAGCTAATCTGAGCTCATATACTAATAATAGAAATAGGGATCTTCACATAGAAGACATTATCTGGAGTCTCACAAAATATTCTCACTTGTTTGTATTTAATGCCTAAGGTGAACATTGCCTTTTTCCAACCTCATGTCAAACACATGTTTAACATAGAGTAGTCCCTTAAGAAACTGTAGGGACCAAAGGATGCTAATGGTTGCTGTTGGGTGGCACGGCTGTGTGTTGGTTCCCCGGGATTGTCATAACAAAATACCACAAACTGGGTGAATTGAAACAACAGAAATTTATTGCCTCGTAGTTCTGGAGGGCAGATATCAGGGTGTCAGCAGGGCTATGATTCCTCTGAAACCTAAAGATGAGAATCCTTTCTTCCATCTTCTCCCTCCGGTGTTGGGTGGCAATACTTGGTGTTCCTTGGTTTACTGCTGCATCACTCTAGTCTCTGCCTCCACTGTCTACGGCTGTCTTCCCTCTGTGGGTCTGGGTTTATACATGGCGTGCTCCTCTGTGTGGTTCCTCTTCCTAAAAGGATACTAGTCATATTGGATTAAGGGTCAATCCTACTCTGTTATGACCTCCTCTTAACTAATTATATTTACAACAGTCCTATTTTCAAATACAATCACATTCTAAGGCATTGGTGGTTAGGACATCCGCATATCTTTATAAGGGAAAATATTCAATGCATAGAAGGCTACCTATGCCCCAGTTGGTTCTGGTTCCCATTTAACAACTAGGATTATACACAGATACGGTGTATATCAGTCAGATGAATACCTCTGTCAGTGGTTTGTCAGAAAGAATGGCAAGCAAAGATGTCTATATCCGGTCTTATTGGCAGTAACAGATCCCAAGCAACCGAGTGCAATGTTACCCCTTCCCATTTACCCTGGGACTCTCCCAGGGAATCATCAATGGGTTCCAGGAGGCTATGCGAAGTGGCACCACTGACAGAGCAGAAGAAACCCCATCCATTGCTGTTACCTTAATGAATCATCGTTCTCAGGGAAATTTGATTCAGGAATCCAGTCTTGTCTTCACGCCTAGCGTTGTTTTATCTCAGAAGAGAAAATGATGCTGACTCAATTCCTCATGCCCAAACCATAATCTAAGTATGTTCATTTTTCATAGAAAATCTGTGTCACAGGAGCTGGAATGTCCATTTCAGTGTGAATGTGAATTTATTTTCTGTAGGCTGAGCTACACAGCAAGCAAAATCAGAAATTGTCTTAGTGAGACTGGAAACTAAAGGAGGGAAGACAGTTGGCAATTCAGTTATTATGTTATGAAAGTCTGGGACAGCCACCTTCTTAGATTTGTTTCATATAAAAATGGATAATAAAATAATGAGTACAGCTGACATTTATTACAAAGTTATTTTGTGTTAAGCATTGTACTAAGTATTTTTTGTACGTTAACATTTTTTAGTCTTTTCAGCAATGGTATGAAGTAGATGATATTATTATCCTTGTTTTACAGATGAAGACACAGAGAGGTGAGGTGTCTTTCTCAGTCTTCATAGTTAATAAGAGGCAGCCCCACAAAGAGAACGCTCATCATCTGGTTTCCGGAAGCCAAACTCTTTTTTTTTTTTTTTTTGGAGACAGAGTCTCACTGTCGCCCAGGCTGCTCACTGCAACCTCTCTCACTGAAATCTCTGCTCACTGCAATCTCCGCTTCCGCGGCTCAAGTGATTCTCCTGCCTTAGCCTCCAAAGTAGCTGGGATTACAGTCACCCATCACCATGTCTGGCTAATTTTTGTATTTTTAGTAGAGATGGGATTTCACCATGTTGGCCAGGCTAGTTTCAAACTCCTGACCTCAAATGATCCGCCCGCCTCGGCCTCCCAAAGTGTTGGGATTGCAGGTGTGAGCCACCGCGCCTGTCCCTAGAAGCCAAACTCTTAATCAGCGTGTGACTCTGTTTGTGGAAAGTCTCTGCCCTCGTCAGTGGTAGATTCACACTGCTGGCTGCTCGCCACTGCCAGTCTCTGATTCTACATTTCTGTGCTGATTTCATGTCCTGCACTTGACAAACACTAATTAGTTAATATCCATGATTGGTCCAAAGAGAAGTCTTATTATTCTTCTTTCTTGCTTGAAAGACATTTTATTTTTCATTTTGGTGCGGTGAAAGGAAAATAAATCTCAGGACCCCAAACTCACTAAGCCAAATGGAAAAGTCAAGCTGGAAACCGGGTCAGGCAAACTTGCTTCCCATTTGATTCCAAAATAACATGGTTACAAAGATAAAAAGCTACACACCTCCCCCACATTTTGCCCACAAGGAAATGCCTGGTGGCCCCCAAGATCTTTACCCTAAAGCATTTCTACTAAGGTTCACCATGGCAATGTAAATTGATAGCTTATCTTCACAGGTGCAGGGACATAGGACAGAACTCAGAGTCATCCTTCTGCTAACCTGAGACAAATGCATATCTGATTGCTTCCTCTGCCCTATTGTCTACATTATCTTATATAAAAATTCAGATTCCCTGAGCCAGACAAAGGCATGAATGACCATTTTCCCCATCACTTCTCACATGAAAATTGTGTGTTTCCCCAATATCCACCTTTTTCTCTTTAAATATTGAAGCCCTCAAAATCATCTTTGGAGAAAGGCATAGACTTGACTTCTAGGCACGCATCCTTAACTTTGGCAAAGTAAGTCTCTTAAAGTGAGTGCTACTTGCTTTGGTCATTTTCTGATTTACAGGGCATGACACAAAATAGATTCCTTTTCTCAATGGCTGGTAGTAATAAGTGCCAGGAAGAAAAATGAATTAGTGTTAGAGGCCATGGAGTGAAAAGGAAAGCCATGTTAGATAAGATGGTCATGGAGGTGATATCTGAATTTAAAACTAAACTAAGTGAGAGGAGACGTGAAAACAGTACTAGCAAAGCACCTTAAGGTGCCCGAGGAACCACAGTGAGTGTGTCACTCAGAGTAGGAAAGAATGATAGATGAGGGCAGAGGGTAGCTGAGACCAGGGACAGGAGCTTCTCACACATCTCAGGGGTGATGGGACTATAGGAGGGTTTTGCACAAAGAAGACATGTTGTTTGACTTATGTTTATAAATAATAATTCAGGCTATACTAAAAATGCTTTATAGTGTCAAAAGTAAAAGTACGGTGTATTCAGTCTGTTCTCACACTGCTATAAGGAAATACCCGAAACTGGGTCATTTATAAAGAAAAGAGGTTTAATTGGCTCACGATTCTGCAGGCTGTACAGGCTTCTGCTTCTGGGGAGGCCTCAGGAAACTTACAATCATGGCAGAAGGCAAAGGGGAAGCTGCCACATTTTACATGGCCAGGGCAGGAGGAAGAGGGTGAAAGGGAAAGTACCACACATTTTAAAACAAGCAGGTCTTACGAGAACTCACTCACTATCACAAGTACAGCAAAGGGGAAATCAACCCCCATGATCCAGTCACCTCCCACCAGGCCCTTCCTTCAACAATGGGGATTAAAATTCAACACAAGATTGGAAGAGAGACACAAATCCAAATCATATCACAGGGGGAACAGGAAAAGCCTCTTGCAAAGATGGTGGTCTCCCCGGGCCTGGTTGATGTAGGAGGAACACAGACCTCACATATGTGGCAGCTGCTGGAACCACAGGGACCCTTTGACAGACATTCCATCTGTCTTCCCATTAGAAGGGCAGAACCTCGCTTCTTGGAGATCTGCCTGCTACTTGCATGAGCTCTCCCCAACAACTGGCACTGTAACACCTCCCCTCTAGTTAAGGACTCCAAACCCATTCGGGACCAAGGGGTGGTGGTCACCTGGCCTCCACATGAGTATGTCTTGAACCAGAGTGTGCATTGTATTTTATCCACAGGCCTCGCTGCAATGGAAGGAATGAAGAAAAAGCCTCCATCATAACCAACAAAAGAGTCTAAGGACTTTTAAGAACCACTACTTTGGTCATCTTTGGGAATTTTCTCTGATTGTGCTATCTCCAAGTCATCCCTCCCTCTTCTGATCACTTATTTCACTTACAGATGATTAAACAAAATGTAGCATTTAGCAGTGCCTCTGTTATTTCATGTGTGTGCACTACACCTACCTGAGTGCACACACATGAAGTAACATGGACAGCAACAAGGTCCATTTCACCCTTATCATCCTAAAAATAATTAATATTTATCGGACACATACGGTATGCCAGATACTATTCTAAGTGCTTTACATATATCAAATCATGTAAACCTCATGACAAAACCATGACGTGGATACGATGATTATTCATAACTTTCTGACGATGTAGAGACTGAATTAGATGAAGATTATGCCCCTGGATGAAGATACCCCTCAACCCACACAGTTTTCCCCAGACTTCTACTCTTCCACTAAGACACACGACTTCTTGTGTTGACCAGCACAGCAATGAGCACTCAATGGAGAGAGATGACTAAAAGCAGATCTCTTACTTATGGGTTAACTAGCCAGTAATAAAATATTCTAGCAGTGCATTCACAATTGTGCTGGAAAGAATGGCAGAGGAAATAGGAGAGAGTGGGAGATGAACACACTCAGGATGTGTGAACTCTGTTGCTTGGCCCCTCCAGGAGCCAGCCTGCAGACAGATCACACAGACATGGGCTCAGACCCTTCACTCCGTGCATGGCCTCCATATTCAATCATGTACCATCACTCGGCATCCTGACCTTAGTCTGCTAATTAACTCGGCAAATGTTTATTAAGTATGCACCAGGTAGCGCGGGCCTCATTACCAACTCCCTGGGCTGTGGCTTCATTCAAGTCTGTATCTTCTATTCTGTACCACACCTCTGGACTTCAGTTTTGTCATCTCTTCTTGGCTACACCGTGGGTGCTTCCCTAGGGCTATGTTATTTGAACCAGGCCACTGCCTTCCCAAGAAAGCAAATAAGGTGAGATATGGAAAATGACTGAAAAATAAAATATAAGACTGAAAGTTCCAGTGACAAGTACACATTCCAATAAGTGGTGGTGGTGGCTAGAAGGACACACCTGTCCGGACTGCATCTAATTCTCCTCTTGTTTCTGTACACAGTGACTCCTTCAGAACTGCTTTGAATTCTATCTGTTCCTAATTCCTTTTTCTACCTCCCTATAAAGCTTCAAAATAGTACATTTTCTCTCCATATTTCCTAATATACTGTGAATTAAACTTACAAAGTCAGCTAATCAATAATAGCAATCCAACATCTAAATGCTATGTAGGCTGTGCACAAGATACAAGAAGAAAATATGTTCTTATTTTTCCTATCATCTCAATTGCCTTTCAATATTAACACCGTTTTTTCTACAAGCACTTATTAAACACCCACTATTAATGATGCACTATTTTGGGCAACTGAGAAACAGCAACAAAGAAGGCAGACAAAACTTCTTGCCTTCGTGTAGCCTACCATCTAAAAGAGAGACAAATGACTATGGAGAATTCTGATACTGATGACGGAAATAAAGAAAATTAAAAAGGTAAAAGAATGAAGAGTCAAAGATGGCAGACAGGCTGGTCTTAAGGGATGTATGAGGGTTCCTCAGAAGGACAGAGCTACTATATATATGCCCTATATGCCCTAGTAGTTCATATCTATATCTATATCTATCTATCTATCTATCTATCTATCTATCTATCTATCTATCTATATCAATCAATCTATCTATCTATCTATCTATCTATCTATCTATCTATCTATCTATCTATCTAT
>NC_045448.1:5775524-5792345 GCF_002776525.5 Piliocolobus tephrosceles | reverse complement strand
TATCTATCTATCTATCTATCTATCTATCTATCTATCTATCTATCTATATGAAAGAGAGTTTATTAGAGAGTTTATTAGGAAGAATTGGCTCAGAAGATTACAAGGCAAAGCCCACCATAGGCTTTCTGCAAGATGAGGAAAGAGAGAAGCAGGAAGTAATTTAGGCCAAGTCCGAAAGCCTCAGAACCAGGGAAGCCAACAGTGCATCCTTCAGTCTACCACTGAAGTCCTGAGAGCCCTGAGGAAGCAGTTGGTGCAAGTCCCAGAATCCAAAGGCCAAAGAATCTGGAGTCTAATGTCCAAGGGCAGGAGGAGCAGAAGCAAGAGTCTGGAATGGGAAGGAGAAAGATAAACAGAAAACTCAACAAGCTGCTTATCCCCCTTCTTCTACCTGCTCTGTTCCAGCTGCACTGGCAGTCGATTGGATGGTGCCCACCCACACTGAGGGTAGGTCTTCCTGTCCCGGTCCACTAAGATGTCAACCTCCTCCAGCAGCACACTCCCAGACACACCCAGAAACAATACTTCACCAGCCGTCTAGTCATCCCTCAATCCAATCAAGTTGACATCTAATATTAACCATCACAAGTGATGCTCCACAAAGGCCCCTCTGAGAGCATGAAGGTAGAGAGCTTGTCACGTGATTGTCTGGCAGAAGAACCTTCCAAACCATGAAACTGCAATTGCACCAGTCTGAACACAGATTTGAGCTTGGATGCTGAAAAGACAGAATAAAGATGATGTGTAGTTGGGTGTAGAGTACAGCCTAGAGTATGGCAGAAAGTCAAGTTGGAAATATAACTTGAAGCCAGATGCCATAAGTATCTTACAGACCAGGATCAGGTATTTGGATTTCATTCTAATTGCACAGAGAAGCCAGGCTGCATGGTTCTGGGGCACTGCTCAAGAGAGTGGCATGATGTAAGTTTGAATTTTTAAAGAATTGCTCTGGCTGTTGTGTGGAGAATAGGTGTAGAGAGGATACATGCCTCTAAGTGGAATCGGAAGTGGGAAAATCCAAGAAAAATCCATGAGAAGAAAGAAGGAGTATCAGTAAGGGTAACTTCTAGGTAAACATAAAAGACATAAAAGAGGTACAAACACATGTTTTGTTCTTAGCTCTGTTCTATCTGATTGAAAAGAAACTGCCTAAACCAGTAATTATAAAACTGTGTTTGATGTGCTTATAATGTATAAACATGTAATTTGTGTGATAATAACAGTGCACAGGAGGAGGAGGTGGGAATGGAACATCACAGGAGCAAAGTTTTTGTGTACAAGTGAAATCAACTTTGTATTAATCCAAAGTCGATTTTATAAATTAAGATGTTAATTTTAACCCCCAGGACAATCACTAAAAAAAAAAATTCAAAGCAACCAGGAGTAATGGCTCACACTTGTAATCCCAACACTTTGGGAGGCTGAGGCAGGAAAATCCCTTGAGGCCTGGAGTTCAAGACCAGCCTGGGCAACATAGAAAGACACTATCTCTACAAAAGAAATATATTTGAATAAGCTGGGTGTGGTGGTGCCTTCCTATAGTCCCAACTACTCTGGAAGATCAGGTGGGAGGATCCCTTGAGCCCAGGGGATCAAGACTGCAGTCAGCATTCCAGCATTCCAGGCAAGAAAGTGAGATGATATCTCAAAAAAGAAAGAAAGAAAGTAATTCAAAAGTACAATAGGAGACAAAACAAGAAAATCAAAGTGTTACACAAGAAAATATGCACTTAACATAAAATAAGTCAGGATAGTGGAGCAAAGAAGACATAAAAATAAAATGGTTCACAGACAGAACTACAAATGAAATCAGGATGTACTTTAAGATTAATGAAAACAGAAACACAACATAAAAGCACTTCTGGGACACAGCTATAGTAGAACTAACAGAAAGAAAATGTACATGTTAATGCCTACGTTAAAAGTGAAGGAAAACGCTAATAAATATCTAAATACTCCCCTTAAAAAAACTAGAAAAAGAAGTGAAATAGAGATTAGAAAAACAATAGATAATATAACAAAACCAAAAGTTGGTATTTTGAAAAGATGAACACAATTGACAAACTAGGCTGATCGAGAAAAGAGAGAAAACCTGTAGTTCTGTAAAAGAGATCGAATCTGTCATTAAAAACAAAACAAAGCAAAAAAAAAAAAAAAAAAAAAAAAATTCCCCGTGAAGAAAAACCAGGGCTGGCTGGCTTTATGAGTGTTTTCCACCAATTGTGTACTGATTGATTGATTGATTGAGACAGAGTCTTGTTCTGTTGCCCAGGCTGGAGTCCAGTGGCATGATCTCGGCTTACTGCAACCTCCGCCCCCGGGGTTAAAACAATTCTCTTGCATTAGCCTCCCAAGTAGCTGGGATTACAGACTCCTGCCACCATGCTCTGCTAATTTTTGTATTTTCCACCAAATATTTAAAGAAGAATTAACACCAACGCTTCACAAACTATTTCAAAAAATAGAAAAGGAGGAAACACGTCTCATATTCTGTGAGGCCAGTATTATTACCCTGATACCAAGGTTAGACAAAGACATCACAATGAAAGAAAACCACAGGCCCAAATTCCTAAAAAGTGTAGATGAGATGCAACAATCTACAACGAAATACCATGGAACCAAATCTAGTAAAATATGTAAAGGATTATATGCCGTGACTAACTGGTATTTAACACAGGAATGCAAGATTGGCTCAACATACCAAAGTTAATCAATGTAATGCACTGTATCAATAAAGGAAAAATATCACATGATAATCTCAACTGATGCAGCAAAAAGTGACAATATTACTCATTTTCACCAGAAAAACATTCACAAGGAATTGAAGAAAACTTTCTCAACATGATAAAGAATATCTTTTAAAAAAACTCCCAGTTAATATCATACTTTATGACAAAAGACTGACAGATTTTCTCCTAAATTGGAAACAAGACAAGATTTCCACTATCGCCACTTATATTAAATATTTTACTGGAGGTTCCAGTTTGGACAATTAACAAGAAAAGGACATAAAAGTCATACATACTGAAAAAGAAAAATAGAAAAAAAAACCTTTTATGCAGATGGCATAATCTTTAATATAAAAATTCCTAAAGAAGCCAAAAAAATTATTATAACTAATAAGTGAATTCAAGGGTGCATCATATATGACAAATATACAGCAATAAATTATAGTTCTATATGTTAACAATTAACAGTTGAAATATGAAGTTAGGAAAATTATTTTATTTACAATACCATCAAAAAATAAAATTATTAACATAAAAATTACTAAATAAAGTATACGTTTTATACACTGAAGACTACCAAAATAAATGCTTGAATTAAAGAAGACCTAAACAAATAGAAAAGTATCCCTTATTCATGGTTTGGAAAACATAACATTGTTAAAATCCCACATTGTCTATAGATTTATTAATTATTATTATTATTATTATTATTATTATTATTATTATTATTATGTGTTTGAATCAGAGTCTCACTCTGTCACCCAGGCTGGAGTATAGTGGTGCGATCTTGGCTCACTGCAACCTCTGGCTCCCAGGTTGAAGTGATTTCCCTGCCTCAGCCTCTCCAGTAGCTGGGACTATAGGCATGCACCATCACACTCTGCTAATTTTTCTTGTAGAGACAGTGTTTCACTATGTTGGCCAGGCTGGTCTCAAACTCTTGACCTCAGGTGATCCGTCTACCTCGGCCTCCCAAAGTGCTGGGATTACAGGCATAAGCCTGTCTACAGATTTAATGCAGACCCTATATACATTGTATATAAATTGTAGCTGACTTTTTATATAACTTAACAAATTAATCCTAGAATTCATATGAATATGCAAGAGACCCAGTATAGCCAAACAGTCTTTAAGAGGATAAAGTGGAAGAACTCACATTTCCAAAAGCTTAAGCAATGTGATCCTGATATGAGGATAAACAAACAGATCAATAGAATGGAATTGAGAATCCATCTATTTATAATGAATTCCTTTTTAACAAGGAATCAGAAAAACTCAATGGGGAAAAAATAGCCCTGTTAGGAAATGATGCTAGAAAACTGAATACACACATGCAAGTAGATTAAGTCGGATGTCTATTTCACATCATGTAGAAAAATTAACTCCAAGCCGATCACAGATTTAACTACAGAACTAAAACTGTAAAACTCACAACAGGAAACATAAGAGTAAAACTTGGCGATCTTGATTTAGGTGGTAGTCACTTAAATATAATAGCAAAAGGTCAAGTGACTAAGCCAAATATAGATAGATTCGACTTTAGCAAAATGAAAAACTTTTGTGCTTCAAAATACAACTTCAAAAAGTGAAAAACCAATTCACAGAATGTGAGAAAAATATTTGTAAATTATACATATGACATGGGATTGTATCCAGAACATATATATATATATATATATAAAAATTTGTGTATGTATGTATGTCCATAATACAAATAAATTCTTACAACTGAACAATAAAATGACAATCTATTTTTTAATGGAAAAAGGATCTGAATAGACATGTTTTCACAGAAAAACAGACAACAGCTATGGCGCAAAGGTGAAGAAATTGGAACCCTCAAATATTGCTAATATGAAAGCAGAATGGTAGTTATTTGGGAAAATATGTTATCAGTTCCTCAAAATTTTAAACAGAGTTATCATGCTACTCAGTATTCTACTCCTAGTGGAACCCCAGGAGAACTGAAAACACATGTTCACACAAACACTTACACAAATATATTCATAGCAGCATTATTCCTAATAGCCAAAAAGGAGAAACAATCCAAATGTCAATCAACTGATGAATAGGTAAATGAAATGCAGTATATTCATAAAATGAAAACTTTTTATTTAGCCATGGAAAGGAATGGCATAATAATGTACATGCTAAAACATAGATGAACCTTGAAAACATTATGCCAAGTGAAAGGATCAAAAACAAAATGGTCACATGCTATATGATTCCATTTTCTGTTTTGATTCCATTTATATTTTATAATGTATAAATGGAATCAAAACATAAAGTATGTTAGAGGTTGCCTGGGGTTTGGTGGAGGGAGGATGGGGAACAGTTGCTTGTGAGTCTGAGGTTTCTCTGCGGGGGTGATGAAAATGTTTTGAAATTAAATAGCAGACAACTTTGTGAATATTATAATAAAAACATTGAATTTTGACCATCAAAACAATAAATTTTAGGGGATGTAATTCATAAGTTAATGTAAATTATTGGCATTATAAAAACACAGCCTTTTATTAGCTTATGATTCTGTAAGTACAGCCGTGATATGGCTGGGTTCTCTGCTTAGGCTCTCCTAAGGCAAAATTCAAGGTGGTGTCAGGCTGCACTCTCCTCTGGAACTTGGGATCCTCTTCTGTGCTTGTTTTCGAGGTTGGCAAAATTCAGTTGCTTGGAAAGGAATATAGCACTGTGGTCACTGTGTCTTTCCTTGCTGTCAACCAGAGGCCACTCTTAGCTCCCAAGGGCCACCCGCATTCCCTGCCACTTGGCCCTCTTCATTTCAGTGCTAACAATGGATAAAATCTTCCTTGTGAAACAGCTCTTGCATGCTTCAGACCTCTTTATTCAGGATGAACCTTGTCTCTTTTGATTAGGTCAGTGCTGTCCGGGACAATCTCCCTTTTTTAAAGCTGGCAGTGCTATAATAAACTGCCTTCTTCATGGAAATGACAGTCCATCCCATTCACAGTCCCAGAGATTGTACCTGGTGTGTATACATGGGGCCGATCGTCTGAGCAAGCATCTTATCCTTCTGCCAACCACAAATTGCTTGCTGAAAGCTCTCCTGGTTTTATGCTCATCACACCCTGTTTTTCTCTTCAGTGTTGCTCTGCATACACTCTTTAGCACAGCCACACAATCTACCGAGGAGCAGCAACTTTAGTGAGACTCTAATGGTGTTTTTAGACTAAAAACCAAAGGCGTTGGAACCATGCCACTCACCCTCACTCTCAGCATACATGCAGGTCAATGCACTCAACATTCCTTTTCACGTGTACTCTAGGCATCGTGCTAAATGTTGAAGCCTTCTAGGCATGCTCCTATGATTGTTCTAGAAATCTTAGTCTTATTTTCTATATTTGGAAATGCAACCCTTAGAAGAATTATGTGTGTTTATGTGTATGTGATAGAGATAACGTGTGTGTGGGTGAGAAAGACCAAGATGACTGACAGAAACATTGCTTTATTGCTGCTATTGCTTCAAGCTATTCTGCTCAAAAATGGGAAATAACATGAAAATCAATAGAACATAATAAAAGTCATCACCGAAGTGAAGAAGGCTGCAGCGCAGCAGGCGTATTTCCTGGAATGCTGGTAATTTCTTTCCCTGTTTTCTCTCTCTTTTCTCCACAATACGCCTAGCTTCTGAAAACCCAAGGGGTGGGGTGAGCCTTAATTGCAGCCACATGAAGCCTTGGAGGGCTTGGCTTATTGACATGGCCTCCCTGCAAGAAGCAGAGGCACTGGCCAAATGATTATAATTGACCCAGACAGCAATCACAGAACATTTTGGCTTTGCAAAGTAGTTTTATTCACCAGTCATGATATAAGATAAAAACTTTGGGCCTATGACTTGTCTTCAAAGAAATCTTACCTATTTGGCAAAAGCATAGTTGGGTTAACTTTCCTCATCTATATAATATGGGGAGATGAAATTCACCCTGTTTGTATAAGTCGAATATAAAAGATACACAGTTTTTGAAATGTGTGTTTACTTACATTAAGAATCCAATTTTAATAAATAACATGTGATGCTTTTATAGGTTAAATTTTTTTTTTTGCTCTGTGCCAGTCAGAAGATTTGACTTGTGATACATTGTAAGAACCCTAAAACAACTCTTTGAGATGCACTTAATCTTCATTCTTTTATAAATCAGAAAAGTAAAGCTCTCTAGATGACACAGCTATTTACGCATGCTAAAAGTTAAGTGAACTGCAAGGCCTTCAATTTGCATTCACTGCTTTTCACTTTCTGCAGCACCACTGGCCTGTTATTCATTGAGACACTGACACATTGCTTTCCCAGGAACTTTAATAAGACAATGCTGCATTTTATCAAATAAACATTTTACAAATTTATTATTGCACATTCTTTGTCTAGTGGAAAAGACATTTATAACTAATGGTACCTTGAATTGTTTGGTAATACAGAATACTAAGCATGTGGTTCTCACTTATAGGTGGGAATTGAACAATGAGAACACTTGGACACAGGGTGGGGAACATCACACCCTGGGCCTGTCATGGGGTGGGAGGTGGGGGAGGGATAGCATTAGGAGAGATGCCTAATGTAAACGACGAGTTAATGGGTGCAGCAAACCAACATGGCACATGTATACCTATGTAACAAACCTGCACGTTATGCACATGTACCCTAGAACTTAAATTTTTTTTTTAAAAGAGAAATACTAAGCATGTGGAACGAGTGAATTACTAACAAAACTATCTAACTGCATATAATGCACTAGTCATTGTACATTTTCTTTCTAAGGAACCATTTCAGAATCTTTTCAGACCAAGTTCTGATATAAATAAGTGTAACTGATTATCCAATAATTGTGCCAACCTTTAGAGCTTTTATGGATGGTCATGAAACCAAATACCCAGGTGACAATTATCTCAGTTTTTTTAAAGGATAGCTAGACTCATTCTCTGTAGCAATTGCTAAGAAGTCATCAAAGCTTCTTCTAAGATCCTTGATCTATCACCCGTCTTTGAACTTTAAAAAAGAGGAGAGTAGAAATTGATCAAAGCTAGAAATAGGGGAAGGCAGGCTATGGAGTGCCTAGGAATGAACACTACATTAGTACAAGTGATGGAGATGGTCTCGGTGCCACAGGGAAAGGGCGGGTGTCTATTGAGCAAAGAAACTGGAAGCTAATCCATTCCCCCACTCCAGCATGGAAATAAGCTGCCAGCACATTCGAGAGCTAACTTATGCAGACACCTGCTTTCTTCTGAGGTGGAGCATGAAGAGCTCTCAGGAGGTTCCTGGATTTCACTTGGGGTAGGGGTGTGGGTGCCTGCGTGGTCATAGAGATGTGTTTGCATTGCGGTTGGGTGGCTGTATTTCATTGGGAACATATGCATTTCCCTTCAAAGATGTCTCTATTTCCACTGGGAGGTGCCTACATTGCCAGATTTTAGAACAGTGAGAATGCCTGGTAGTTCTTGTTGGCAAGGGGAGCCTCCCAGGAACCCAGCTGAACCGAAGGCGGTGGATCACCCATACCAGGAACAAATGCATTATTCAATGACAGGAGGAAAGGAAGAAGACAGAGGGCCAGTTTTACCTTAAATAAACCCACAACAAGTGCTCCAAGGTGAGCCAGCCAGCGTTTTGGAACCTGCACAGAGGTCACTAATCACGTAGGACATTGCCCTTGCAGCACCCCTTCAGAGGAATTATAGGTAATACCCAGAAGACGTAATGCAATATGAAACCTAAGAGCACGTTACCCCTGCTTTCCTCTGAAGGCTGCAGAAACTGAGTCAGACATAAACTGTGCGATTGTGGATCATTTCAAACAAATATGTGAGACGAAAGTATTGATTTATACTAGCCTGGAATTTATTGTCACTGAAAATGAGTTCATTTTAATGCCTGAACATGATCAAAAAGCTACGAAAACTACCCATTCAGGGATATCAGAAAGAACAAAAAACAATGAATTGGGTTTGAAGATGGCAATGAGAGAAAAATAAACTTTCTTAATTTGCCTGTCAAGTTCAGCTCGTGCAGTGTGTTGGTTACAGATAGCCATGAAGGTACGCAAATATATTTAAGTAGAGAATGCTGTAATATAAATAGTATGTGAGGAATATTGCCCTCTAGAATTGGGCTTTATTTAAAAAAGAGACATCATCCATATTTACGTCTATTGACACTGTTCCTTCTCTTTGCCTTCCATTTCTATCCTCCCTACTTTTCCGTATTTCACGAATCTATACTCAGTCCAGAATATTGAGTTCCTGCTATATATTCAGCACTATATTATGGAATCTACAGGAACACGAAAGCATCTGTCCACAGGAAATATGATGACAGCTTGGCTTAAAATAATGATTCCTTAATAAAAATAAAAGATACAGTCATCTTATTAATTTTTTCAAAGGCTTTGGTTATAAAATGAAGAATGCCAAATCTTGAAAATATTTTACACAGTCATTTGACTAATGAAATACATTTGTGTGCATGGCCAGTTGGATTTATTATGCAAAACAACTGGCCATTGAAGTAACAGAAAAATAAAAGGGGGGAAAAACATGCTTTGGTGAATCTATAGTTCTTTACAGGCAATAATTACCTTTTTACTAAAAAAAAAAAAAAAAAAAAAATCACCTTCATTACAAGTGTGTATTAGAAGAATTATGTTCTAGGAGGTAAGACCCCTAGGTTTTAATCTTAGCTCTGCTTCAGCCATTCATCTATTTGATCTTGAATCATTTTTCACCATCTCTGAGCCTACTTTCTCTCATCTGTAACCAGCCGCTCTAAACCTAAACATACTCTTTCAGATTTTCAAAGTTAGGAAAGCAGTTTAATTTCCTGTTTTGCAATCTACATATTTTAATGCTTATGTTGGGTCTTTTCCATGACAATTCCAGAAGGTAAGCAAATTCACTCATATCAAGTCTCCTACTGCATCTTTTCCAAAAGATAAACTGAATTTTAGGGTAACAGATGTTTGCTTATTATAGGAAGACAATGCTGTAAAATTCAGGCAGCTTGGTACATTTGTTTCCAAGCAGGAGAGTTTAAGACATTTTGAGTATTTGTAAAGCGTCAGTGGTTCTGGCTGGACAAGACGTGGCCTTTGTCCATTGTTTTTTTCTCTTTGGCATGAGATCCCCATAGCAGTGGTCATTTAGAGAAAGGTAAACTCAGTAGAGGCTATATGAAGGATACCTACCACTGTCAAAAATATGGCTATTTTTAATGAGGCATGATCTTTTCCCTTGAAGTTGCATTTTACCAGCAGGGAAACTTTTTTCAGATTGTTATGCTCTGGGTTCTGCAGGTTAGCGAGCTAAACTCAAATGTGATTGGCATGCAGAGTCCCTTAAAACTGTCAGGCCACCTTGCAATTAGGCATAATGCCACTGTGACAGATGGCATGAGTGATGCCAGCCAGCCAATACGTATCAGCATTGAACATTCAGAGAGAATTTCCTCTTTCAGAATGTCAGAATGTGGGTCTATAGCATAGCTAGCAATGAAGGATTTCACATAACACACACATTTTAGACAGAATAATACTGCTTTTATATAGGGCTAGATATAGAACAAGAGAATCCTAGACTTAGTCTCTCAGGGTGAAGAGGCAGTTTAAAGCCAATGAATTTTAATGCCCCACATGATGATTCATTCATTCATTCATTTATTTATTCAACAAATGTTGAATATCCATAATGAGTTAGGCACTATCTGCCTGGCCATTGGGCCATAACATCACCTAGCTTAGCCTCGACTAAATCCACCATCAAAGAACTCACTACTGTTACACTCAATATCCTAGTTATCCTCCACAGAATAACTTCAATACTGACCACATTCTACAGCATCCAGACCCAAATCCATCGCTCCCCTTGGAATTGGTTCTAAGATATCAGACAATAAATGCTTTAAGTGGAGTTGCAAAACTGTTTGATGCTTTTGCTTGAAATATGAATGTGACTCATTATTCGATGTTATCACCTTCTAACTTGAATCAGTTTTTATGAAACTTAACAGGCTTTGCAATTCTTCGAGAGACAACAAAAAGCCTGTGGTTTTGAAAATATCCTTATTGTGACCTTGTATGGTGACATGACATAAGAAGCAGCAATTTCTGAATCAGGAGTGGTTTAGAAAAAGAATATAAATTTCCTAGCTTGGTGTCTTGGGGGAGCTATTTAGTTTTTCTGAGGCTCCGTATGCTGCAAAGTGGAGCTATGATTGTAGTGGAGATATGGGTATGTGGATATGGAAAAGTGGAGATACGGAGATGTGCAATTTACATCTATTCTTTTCTTTGGCAAACATATTTCATAAGGATTATGAACAAACCAGCCACCATAGGACATAATTAACCACGGAATGTGGAGACTTCATATTCTAATAGGTAAATAGTCCACATTGCTGTTGGATTATTTGATTAGTCCACAGGTAAATAATCCATATTGCTATTGGACTATTTTTTGAGCAAGTTGCTTCACCAGGTGAAGGTCACAATGAGGATATTTTCAAAACTACAGGGTGAAGCAACTTGCTCAGAAAATATTTATGGAATAAAGGAGAAACTTAACCACAAAAGATGGAAGAAACCTTATGATTAAATGTAGGTATGTCTGTCTATGTCTGGAAAATGGTGCATCTCTGTGTAGAGAAGACTCTGAAAGAAAACTTCCTGAGGAAAAAAAAAAGGGGTTGAACCTATACATATGTTTTAAGCCATTTGGGCTGCTATAACAAAATAACAATATTATGTATTCTCACTTCTAAGTGGGAGCTGAATGATGAGAACGCGTGGACACATTGGGAGAAACAACACACATTGGGCCCTCTCAGAGAGTGCGGGAGTGGGAAGGAGGACAGCATTGGAAAGAATAGTTAGGGGATACTGGGCTTAATACCTGGCTTATGGAATGATCTAATCTGTGCAGCAAACCACCATGGCACACGTTTACCTATGTAACAAACCTGCACATTCTGCACATGTATTCCTGAACTTAAAAGTCTGGGGGAAAAAAAAAAGCTGGGCAATTTATAAAAAACTGAAGTTTGTTGCTCACAGTTCTGGAGGCCAGAAAGTCCAAGATCAAGGTGCTGGCAGATCCAGTGTCTGGTGAGGGCCTGTTCCTCATAGATGGTGCCTTCTGCGTCCTCATATGGAGAAAAAGCAAAAGGGCTTTTGTAGGCCTTGACTGTAAGGACACTAGTTTCATTTATGACGATGGAGCCCCAATGACCTTATCACCTTCAAAAAGCCCCACCTCCTAATAGCACCACATTGGGTATTAAGTGTCAAGATGAATCGTGGAGGGACACAAACACTGAGACCACAGCAAGGACCATGAGCCAAGGCTAGAACAGAACTGAATGGAAAGGATCAAAGGAATGATTGTGAGAAAGAGTGGTCCTCAACAGAAGTTATTTCAGAATCACCAAGGATTCCTTCCAAATACCCACACTTACACTTGGCCTCCTCCTTCTGCACCTTTATGTGGTATTGCTACACAATATATTAGACTATTGGAAGAGGAAAAGAGGGAATTGAATCATATTCTCCAAGGCACCCAGATGGCCGCAAAGCCATATATGCCTTTTTCTCCCCTGCCTACTCTCTCCATGTAAAGCAAGGATAAGAATCATTGAAGCAAACAAGGGTCGTCTTCTTAGTTGCTCTCTGGTCCAGAGCCCATGGGTCATGCTTGATCTCCTGGAAAGGTTGAATCCTTGAGATCTGAATGACATTGTGCCTGTGGTTTGATGTACAGGAAATGTTCTCCTGCAGAAAACACTGGGTATGGCGGTTTCGGCATGAGTGGGGTTGACATCAGCAGTGGTGATAATTCAAGCATAGGCCATTGATGGGAGTGCCTTCTCCTTTATTGTGAGCATACATGGTGCTTTTGGCATTAGATGGTGTTATGCACTAAATTGTGTTCCCTACAAATTCATATGTTGAAGTCTTAAATCCCATACCTTATTTGTGACATGATTTGAAACGAGGGTTACTGCAGATGTAGTCAGTTAAGATGAGGTCATGCTTGGGTAAGGTGGGTCCGTGGTCTAATCCTTATAAAAGGGGAACATTTGGAGACAGACACATAGGCATAGATCTTCAAGCCAAGGACCAGCAAAGATGGCCAGCAAATCACCAGAAGCTGAGGGGGTCCTGGAACAGATTCTTCCTTAGAGCCCCCAGCAGGAATTAATCCTGCCAACACCTTGATATCAAGCTTCTAACCTCCACACTTCTAGGAAAATAGGTTTCTGTTGCTTCAGCCACCAGTTTGTGGTTTTTTGTTATAGCATCTCGAACAAACTAATATGGATGGCAAGGGAGACATTTATATAATCAGCCAACTGGAACCAGAGGGGAATGGCAGATGCTCCATTGAAACCAAGGGGATTGCTTCAAATGTGCCATAGGGCTTCCAATGGGATGGGAGAGACTGTGGATTTTATAGCATGAATGTAGACACAGCCAGCAAGAAGTATTAATGACAATTTTGAATCCTAGTTTTACCAACTGGTTTATAAAATCTTGATTTGAAGACATTTATGTTCATCTGTTCTGTAATCATCCTAGGTTTCTCCCCAACCTCTCCTTCCTCTGCTGCATTTAATCAGTTTCCAAAACTCGTAAAATCTGTCATGCTAACAGCCCTGTTATCTGACCCTTCTCCACTCTTACTACTCCTACCTTTTGGAGAATGTCACCCCTTCTTGCCTTCACCAGTGAAGTTATCTCTTGTTCTCTCTGAAGTCAACCTTCCACATTCTCTTATTTGCCCTTCCAAATGCAATTGCTAATGGATGTTGAGAGCTTGCTAAAGTATACAGAAAAGTCCAAAATCCTTAGCCTGTATACGAGACTGCTGGGATCTCTCTTCTCTCTGGAGTATGTAACGGTTAAGAACACAAGTTGTCTGAGATGAACATGCATTTCTACACTTCCTAGCTCTGTAACCCTGAGCTCTTTATGTAACTATGTGCATTGCTCCCATCATTATAAAATCAAATAGCAACAGTGTCTCTCTAGGTTTGACGGGCGAAGTGAGTGAGTTTATAATTTTACTCTTAAAGAGTGTAACTTAAAACACAACTGCTTAATAGATGTAGTTTATAATCATCTCATGTTTAAAATATTTTTGCTCCCTTTTCTTCTAGCCATTCCAGAATGCTTATATTCCCACAATGAGCCAAGCTCTATGGTTTCTCAGACTTTTAGTGTGTGCTTCCTGGCCCTTATTTGCCTTGAAACCATTGACTGCTATTTAGAAATTGTCTCAGTTATATCTTTTTAATGAATGCTTTCCTGAGCCCTATAGGTGGAACTGACCACACCCTGGCTGTGCCCCAGTATGTTTGTTTCTACAGACTTCTTTCTTGGCACTGAGAATTTACCACCAGAAGGGTTGGCTTATGTTAATCTCCCTTAGGGACCAAGTCTTTGAATTTGACCAGCTTTGGAAGATTCTCATCACATGCTTACTTTTAATCAATACAAATTTAAATCTGTGTTTTATGACCATTAATGATAAAATTAACATGTCTTGTCCTCCACAGTGATTAGCTCCAAACAGCTTGCTGAGTGGATAAATGAATGAAAAGTGTATCCGGGAAAATATTCTTATAAAGTTTGCTGTGTTCACACATAAAGTAACAGAACCAGAACAAACAGCTCAAGCTTTCCAACAGTCAGGCGAATGCCTCTGGGCCTCTGGCCCTAAGTCACACACAGGCCAATGTGAAAACACACAGGAACACATCGGTTATAGAGAAACATCAAATTTAGCCACTTACAAGTATCTCACTTTTGCTCCTATGTTCTCCTCATTACGTGGAATTCATCATCTTATCATTCTCATTACTCTTTAGAGTGTGAGAAAAATACACTTCGTTGAGTTAACATTGAATTTTGTAAGTTTTTGCTTATATTCCAAGAGTCTCATGTATCTTTTTCCAAAAAGTCATAGAAAGAAGCTAGACTTCAGGGATTATTGGCTTGTTGAAGAAGCCATTTTATCAGAATGGCCATTTCTTCAAGGGGGAAACAAGCCGTCATCAGCCAATGCTAGTGTGCAGGTATCCCTGCCCACTCCAGGAGTACCTAAGAGGCAGATGGCAAATTCATGACCAAGTACAGTTCAGGTATTCAGGTATCAGACACAGATATTTGTATCATTCAGACCGGATTATATCTTCCTGTAGCATTATTGTAGTCCATTCTCATGCTGTTAATAAAGACATATCCAAGACTGGGTAATTTATAAAGGAAAGAGGTTTAATTGACTCACAGTTTCACACGGCTGAGGAGGCCTCACAATCATGGCTGAAGATGAATAAGGAGCAAAGTCCTGTCTTACATGGTGGCAGGCAAGAGAGTTTGTGTAGGGAAACTCCCATTTATAAAACCATCAGGTCTCGTGAGACTTATTCATGACCACGGTAGCAGTATGGGGTAAACTGCCTCCATGATTCAATTATCTCCACCTGGCCTGCCCTTGACTTGTGAGGATTATTACAATTCAAGGTGAGATGTGGGTGGGAACACAGCCAAACCATATCAATTACATATTAGCACATACTTCTAATTTGTAGCACTAAACATAATTGTAAATATTTGTAAACTTCATTTAAGGCAAGCTTGTCCAACCTGGGGCCTGTAGACCACATGCGACCCAGGGTGGCTTTGAATGCAGCCCGGCACAAATCTGTAAACTTTCTTAAAACATTATGATATTTTTGGCAGTTTTTTTTTAAGCTCATCGGCTGTCATTACTGTTAGTGTATTTTATGTGTGGCCCAAGACAATTTTTCATCTTCTGATGTGGCCCAGGGAAGCCAAAAGATTGAACACCCCAGAGCTAAGGTGACAATCTCTCTGCCTGCTAAAATTCCAATTCCTAAGACAGACATGAGCTTAGATATGCTATGTACTCTATGTATAAATATGTAAAAATAATATAAATAAGTGGATTAACAGAGAACTTTGCCTCTGGACTGCATCAGGTGCAGTGCGGGTGGAGGAGGCAGTGAGCTTCTGGCATTTTTTGTTTACTCATCACAGTTAATTCAACCAAAATTCAATCCTCAAACGTTCATTGTGTATGTAACTCCTTTCCATATGCTAAGTAAACTCAGGACACAATGTTTGGTAGGCATCAATTCTAAAACAATGTTCTAGATCTTGAGATTTTCCTTTTATTCATTCTGGTTCATGGCCTATGCAAATATTATTTTAAAAAGCATACCTCAGCAACTTAATGAGAGATTAAGTAAGTTTCGAGGCATTACAAACAAAAAACCATCCAAAAGCACTGAAAGAAATGGTGCAGAATCTATGCTGAATTTCTATATGCTGATTATTATTCAAATAAATTTAAAGAGATAACACATCCAAAGTGTTCAGTATAGTGCCTGACATGTACCAGCACTTAAGAATTGTTGTTTTCTTCCTCTTGCAGGAAAGTATTTTAAAGATCCCCTTCCCATTTCTATTCCTTCTCTTCTTCTCATCAGTATGAGGCTTGGCTTTTCTGGAGAGTAGTTAAAAGTCTTGTTGAAGTGAGAGCCTTTACTCTAAGGTCAAGAGCAAATACCCACTTTTTGGCAAAACATTAAGCCTAGTTTCCAGGGATACGTTTAAAAGCCACACAGAGAGAGTGCAGCCTGCAGTTTATCTGTATTGAAAAATGATAGGTTCTGATTCAAATCCAATGTGATTGACATCTTCTTCCCACCAATGGATACAGATTTGATGACCTTGAAACTCTGTCTGCTAAGACAATTGTTGGAACTCAGAGACAAGTCTTTCTGCTTCAAAAGCATTACCTGCTACTCTCCCTGAGCATACCTCAATTTGTGAAGTATTACCTATTTGAAGACAGAATGACACAAATTCTTCTCTTTGATATGTTTCTTACAATCATCTGATACTTACACACACACACACATACACACACACATATATACACACACACATATATACACACACATATATACACACACACACATACACACACATATATACACACACACATATATACACACACACATATATACACACACATATATACACACACACATATATACACA